>NW_022995752.1:0-333912 GCF_900245975.1 Drosophila guanche | reverse complement strand
GGGGGGGGGGGGGGGGGGGGGGGGGGGGGGGGGGGTTGATTTCTTCCGGGTACAGCTTCATTTTGCTTACTTCAATAATTTGAATGGTCCTTCCCATTGGCGTGTTCGTAATTGGGGGCGATAGTTGACGAGGGGAGTCGTCTTCAAAGTAGCCACAGCTGCGTGGGGTGGGGTGGTGTTTTGTTAGAGATGACAATTACCGACAAATTATGTAGACAAAGTGGTCCCTGGGCAGCGGCAGACTCTTGGTCACTCAACTCTGCGCTGGAGCTGTGGAAAGAGAGCGCAGTGTCTGAAGTGTAAATTTATATTTTTACCGTACGAAAGCTCACGTTCTCTATTTCTCTCTCTTTCTTGCACTCTTCCCCCGCACAGCTGTTACTCCTTACTGGAAACGAAGCCAACGTAGGCAATTACACAAAGATGGCGTCCTCGCCGACACCATCGTTGGACTCGATGCGGGGCGGCGCGAACTCGATTGAGTCGTACGAGCACGCCGGCTATCTATCAGACTCACCGCTCACCCTGAGCGGCTCATCGCCACCGGCAAGCGACTCAGCGATCTGCAGCGACGAGTACACCAGCGTCGGCAGCAGCAGCAGTGTCGGTGGCAAGACACGATCGGATGTGACCGTCATCAATGGCCATCATCCCATATCGGCCTCCGTCTCGTCCAGCTCGTCGGCCAGCTCGTCCTCCTGCTCGTCCTCATCCTCGTCGAGCTCCTCGTCATCGTCCTCATCCAGCTCATCGACCAGCGGCCTGAGCGGGTGCGGCAGCACCAGCAGTAGCGTCATCAGCGCCAACAATGTATCCTCGAACGGACCCGGCGTCATTGGCAGCAATCTTCAAAGCTCCGTCAGCGGCAGCACCTCAGGCATCAGCAGTCTGGTCGTGGGCGCCGGCAAAGGCAGCTCCAGCAATGGTGGCGCCTCCTCCAACACATCCAACGGCAGCAGCAACGGCAGTGGCAACAACAACGGCAGCTCCCCGCCCCGTTGCACCGCCTGCAAGAGCAAGTGCAGCGACGCGGTGGCCAAATGCTTTGACTGCCAGAGCTTTCTGTGCGCAAACTGTGTGACTGCCCACGAGTTCATGCACTGCTTCAACGGCCACAATGTGTGCCTCATTAAAGGGTTCGATGCGACTGCCACGAACCTGCCGCTGGCTGTCAGCCCGCCCAGCAACAACCCGGCCTCCAATGACTTCAAGTACGCCAGCTCCCTGACCATGATGCTGCAACAGCAGCAACAGCTTGACTCCCAGCAGCAGCAACAACAACAGCAGCAACAGCAGCAGCAACAGCAACAGCAGCAGCAGCTACTGCCCACCCAGCCCATGTCGCAGCTGTCCAAAATCGTTCTTGCTGCCGCCGCTCAGGCCAACTCCCAGGATCATCAGCAGCAGCAACAGCAGCAACAGCAGCAACACCAGCAACAGCAACAGCAACAGCAACAACATCAACAGGAGAGCATCTATAGCTCTGTGCACCAGCAGCGGCAGCTCTTTTGTCCGCGCCACAAGCAGGAGCTGCTCAAGTTCAGCTGCCGCACCTGCTGCATTCTGGTGTGCAAGGAGTGCATCGTCCTGGAGCACTCCACCGGCCTGCATGAGTTGGAAAATGTGCAGTCACCAGCCCTGGCTACGGCGGCTGCCACAGCAGCTTCCGCAGCGAACGAGACGGCCCTGCAAACGCTCCTCGCGGACATGCGTGGCAAGATCGGGGAGATCGTGGCCATAGCCGGCAATTCCGATCAAAATCTGACCAAGGTTAAGCTCCAGTATCAGAAGGCGCACAATGAGCTCAACGAGACGCATCAGTTCTTCGCCTCCATGCTGGACGAGCGCAAGACGGAGCTGCTGAAGGAGCTCGAGTCTCTCTATTCGGCCAAGAACAACAGCAACAATGCGTGGCTGCAGCGCTCACGGGATCTGATCGACAAGGGTCTGGCCACATGCGAGGCAGTGGAGCGCTCGCCCGCTCCACCCTCCGCTATGCTGGCGGAGGCCCTGCTGCTGCGCAAGTCCCTGGAGCAGCATCTGCAGACAGCCATCCAAGATATGCAGCTGCCCTTCGAGATGGAGTTCATGTCCAACTACCAATCGATCCAGGCCGGCGTACGCAACACTTTTGGCTACATCCGTGCCAGCAGCTCCGATGGCGGCCACGGCGCCGTCAGCCAGACCAGCAACAGTCACGGCAAGCAGCCGCCCATTGCTCGGCCCACACAGAGCGCTAGCAACAGCAGCGCCAGTAGCGCTGGCAGCCACAGTCACCATCAGTCGGGTGCCCATCAGCATCACCATCATCAACAGCTGCACCAGGCACAGCAGCAGCAGCAGCACCAGCTGCAGCAGACCCAATCCACGCTGCACGGCCTCGGCTTGGGCCTCAGCGGTGGGCTGCTCGAAAGCAGCTCCGTCGGTGGGGGAGCGTACACGAATGGCAGCAGCCTGCTGCTGAGTGGCCGGGAGCGCAACGCTCTGTCCGTGGAGCAGCACTTTGGCGAGCTTCTGCCCAAGCGGGGCGGCTACAGTGGCAGCAGCGGATCTGGATCGGGCGCCAGCACCGTGGCCCACTACAATCCATACGAAAAGTGGAGCAACGGAGGCAGCGACAATCTCTTCTCGTCTGTGGGTGCTGGCAGCGGTGCCAGCTCTGCCGTGGTGGACGCATTCGCCAGCCAGCTGTCCAGTCTTTCATCTGGTAACGGTGGTGTGGTGGGTGGTGGCAGTGCCGTGAGCTCAGAGTCCCTGCTGGATCTGACCAACAAGCTGCTCTCGGCCACCATCTACCCGCCCAAGTCGCAGATCAAGCGACAGAAAATGATTTACCACTGCAAGTTCGGAGAGTTTGGCGTGTTGGAGGGACAGTTCACGGAGCCCAGTGGCGTGGCGGTGAACGCACAGAACGACATCATTGTGGCTGACACCAACAACCATCGCATTCAGATCTTCGACAAGGAGGGACGCTTCAAGTTCCAGTTCGGGGAGTGCGGCAAGCGGGACTCGCAGCTGCTGTACCCCAACCGCGTGGCCGTGGTACGCAACTCTGGCGACATTATCGTGACGGAGCGATCGCCCACACACCAGATACAGATCTACAATCAATACGGACAGTTCGTGCGCAAGTTTGGAGCTACAATCCTGCAGCATCCGCGCGGCGTTACGGTGGACAACAAGGGACGGATCATCGTCGTGGAGTGCAAGGTGATGCGCGTCATCATATTCGATCAGAACGGCAATGTGCTGCACAAGTTTGGCTGCTCCAAGCACCTGGAGTTCCCCAACGGCGTGGTCGTCAACGACAAGCAGGAGATTTTCATCAGCGACAATCGGGCGCACTGCGTCAAGGTGTTCAACTATGAGGGCCAGTATCTGCGCCAGATTGGCGGTGAGGGCATCACCAACTACCCCATCGGCGTGGGCATCAACTCGAATGGCGAGATCCTCATCGCGGACAACCACAACAACTTTAACCTGACCATCTTCACGCAGGACGGGCAGCTGATATCGGCCCTCGAGTCGAAGGTGAAGCATGCCCAGTGCTTCGACGTGGCGCTCATGGACGATGGCAGCGTGGTGCTGGCCAGCAAGGACTATCGCCTGTACATCTATCGCTACGTGCAGCTGGCGCCCGTGGGTATGTAAACACTCGCTCGACACATCCACATCCGCAACCATAAACCGCAGTCACAAGCGGAAGAGGATCTGTGCCTGTGCGTCTCTCTCTCACACACACTCTCTCAGTAGTCTGACTTGCGCGGTCACTCTCCCCACCACTCTCTTACCTGCCACCTGTCTCCTTCTCAACTTTCCCATGTCCCATGACTCTACTCTCTCTCTGTCTATCTCTGTCTCTGTCTCTCAAATGCTAGGGTAGCGAGCATTAGGCCCGCTCCGCTCTGTATAACTCGCTCAGTAACTGTATAACACGCAAACGCACACTGTTGGAACGATTTTTATTACCTTTTAAATTATTGTTGAATTTTGTTTTATTTTTATATACATATATATTTACCACTGTTAAGCCTAGTTTTTACTTTTTGTGTGTATTTGTTTATGATATGTGTATGTCTTCATGTTCATGTTCAAGTCGGATCGTGTCCCCCTCCCCCTTCTATATCTACCCCTGCTCACCCACTGTCTCTCTCTCACGTGCGCAAGTCCGAACAGGATAAAAACAAAAAGAAAACAAGAGCAAACCGCAAAATAAGAATTTTTATATAAATAATAATAATACCAGAAGAAGTCCCTCCACTTTCTCATGTTCGTTGCAAAAACTATGGCAGAAGCAAGAGAAAAAATAGATTAAAAATAAAATTAAAAAAAAAGAATAAAAAATAAATTTAACGACGATCGATAGTCGAAGAAGAAGAAGGAAGGAGTCGAGTCGAGTAATATGTGACTGCGCATCGAGCGTAATTAATTGATAAATGATTGTAATTCTAGATGTATCACTGCGCAGATTGTTTGTTATTATTATTCTTTGATTGCATAAACATTTTATACATATTATATAATATTATACAACTGTTTTTATGTTTATAAATTATTTTTTGATTATACTATTACTGATTACTGATTATTTATGCAAAAAACCTATTGCTTAAGAAATGTTTGCTACCTTTATACGAAAACCACATGACCAACCATGAACCCCAACCGCGACACACAACTGAATTCATTTTTTATACTCGCCTAGCTTTACGTTTTATGTTTTACGTTTTATGTTTTTTATTCCATTGTTTTATTAAATCACAACACACAACAAATTATCTTAACCAATACCAGCCAACACAAATCTTTGCCGTTTCTTAATTTGAGAATTCACAAACTAAAAAAACTGACATCAAGTCAGTCTAAATCGTGCTCATAATTGTTGATCCTTTATTTATGAGAACAAATATGTATTACCCTTTACGAGGAACATTTGCTTATTTCCAGCCGCAATTTGCGCAATTTCGAATTAAATTAATCCGCAAGCTAGTGGCATTTTCGAAGCAACTTGACATAAATCAATTGTAAAGTAACAAATACATTTAACTGAAAGTGAAAGTTGGCAATCAGCGCAGAAGACTTAACATTAATAACTACTATAATTATACAACTAGGTATACAACACACATATGAATATGTGTCCCCCTATATACATAAATTGCAATACATACGATACGAGTATGTAGGCTAACACTTGAAGAATGAAACAAACGAAAATCTCAAATATTTTAATAATTATTAAAAAGAAAGTAAGAAAGAGGAGGAACGGAAAGGAAACAAAAACATTCATCAGCTTCGCTACGTTGTTACGTTACGTCATGTAACGTTATGTTACGTTACTTTACGTTTCGTTCGTTACCTTTCTTTACGTTACGTTACATTTTTGTTCTCTTTCGAGAGCCCGCCCAACAGTGTGTGACTCCTCCTTATGCTGGCGACACGCACTGTATCCATTTAAGGCATTTACTTTTGCTAACTAAAGTGTTCTCTAAGTGTTAGTTAAATAATCATTAATTAATTAGACGAGCAGGGGGGAATTATGTAAGGAACAGAACCTTTTGAGACTACAAACGCAACATTAACAGGAACAGCATTTAAAAAATGTTTATTTTGTAATTCTTAAAGTAATTAATCTCCCTTTATTTTTGTTGGTTCTGCTTAGAGTCCCTGTAGCCCAGAGCAGCCTCAAAAGATCCCGCCCCATGACACACACCCGACACACACACACACACACACACACACATAAGCAGGTATTAGACTTCTTGAATATAATGATTATGCATACCTTTGTATTACTTATTTAACTATGCTAGAGCTAGTGCTTTCGTTGTTTGTTTTGAAAAACACTTTTCTTAGTGTATTATTTTTTTTGGGTTTTTCTATGATTTATTTTTGTGTGTATTTATTAAGTGAGATTATTATTATTTACGAACAATATAATTTGTAGTTCTCTGTGTAACGAAGATGTAATGATGTATTGATGTATGTAGCTGTAACGACGACGATGCAATGATGATGCAACGGAGGGGCAAACGAAAGTATTGTACATTTTCTGTGTGAAAACAAAAAACCTTTTTACTTGACAACCAAAAAACAAAACCACAAAAAAAAACAAAAAACTAAAAAACTGTTGAAATTTTTTTATATACAAATTGTTAAATGAAAAACGAAAGAAAAAGAAAAGGAAAAACTGCTAATTGATGGTATTTATTATGGCCTAATGGGCCATCAACCTTACGTGGCTGATTTTGTAGTACTGTAAATGCGAATGCAAAAACTATTTAACTGTATTTATTAATTAGCAATTTGGATAGACAGGCATAGAGACCGATTCCGGCGAGGACTTTTATTTGTATTTTGTGCTTGCGTAAACTTGTTTTTATGTTTATCAATTATTATTATTCATTATTATTAGGTTTTTAAATGTTATGAAAAACAACCACACACCAACACACACACAAATACAAATACAAATACAATATAATTATAGTATTTAACCTTGGCTCTCTGCTCCACAAATTGTTGTAAAACGTTGTCTTCAAGAAGTACACACACACAATCCAACAAATGCCACAAACAAAAAATAAAAACAAAAATCGAGAAACATTAAAGATTTTATATTATATTCTGATACAAAAAAAAAACCCTAACTTGTGTTTGCTTTATTTAGTAGTTTTGATATGATTTTATTTATTTTTTAGTTGATTTTTATAGTTTGTTGTACACCTACACCCCTGCTGATGAGAGCCTCTCTTTCTGCTCTACCCTAACTCTAGTAGTGCTATAAAATATGTAAACCTCATATGGATATATATACATATTTATATATGATGAATGTATGTTGATAAAACATTTGATGAATTGAGAATCTAATAGACTGTGCAACAACAACAAAAGAAAACATAAGGAAAGCCGAAACAAAACATTTTTTTTAAATATAAATCTTTCTCTATATGCGAAAATTGGTCAAAAAACACACACACAGGAATCATATTTATGTACATATGTATACATATGTATATGTATGTATAAGCTAGATCGTGCAGCTATAGCACAGTGAGCTTTCAAAAAATAACTACATAAATACATATATGGTACAGTAATCTATGCAATTTTATTTCTGATCAATTCGAATCGATAAACGTTTTATACCGCCAACTAACTGTGCTCTACCCTAAATATACATATACACGAACATATATAAAGTGTCTCTACATACATACATATATGTAAACCGATTTATGTATATGTATACGTTAACATTACCTATATAGTATATGTAGTTGGCCATTTGTGATTAGTTTTTTGGGGAAAGGTCTCATATCTCCCGCCCCAAAAACAGGAGAAGAAAAAAAGAACAGAATGGGAATTCGAAAAGAAAAGTAAAGTAAAGTGAAAACACCACCAGTAGGAAATGAAGGGCAGGATCACCGATCTAGGAAGGAATATTTTGATTAGAGCTAAGTGTAAGTGTTGTTTTATGGCAATGGCATGCTAGTGTTGGAAATCACTAAAATATGTATGTACGAGGGAAATATGTATGTACCACTATTACGACTATTATTTTTGTGATTGTTAGGAGCTCTATATGAATGTTGAATGGAATCGAAGCTAAATCGAAATCAAAACCAGATCAGTACCCTCCCCCTGAGAACTGGTCGTCTCTCTCTGTCTTTTTTCGACTGCCAGGCACAAGTTATATGGATAACAAGAACCTAGGGGATAGGTTTATGTACTTATACTATGCAAGTACGTGTATCCATACACATGTACATATATATATATATATGTTTGTATGTCATATCTAAATCAGAAAAACAAAAGAAATCATTTTAATTGTAGTTTATATTTTTGATAAATGTTATTAAGGAAAATGAAACATAAATCAAAGGCATTCGTCGGGCGTTGTTGAGCATGTTTGTATGGAATTTAAATTTTGTATAAAAATTCTTGGGTATCGACCGACGTCAGAGCAGCAGCGAACTAATGAAAAGAAAACTAAAACCAAAAAGTAAATTGAAATTCAAACTGGCTTCGTAGAAGTGTTTTTAAATATTATTAGAGACTATATGCATAAAGGAACCACTCGAGAAATGCTTAAACACTATTTAGTATATAACAGATCTGTCTATCTAACAGAATAACCAATTGATTATATGCGTGTCTATGCTTGGGGCAGTCACGATCGATGTTCAAGGCAGCCCCAAACAGTTTTCTGTAAGTCCAATTTTAATTATAATAGTCCGTCAAAGTGTTTTAACAGAATATATGTAGGTAATACCATACAACATAAAACATACATTTATAAATATTCATAGATCATATATCAATTTATGTATGTTCAATATGCATTCATGAGTAGTGTCTGTTTGTAATATTGAAAAGAAAAGGATTGTTCTATCGCCTCCCTATCATTTATCTATTAATCTGTATGCAGATCTAGACATTACCCTCATTTGGCGATCATTTTCCACCACAATCCACAATCACAACATAAACATAATTGATAAAACACTAAAAAAACCAAAAGAAAACAAATAATTGACTATGACTGATTTTATACACGAATTGAAAACATTTACACAACAAATTATACACATATACATGCATATACATATATACATACATATATATATATATATATATATATATTTATAATGTTGCTACTATATAAAGAATCAAGAAAGTTGAAGTTGATGCCCGTACACGCGGGCCCTCTCCATCTGTAATACATTTACACTCTAGTAGGCTCCTTCTGCTACATAAATATATGTAAGCCG
Organism: Drosophila guanche; assembly: GCF_900245975.1. Taxonomy (NCBI): domain Eukaryota; kingdom Metazoa; phylum Arthropoda; class Insecta; order Diptera; family Drosophilidae; genus Drosophila; species Drosophila guanche. The sequence continues at coordinate 325,132 of NW_022995752.1, read as the reverse complement.
TAAGTTATAAACAGTATACATAATATATACATTATATATATCTAAAAAAAATTATGTGTGTGTTTAAAGGCTAAAAAACCAATTTAGTAGAGAACTTAACACTTTTTCAACACTCGAAAACAACAAAATCTTAGACTGCTTCGAAAACGTAAACGTAAACACTAAAAAATAAAAAAAAACAAAAAAAAACAACTCTTATGTGAAATAAAAATGAATATGAGACTCTTTTAGGGAATTTTTCTAAACCGATCTTTTCCGTTTCCGCTTTTCCACACTGCACTTGTTTAAACTACGGAAAGAAAAACTATGAAAAACTGATTTTACATAAAAAACTGATCTTTCACTCTCAACTGAATAGAATCCCTAGACTTGAACTCTAAACGCGCAAGACATCCACAACCACAAACCAAATATAAATATATAAAATGTATAAATATTTTCGCTAATTTTTCTAGCTGCAAAATACAATATTTATATACATATAACCGATAAATGTAGTGCGTATACACAAGGCATATTAACTGTTTGTTGTTAGCTGCTTATTCTTCCTATTGAAGACTAAAAAAATACCAAAATACCAAAAAAAAGAAAAACCATAAAACAATTCATATCCCAAGCATTTTTGTAATTTTTAAAAGCAAAGCAACGCATTTCAAAAATAATATAAAAACAATTGTTAGGAATTTAAGGCAAGAGTTAATGAAACTATAAATGAGAACCAAATGGGCAATGGAAAATGCAATAACTAAATAAGGGATTTCAAATGAAACAACAATTCATTTTTAATTTTTATTTATTTATGATGATTTTCAAGGTGGAAAACACAGGAATCCCATAAGAGACTGTGCGTAGAATTGAATTTATGTTTCCAATTCGTTGGTTTAGTTTCCGTTTTGTTGTTAGACCATTGACTTTAATTTTTGTACCCCATTTGTTTTTTTGCAGTGTTGCACAGCAAAAACCACGACATCATCAGCACCCAAAGCTTGGCAGACAGAATACAGCATTTCATTTGAATAGAGGAGAAATCTATCTAACTCTATGTATATTATTATAAAGCATTCCCCCATTTTCCTTTTTGCTATGTTGAATTTCTTGTTTGAGAAAGGAGATCCGATCCACATATGTAATGAAGGAAAGGATTACATTACACGCATTGGACACATTTCGTTATGCAATTAATTTAAATCAATTTCGGGACTCAAAAAGTATTTCCAATTAGTGTAAATGAGTCTCTACGGTCGAACCGCACACACACACACACACACACACAGTCACACAGAGGAGGATAAAAACACACATAAGATGCATAAATGTTAGCTCATTTAATCATAGTCACACGCATACGCATTCGAGATAGATTTCTAGTGTTACAAATAGCTATCTATATAGTGCAACTACGCCGATCATGGAACCATCATCTAGTCATCATGCATACACATTTACATACATACACACATACCATATATGTATATGTATTTTTATAATTATTATATTATTAATATTAATCAATAATAAGTGTGAACGAAAAAAAACTAAACCAAAAATATGAAACGAAAATAGAGAACACCAATCTAATGTTAAATGTCGTTACAATTAAGTTTTCTTTATATACAAAATACATATATGTACATACATACATACCTACATATGTGTGTAATTATGTTTTAGCTAACGTTTATATATTTTTTGACTAAGAATTAGTTTTTGATACGTACAATATATATGTATTCCCCCCTTGAACGCAATTTGAATTTGAATTTAAAAGTCTCTGCTAAGCCAAGTTGAATTTGAAAGTGGAACTAAAATATAAAACAAAAACCAAGAGAATACAGGGTGTTGCTTAAATTCGCTTTTACATACATATATACCATAAACATAGACATAAACATGAACAAATATTATTAATGGATAAACCAAAACCAAAACCAAAACTTTTTATACTCTGAACTATATAAAGAAATATTTGTTTTCCCTGTGGTTAATTGTTTTCACAAATCGTTCAGTTGAAACTCGTAGATTTCGCTCAAATTTTTGTTTTAAACTTAAGAAAATACAAGCAACAAAATATAAGAAACAAAAAACATGTTAAAGGAAAGGATAAGAATGTGGAAAATATGGACTGACATGCAAATAATGTATATCATTGAGGGTTGGCATTTTTAATCATATATGCATAATTATATATATATTATATAAAATAGAGAGACTTTGTCAGGCGCCATTCTCAGCTGTTTCGAAAGAGGAAATTGTTACATTTTTGTGTTGAAAGAAATGAAAAAAAAATATGAAAAAAAAGAAAAGAAGAAAACGATATACACGCCCACCAAATGCATACTATATGCTATATACTGTTTCTAATATGGCTACAAAGATTTAACCTCATACATACAGAATTATGTAGATGGTTCATGTTTGTACTGACACACTCAAACCTACTTACTGCCAGGATCAGCTCAGACCCTCCTCAAATAACCCACTCACTCACTCACTCATTGAATCATTCAGTCAGTCAGTCAGTCAGTCAGTCAGTCAATTTTGTACAGGATCCATCCTACCAACTCAAAACCAAGCACAGTTTTAAGAACTCTCTCAAGACGAAGCATTTAAATTGATCAACTTTCTATTTTTCGATAACCACAAAGCTGTTTTGTTTTTGTAATCCACTAGATTTGAAGTCGAATTCGAAAAGAACAGAAAAAACCAAAGTAAAGTGTATTGTAATCATTAATCGTAACTAAATCGAATACGATGTAATTGAATGTGAACGTTATAAACTCATTAACTATTATTATTACTACGATTCCAACTGTATTGTATGCGCATTTGATAAACAAAAGGCAAAACAAGTCAAACAAAAGATTAAAACTCATTAATGTAATGTGTAAGTAAAGCAAAGAGCAACAAATACTTGCAGTAAATTATATATAAATATTTTTATACACATGGAAAAGTAAAAACGAAATCATCATTATAATATTATCTGAAATGCTGCAAACTTGCTAGAGCTAGTTCTGGAAGAGACTAAACTCTATTCTATGAATTTTATATATATTATGAATACTGATTATGAATAGTAGGTACTCGAGAATACCAACAACAACAACAACAACAACAGGAAGAAGCATCGAAAAAAAACTTGCATCTTAATTCGAGTATTCATAAAATAAAAAATAAAAAAGAGAACGATGAAAAAAGTCTTTTAATGCTTAGGGGCCACAATTTTCGAAGTAATTAAAAAACAAATAAGAAAAACCAAAAAAAAAAAAAAAAACGAAACATGAAATTATTATTATATTAATGTACGGTATTAATTAACATTTAAAAAATGTTGTGTGTATCAGTAATAATAAACCAAACAAGCAACAAAAACCCAACAACCACAATTGTATTATTGTAAGAATTTATATTTCCATCAAAACACAATAAAATTATTTTGTTTTTAAATACAATACAAATCGAATTTACACTTTTCTTGGAAGCGGAAGGTTTCACAGGGTCTTCGGGGTCGATCTCATATATAAAAACTCCAAGTATTAATCTTCAATTTAAAAATATCCATAAGACCAGCTATCAATTGATCTCATCCTGATTAGCTGAGGTCCTAATTTAAAATTATTTAATGGAAGATTGGGAAATAAATACAATATTTGGAGTATTGACATTTGGAGTCTACTAGCACCGAAAACAAGGCATCTAGTAATCCCAAAGTCATCAATGATTGTTCTGTTATTTGCTTTCGATGTGCATTTATCATTCATAGTTCCAAATTCAACCTGCTAACATATAGAAAATAATTGAAAAAATTTACATTATTATTTTGTTAGTTGTGTTCTGAGTTCACTAGCCAGCCCCAAACCGTTGAAAATTAGCAAATAAATTTTAGCTTTTTAGACGGCAACCCCTTAAACATCCGTGAGTATACTCAGTCTGAAGTTGCTGATTATTTGTTGTTAAAAAACGGATTTCTTCTTCAGAACATGTGCTGTGGACCTGCTTCATGCTGCCCGAACTGCGGTCCACCTTGTGGCGGTCCCTACTCTACGCCATGTTGCGTGGAGCTCTGCTGTTCGCCCTGCACTCCAGCCTACTTGCAGTGCACCTTCTGTCCGTGCCATCCACGATGCTGCTAGCACAGGGGACGAACAGGATAAGGAGTTAGCTGAGGAGATTACTGATCACAATTAACAAAAAGATAATGTAAAAAAAAAAAAACATTAAATGTAACAGAAATGAGATAATGGGATGTTCATTTGTACATTTGGAATTGCTTTAGTTTCAATTTGCTCTTCGGGTTATAATACATTATCATAATCACAATTGTTCAGATCAGAAGGAAACGTTACCGACTCCAAAAAGTATTTTAAATCAGCATCAAGAGCCGAGTCTATGTCTGCTTCACTTCCCCCTAAACTTCTCCAACATTAGCAGCCTTTATAAAAAAGTTGCAGCGCCGCTTCACGGAGGAGGCTCGATTAATTCTCAGTGCATTCAGAGGGATTATAAAAATATAAAATACTATTTTTGTTGGTTTTTATTCACGGATGATTTTGTATGTTATTTCCTAATTTCGGGCACATCTTGCAGCGTTGCTAGCAACAACCTCGTGGACCACCGCAGCAGCCGCGATAGAGCGGACAGCAGGGCGTGTAGCCAGTGCGACAGCTGGGAACGCTCGCCGTGCCGGTCCAGCAGTTGAAGCAGAAATTGGTGCACTGAATGCTGGCGGGCAGGCCGCAGCAGCCACCGGGATTGCAGCACATCTCGATGAACGATGAAGCTAATTAGCTAAAAAGCAGGAACCAGGAGATAGACGATTGTTTGTAAGTTCCGACAGAGAGCGCAAGTGTTCTGTAAAAGATTAAAAGAATGTTCATTAATTCTAAATACAATTTTCTCTTAACAACTTACCACAAAAAAATATTAGTCCAAACGATGTTAGTTATTGGAAAATGTAATGTTTTTTTTTTGTATTGTGTTCACAACGAGGCTCAAAGTCGGAATGAACTTCCAGCCGATGGTCCGTAGCTTGTAAACATTGACATCGACTCGGGGCCTACTATGTATACTAAAAAAATGAGTTCCAAATAAAGTTGAAAGCCTGTTGCTTGACAGTCCGTGGGGGTGCGTCATTCAGCCAATCTAGCAACATGGTCCATAGCATCCGCCATACAAACTAGGCGGATGGGTGGTCACGCAGCAAGGACCACAACAGTCCGATCGGAAGCAGCAGTAGCTGCAGTCGATAAGGCAGCACTGCACGCACGGCGTGCACCGATAATAGCGACTTGGGCAGCACATGGTGGCTCTGGAGGTGTGACGCGGATCGGGCTATCGCTCTGATAAAAATTCACAATAGCCTAACGAGCCTATGGGAACTAATTGTGATTGATGTAAAATATCCCTCGACAAGTTTTCAGCCTTTACTCTCCCACTCACCTGTGAAAGTATTTTCGAATCAGCTAAACAACGCACCCACCTGATCGGATTGAAATTAGCAAGCAACTGAACTCATTCTATCGAACAGACATTTTCTGGTAAGTGCAAAGGCAAAGCCTGTTCAGGGTCAACACAAAAAGATTGTCAAACGGATTCAAATCCTGGACAAGCTTAACACTCTAAGAAATAAAAGTCCCTTTCTATCAATCAAATGTATGAAGCTTACGAGTAAGCTGAAATTCCCCACTGGGCCTGAGGCTCGAAGGTCGAGACACCTGACTGACTGGGTACAGAACACGCCGGGCAGCAGGGTGTCGGGCAGAGTCTCTGTTTACATGTCGTAGCTCTGTTTTTGGTCTCTCATGCAACATCTTGGAAGATGTACCGGTTATAAAAGTTGTGACGCGTTCAAAAGCGTCTCACAACGTGCCTTCTCGTTGGATTGTGATCCGATTGTTGACATTGCATAGCCTATTGTAGAATATTTAGGTATATGTAATTCATAGGGTCCGCCCCTTTTCAATTTTATAAAATAACTTTAACAGCTTAATCTTAATTTCACAATTCAAGCTTTTGCCTTTGGGTCTACACGTGGACTCCACTGGCGATAGTCGAACTGCGTGGCAGCCTCATATTCCTGCACCAGACAGTCGACAGTCTCGCGGGCCAAGTCCAGCTCAGTGAGATCCTCCTTGAACATGTCTTCGCGTCGGAAATTATCCAAAAAGGCATTGCGCTTCTTTAGCTTGTCATACTGAGCCAGGGCGCGATTAAAGAGTGCGCTAATGCCCGTATGATTGGCCATCATCAGGCCAGAGACCTTGTGAGCGGTCTGCACATAGGGAGAGCTGCGTGATAATGCAACCTGAATGCTGGCCGGTCCCCAGGGTATGAACTGGGCCAGCTTACGTTCCCTTATACGCTGCAGGGACTTGTGCACCTGCGTGGGATCCACTTCGCCCTGTATGATGTTCAAAATGGAGATAAAACAGTGACGATTCTGCTTGTCAGCCGTTGAGGAGACCATCATATTCTTGGGCTGCAGCAGACGCCGCATCACGTCCAACACAGTGGTTCTGCGCACATTCGCCTTGGTCTGGAAGCCAACCAAACATGATTTTGGGTTTTGGTTTGGATGAAAGCTCAACTCACCTCATAGTCCGTGATGAGCGGTGTGTAGCCGGTCATGAGGAAATGCAGCTGGGGCGTGGGTATGAGCGGTGCAATCAGACCAATCAGATTGTTGTTCATGTACGAGGGATACCTCAAGGTGGTCGTGCTCACACTCATGATGGTGGACACCAAATTGTTGATCTGCGTGAATGTCGGCGTCTGAATGTGCAGCCGCTCTGTGGCTATGCGATTCAGGGCTGTGTTGTCCAGCACCACAACACTATCGGCGCATTTCGTCAGCCGCTTCAGTGTGAGTATCGAATTGTAGGGCTGCACGACCACATCGCTGATCTCATCTTGATTGGGGAACACGCTGTATGTCTGTATGAGTTTCTTGGGGAAGCGATCGGAGAGGCGCTCGAGCACGTATGAGCCCATGCCAGAGCCCGTGCCACCGGCAATGGAGTGACACAGCACAAAACCCTCAAGCGAATCGCTGCCATCCGCCTCACGGTCGAGTATATCGAAGACTTCCTCTTGCACGCGCTCTCCCTGGCTAAAACCCGATGCCCAGTTGTTGCCTGCGCCGCCGCCATGCTTCGACAGAAACACATTCTCCGGATTGTAAAGCTGTGCCCGAAAAGAAGCACCGAATCATGCCTTGAATCAAGCCAAAAGCCACTCGACTCACCTTGGCATATGGCGAGGTCATAATGCTCTGGATGACACGCGGCTCCAGGTCGATTAGAACAGCGCGTGGTATGTAATGATTGTCGTCTGCCTGGTAGAAGAACACATCCTTTCGGTCCTGGCCGTCGGCTGCAAAGTCCTCGAGCACTCCATCTGGAGATATGCCGTGCTCTAGGCACAATCTCTTCCAGAACTCAAAACCAACTTGAAACGAAAATTAGCAACCGAAATTACAAGTTGAAGAGCTTTTGCTCACTTTGATTGCCGCACTGGCCCAATTGTAGTGTAATTATTTCACTCGGCATCTTCAAAGTTTTACTTTATTTTTTTTATCTATGCGCAAAAAAAACATGTTCAAAATAACTGTTCTTGCTGTGATAGGGTTGCATTTGATTTATCGAATATATTTTTTTGATAATGCCTTTTTTGATGCTCAACGGACTTTTCAGAACTCAGAAACTAATTAAAGTAGCATTTAATAATGCATTATTTATTTAATTTAATCGTGGGAAAAACTTACTCATTTCTTTCACCGGATTTTACCAATATTGTGTGGTATTTTTTTTGCGCTCAGCTTACGGTCCCACCGCTGGGCGCGAAAACAGCTGTTAAAATTGATTTTTTTTCCTATTCGGTCTGCCCATAAAACAAATGAAAAGATTTTAAATAAAAATCACAATGTTGCGTCAGGAGAACTTGGCCGCCAACTTCTGCGGTCTGCTGGCCAGCCAGGGGCACACAGGCAAGTAGATTTGATTCGATTTAAATGATATTCTGTTGCTATTTAAATATTAAAGCAGAAAAGGCGAACGAATGGAGAATTTTAGGACAGGAGCAGGACGGCTCACTGTTGACATCCTGGATATTTGACTATTTGGACGATGAACAGAGACGTGAGACGTGCATTGGACATTTCCTTGCGACTAAAAAGCAGCTGCGCCTGTTGTGGACCATGCCCTGCTGCGAGGTCATCCAGGCGAGCATCAACAGCAGCGTGACGCTCCTGTCGTATGTGGTCAAGACTGAGGGAATGTTCTATCAGGCGTTCGTTGTGGAAGTGCGCAGCACTGAAGTCGGCACACCCACACCACTGAACGTGGAGCCCTCGCCGCGCCAGATAATGACGCAATTTCTGTGGCGTGTGGAGGGCGCACAGCGCACCTGCTGGCAGGACAAGCTGTTGGTGCTCACCCACGAAGAATGTGAGTAGTTGTGGGACGAACTCCAGCCAGCAGCTAATCACATTCTCCACTTGCAGCCATCAAGCAGTACAATTGCATTGTCAAGCAAAGCTCGACCCCAACGCAGCCGGAAGGCAGCGCCTGGCGTTTGGACACCAGTATATTGACACAGGAAACGTTGGCCAAGAACTTTAGCTGGGCTCAGTGGGATGCAGAGTGTCAGGCCCTCTATTATATACACCTCAAACCAAAGGCCAAGAGTCTCAGTTTGATGGACGAACGGGAGGAAACGGGCGAGCAAGCAGCTCCGACGCTGAGTCCAACGCTGTCCGCTTTTCAGTTTAACGAGAAACAACCAACGGAAACGGTGGTAGGTAGTCCAGCTAACCAACTTAAAGAATAAGGGATACATTCGCATTCCTCTTCTAGCTAAATATACCCCTAAATCTGCCAAAGCTGCCAACGGGCTCCAACGCGGACTCAAGCGATTCCATGCCCAACTATGACGACGATGCAGTGCCCCTGCGCGTGCACGATAGCACGTTGAACTTAATCATTCTGGCGGACAGCTCGGGCATGTTCTTTGTCTGTCATTATTACCTCTACCAGCCCATGCAGACGGAGCAGCAGGAGGTGCACTTTGCCTACTCGGTGACCCTCTTGCATCATGGTTGTGTGGTGCACTGCGTCATGCCTGGCGTGCCCTGGCAGAAGGCACGCTTGTTGCGGCCCACGTTTAGCCTGCACGGCCAGCATCACTTGCTCGTTTCCTCGGCCTTCTTTGTGCACCTGCTGGATGTAGGACTGCAGCACGAGCCCATCTGTCACATCGTTTGTGCGGCGCACAATCGGGGGCCGGATCTTACGCAGTTGGTGCCGCTGAGGAAGTGGGGCACCTTGGCCTATGACACAGCCACACTGGATTTGGTTTCGCTGACTGTGCCCAGATCGCATCTCATTGAGGCGTTCCGAAATGACAGCTCCCTGGACAATCGCATCAGCATCATTCATTACTTTCTGCTGCATTCCAATGATTTGGATGTGCTCGCGGAGCTGCTGAATACCATTTTGGAACGTCCTCTGTCCCTCGATACGGTGGCCCTGCTGAAGGAGGCTCTCGTGGCGGGCAGCTATGCTGCTGCAGTGCGAGGTTTGCCCGAAGATGCCAAGCCGCTGATGAGACTCTTACCGCTGTCCACGGCTGTGGCTTCGCGACCCATCCACGCCCGTGTGGCTGACATCAATGTGGGACTGTCGCACGAGACGCTGCACAACACGAGCATGATGCTGCTGTCGCCGCAGCAGCGACTGTCGCCCTATCGCACGGATATTTGGACACGTCTGTGGGATCTGCTGAACGAGTCAGCCAAGCAGGAGCAGCCGCGATTCAGCGCGGAGCAGGTGACAGAGAAGTTGATCTTCAGTTTGGCATGCTATCAGCCAGAGGCTTTGTCCCGCTCAACCACACCAATGACGCCGGATACGGGCACGGGCACGGGCACGGGCGGCGGTGGCTTCGGGGACTACAGCAGCAGCAGCGCCTTTCCGTTCAGCAACGAAGTGCTGCCCTTCATAGAGCTGGAGGGTTGCACAGCCAGCAAGCAGGAGCATGTCATATCTGTGGTAAGCAAAGGGACTCTCTTTATCCATTTGCCTTTTCTCTGATTACATTTTCTTTTAGTATTTACGCGAGCTAAGCGTTCACTTGGTTAAGCATTCATCGAAGCCGCAGACAGGTTTTCGCTGGCTCAAGGAAACCTTCTTTGAGCGTTCGCAGGCTCCGGCTCATGTCCATGCTGTTGCCTCGCAGTTTGTCTCCTCACAGCTGGAGCTTTCCCGGGCACTCTGCTCTTTGGTGTGCCGCGCCACTGGCCTGGATGCACGTCTGGAGACTTTGCGTGGCTTTCAACTGATGTGAGTGAGGGAAATGCGCGACTTTGTCAATGGTTGTGACGGGAATTTTGTTTTTTTTTTGCAGTGACAAAATGCCTGGCAGTCAGCAGCATTCGCTGTTTCTCATACTGGAGCGTTATTGTCTGGCCGTGGAATCGATTGCCTTTCCCCTGCCCGAGGGCTTCTCCTCGTTCTTCACCTATCTGGGCTATCGAGCCTTGGACTTTGACATGTTCCTGCAGTATGTGGAAAATCACGTCTTTGAGCTGCAAGTGGATGTCATGAAGAGTATTGTCTATGGTGGGGATTACCTCCTAGTATTCATTGGGATTTCCTTCACTTACTGCCCCTTCCCTTTTGCAGATATCGAAGACTCGCCGCTGGGCATCGAGAGAAAGCTTTTGCTGCTCACAGCCCTGCCCAAGCAGCGCGCACAGCGGCTGCTAAAATGCTGGCAGCATCCGGACAGCCTCATGATCCGTGGTCGAGAGCATGCAGCCAATATCCTCTCGGGACAGCAGCAGGAAGCGCCGCACCAGCAGCGACCATCTGCCTGTGCCAATCAGTTGCGGTCCAATGCAAGGAGCGGTGAGATTTTCCACTCAGTTTTCCTACATATTTTTAGTTTCAATTTCATTTTGCACGCTCGGTTCAGCTTTGGGCAAGCCTCTCACTGTGGTTTGCCATTCGCTTGTTTTGGTTTTTCTGCTTATAATTTTAACCACGGTCGTCCTGAGCATTTCTAGCTTTGTGTTCAGGCAACGGCCACGCATTTGGTAGCTGTTTCCCATCTCAAATCATCGTTGACTGGTAAGCGATGACCGCGCCCATCAATCATTCATCAAATTTCGTGTCTCGTGCCAGTCCTCTCTGTCCTGTCATGTCTTTTTTGTTGCTTTTGTTTATGTTTCATGTTGTAGTTTATGCATATTTAACTCGTTGAACACTTTTATTTCAGATCTAAGTGCCGAAACTTTGTCACCTTTGGACTCTTTTCTCGATTTGCTGACGGCGAAGGCGAGTCTAAACGAATTGGACTACAACTTGCTCATCGAAACAACCCTAAGCTCCATGGATCAGCTGAAAATCGAGGAATAAAATATAAAGCCAAAGTATTGTGTCAAAATAATCAAGTATTCGGGTTGGAAAACCCTTTGAGTGTGTACCACGAGTAGAGTCTAAGCTGGAACCCAGCCTTGTTGCTTTTTTGTGTTTAATTTTATTTCAATGGTTCCTATTGTCAGCATATGTATAAAGGCTTACATACATTCCATATTTATGTAGTAATGATCTCTCTGTAGCTAATCTAATAGTCCAACATTTGTACTTAATTATTCGTATTCGTACCATAAATATAATGCATAGGATAATGATTAAACGCGATCAAAACTCCATGTGGATCAGACGTTAAGTAAACGAGATGCTGCCACCTACTTAAATAAATAAAATAAGCTAAAAAAGGATGGATGGGGAGCCACGCGACACAAGTTCCACCCACTCTAGTTTTGATCAATTGCACACAAAAGGAATATTTATCACTAAAAATAATGCAAATAATGAACTACACTGATCTTTATAAGCAATTAATAAAATATTTAAATAAAGGAATTAGCGTTTTTTTAGCGTTTCAGATTGCCAGCGAAGTTCATAAAATTTCCGACCAATACATAACTAAAATTCCCCTTGTGGCTCTACGCCGGTTTCGTATTATCGCATCGCTTGGTAGTTATTATTGCATATGACAAATGATGCACAAATAAAACCGCCTTATTCAAATATTAATATGGAATCCATTTTTCAATATAAATACCGACTTTTTGCAGTCCTTGTGCACTTTTTGAAATTTAAATAGCAAAACTTGGTATATGTTGGTATTTGGCTGTTAAATTAGAATTGCACTGTCAAGTTTTGCTGTTCTGTTAAGTATTAAAACTGTTATACCCGCAGCAAATGTTCTCAAGCATGATGCGTATACCAATTGCTGCTTGTAAATGTTGACAAACATGATTTGTTTCCGCAGCATGTTCGAATAAGAATGTTTGGAGCTCGATACAATGCAGAATACCCTTGAGAAAAAGTAATTCATTTCACAAATAAACCAGATTCTATGCAGTTCCATTATGCCCTTCTTAAAATACAACATGCTGCAGCATTTAATTGTAGGATGCCCAGCAGCTATACTGCTGTACTCCACCTCGTGTTGCGAACACTTGTGACGTCTCAGGATTCAAGCAACATGCCAGCAACATGCGCGCTCAATTCGAAAGAAACTCGTGAACTTAAACATTAAATACAATACCGCAAAAATGAGCAAACCGCTCTATGCTGAAAAATCCTCCAAACATGTGTATAAGGTGCCAACGAACTCAGCTCAACAATGCAACGCAAAAATGAGCACGAACATGTCCTGCACTCGAACTCGCATATGAGACGCAAAAATGAGGAGAGAGTTGAAAGTTGAATGAAATTCGCAGGGTGTATTTACCTTGCAAGCCTGAAATTTTTTAAACGTATTTACCCATTGTCGACACCTTATTTTCCATCCTCTATTTCCGTCCCTTCCCCATGTTAATGGAATATGTTTGTATGGCGAAGGGAAACCTGATAAAACCGAAGCAGCGTCGTGCGCGTGCATTCAATTTCAAATCGTCGTCGAGTTTACCGTATCGTATCGTATTTGATGAAATCCAAAATAATTGTTGGTACAAATTTGAACGGACAATCGACAAGGAAACAACGTAGTGTCGGACAGAAGTTTCTTTTCCCACAATAATCTCGAAAATTATTGCAAAAAATAAATAAATTTAAAGACAACAAAATTAAAGATATAAATAAATAACATAAGTCTCTGGCTTGGCAACAAGTCGGGGATAATTTGAAATAATTACATTTTGATACGTCGAGCAGGGTCACCGGTGCGCGCAAGGAAAATTCGTCGCGGAAAAGCCAGCGCGCGGATTGAAGTCGGTGACTTTCACGGGCGACTATAGATTCGAGTTCTGTGTTGAAATGCACTGACAAATAATTCCATTTGTCATCCGACAACTCAATTAAAGTTTAAACAAGTGCAGCGAAAGTTTAAGTTTTTGCCCGTGCCACAAGTGCTGCCAAGTAAAAGTAAAACCAAAAAACAGAACCAAGAAAACTCTGTAAAGGCATTTAATAAATTAAACAATTGAAAGCGTTGAAAGCAAAGTGTTGAGTCAACCCACCGAAATGGCCGGCATCCAGAGCAATGTCTTCGCTATTGGATTACTTTATCTGCTGAGCGGCGTTCAGGGCCATCTAAACATCTTTCTGAATCTGCACGAGGTGCTGCGGCTAATCGGTGAGTTATCCAAAAGAATCGCAAAAGAAGTGCGACTCCAACTGCAGGGTCTGGGGCTGCCAATCGATTATCAATTAAGTGGGAGAGGCCGCTAACCCAAGGGCAGGGCCCAATGTATGCCGCATATTCTGTATATTTTCTGTACATATTTCTCTGTCGGAAATTGTTCGCATAGAACTCAGTGGCATAGAAATAGACTACGATTGGTTCTGACTAGTATTTATGCAGAAAGCTTAAGTATCCTCACACTTAGCCGGCACAAAAACCAAGCCATTCCCATTCCACAATTCCCCTTTGCCCACTCCCACCCGCTTATCTTCTCCAAATACTCGCTGCCAAAAAATGTCACACCGAGAGCAATAAAAGTGAGAAAAATTGTTTTACAATGTGTCGCAGGGCCCCACAAAGAATTTACAGCACAGCCCAGTTCGTGCGGCATAAAAAATAAATCAGTAGCAGGAAAGGGTTTGGGTTTGGGTTTGGGTTTGGGAATGCAATCGTAAAACACATGCAAAGTGTTCGTTTGCTCTGGAGATGTTTGCGTGGAGATAGGGAAGCATTATCAAAAATTATGTTGTAAAATTTACAACACTCGCTGGCTGCAGGCTGCTCGTGCAAACAGACCAAACAGCGTGATTGATGGCCACAGCAACAGGAGCACAGCTCCCTTCACTCTTCAATGACTGAGTAAATATTGGATCGAGTGCAACTCCAATAGAGGGGCTGGGCTGGGATGGGCTGCGAGGGCTAATCAGTTGGTTATCTGGGCGGTTATCAGCACAGCCACTCGTCGTAATTCATGTAGTGCCAGCGCTGTCAGGGCTGGGCTCTGGGCCTAACACCTATCACCTATTACAGGCGGAGCGCCAGGCCAGGCAGACAATCAATCAGTGGCGCTGTTGAGAGATGTTGCCCTGCACTTGACGCCCCCAAGAAATTTATTAGTTGTGTCAAACGAAATCAAAATTTAAACCCATTAAGCAGTGGCCAGAGGGGTTCTTCGGCTTGGCTTTTGGTTGGGTTTTTGGGTTTACGGATTGGGGTTGGCTTTGGCTTTGGGCTGGGGGGGGGTGGGCAGAGACGAACCTCTCCAATTATTCAGCGGTTGACAGCGGGTTGCAAGCCTGACCTACTTCTGGCACTCTCTTTCGCCTCCCTATGTGTACACATATGTATGTGCATATAGCTAGGTGTCACTGCTATTTTTTATTTTATTTTATTTCTGTCAGCGGTGGCTTCAGAAGCCTTTGTGTGGAGTGCACATCAATTAAATTGTCAACCCCAACAGCAAAAAAGCGGAGGAGCTGCAGGCCAAGAGCAGAGTTTTGCTGCCGCTGCAGGGAGGGGGCTGGTTGGGGGGGCATGGCATTCACATTCACCGTTCGTTAGGTTAAATCCATCTGCCCCAAAAAGCAACGCCCCGCTGACTGAGTAAAGTGCGCTCAAATTGCTCCGCTCTATGTAAACCATGTCATCAGGTGTGGATCGCACAACGGACAGCGTGTAACGGACAGCGGACAGTGGGTTCTCTGCTCGTTAGCGAAATGAGAGCGGATATGTAAAAGTCGATCCGGTTGATGGATTTCGTTGCGGTGGCAGCGACTGCCCAGAAGGACTCAACATAATGAAGGCCTGGCAAGGATAAAGGCGGATAAAGGAGGTCACATGTTGTTAGAGCGGACATTTGTATACAAAAATGTCATCTCTAACTAGAATGAGGACACTGAGGGCCTTCCTTTCAGCTCAAATAAACATTTGGCATGTTTAACAGATAATTTTCACCCATTTAAAACCAATAAATAAATCATTTATAATTTGAAACATTACCGCAACACTTTTCCTCAGCCTTTGTCACCCAAAAATTGCCATCGTCTGGCAAAACTTTGAGCAACTTTGCGAGTCCCTGCCAGCTGTCTGCACATCCACGCTGGCATTTACAACACATCCTGGCATCGACAATTGCCAGTCACGTTTCGGTTCGGGTTCTGTCTATCAACACTTGCTAATCCCCATGCGCTCTCTAAACGATTTGACATTTTGCACTGGGCCAAAAAGATTCATCATGGAGCTTCATGCAGTGTTTCCACTGCTTAAAATCCTTGTGGCAGCTTCTTGTCGACTCACGCTTAGCTAATAAAACCAAAGAGCATTTGGCTAAAAATACAAAACATATTTTGGCAAGTAATGTGAACTCAATTAGCAAACAGCGTCATCATCATCATCCCAAGACCTTAAAGCCTCCACGTGGGAGCAGGCAGACGGAGCACTTCCAGAGAGAATAATTAATATTAGAATCGAATTGGAGAAGCCATTGAGACTCCCTGCTAGATGTGATTGTACATAAACAACTCTGGCACAACCCGCACAGCTGCCTGGCTGCCTGGCTGCGTAATTGGCAAATGCACAACTCTGAGGCAAGGATTAGTGGGAGGGACAACAGCAAGGACGATGACGCAGCCAGCGGCAACAGCATTTGCTACATTTTGTTGTTGAATCTCAGCTGCCACTTAAATCCTGCCGCGAATGCAACACACGTGTCCGCCTTCATCACTCTCCAGTGCTGCAAGTCATTGGCTCTTTAGAGGCATTCACTTTACACTCCCCGCCCCGAACGTTGCATAAGCATGGGCCAACGCACTCGACAGTAATAACAACAGCTACGAAGGCATGGATAAAAATTGGTTATGGTTGGGTGGCCACGCCCCGTTACTGACTCCTCCTGACACTCGCGCTTAATTGAATCACTAAATGATTAGCGAAAGTGGAGCCGTGGCGTGTGACAATAATAGACACAAAAAAACACAAAACAAAAACACAAACAGCTCGACAGCTTTACCAACAAGTTTTCACATGTTCAAATGTGTTTATGTAACTGACACACGGACACTTGTTCAGAGGAATTCAATTCAATAATAAGCAATGCAATAAGTGACTTGTTAGATATTGGATTATGATCTTTAACTTAATCGAAAGAAACCTAATTTTAGAAGTTAATTTCTAAAAATATCCCACAGTGAAAGCTGTGGATGGCTTTATCTAGCACACACTTTGGGGCACTTTTTGGAACACTTTAAGCTTCCTAGCTGTCAATAAAAAATGAATTAAATAAGAATTAAACTATCTGTAATTGCTTTACGGACAGGCCGTTTCGCCTGACTTTCAATTAAACTAAATTTATTTAAATTAAAATCATATTTCACATTCCAATTAAGCTGAGCACGCAACGAGCTACCCTTAGGAGACCCAAATCCAGAAAGAAATGGAAGTGTTTCGGCTCCCTGTCATATCTAAAGTGCTTCCCCGACTGTCCGCGCTGTCCGTTTCTTTCTGACTGCTTATCAAATTGAATTAATCAGATCCAATTGTTTTTGTTTTTGGATGGTTCTTTCTTGGGGTTTTCTTTTTTTGCATGATTGGTGGACCTCAGACACGAAAGGGGAGAGTCACATTTTCCCCATTTCCAATTGAGTGTGCTTTTCCCTCAGCTCTGGCCACATTCGCACGCCGCGCATCAACAATTATCGGGCAAGACAAATTGTTGCGTCCATTATGAGGCGGATTTAATGGCTGCCCCCGGATTGATGGCAAACACATGTGGGTTCTGTGGCAATAATTTCTCATTTGGAAATTTCTGTATGGTTTTTTTGTGGTAAATCTGAAACACAATTTTCATTTTTTTCTTTGGCAAACGGATTAAACCAAAGAAAAATAATCTTAAGTCTATGGTAATCCTTGGGAAACGGCCAAATCATCTTAAACGCATTTAATAAGTATTCCTCTGTCGCTTTTTGAGGGGTAAATCTTTTTCCCACAATCATGAGGAGCGATTAGTGGGCCAGGGTTGGGTTGGGCAGATGTATCAGCTTAGCTGCAAATAAAATGTCTAAATAAACAAAGCCAAAAGCATCTGACGCGTGCACGGCAAAAGCAATTGTATCTAGTGGATACCTTCTGCCACTCACCCTCCCCTCACTCAACGCTCCCTCCCCCCGGCGATGCGACGGGCCAAAAGTGAGAAAAGTCGCACACAAGAATGACAAACGTTCCAGGCGCGTCCGTCATTCCCGTTCCTGGGGTGGTGGTGGCGGCTTGGCCTCATTCTACCTTTTCAACAAAAGCAACGGCAAAAGCAACGGCAGTGCTACTTAATGGACCAAAATGCGTCGTGCAAACACAGCAGCAATCCCCAGCGCCCTGACCCTCGCCCTGCCATTGCCCCTGCCGCTGGGTATGCAAACAAACGGGACGAACTGTGCCCGGAAGCAAAATGCGCGGCACCGTCAGGCATAAGGGGAGTGGGTGAGAGACCAGAGAGAGAGAGAGAAGGACTGAGATGAGGGGACGCGACTCAATGGGAAGCAGGCGGGCCCGAGCACTTGAGCACGCCGCATCGTGGCTGAGTCCCTGCCCTTACCTTACCCGCTTACCGCTACTCCGACACCAAGCTAGAGACATGCACGGACCCCAGGTCCACACACAAACACACATGTAACCCACCCCCAAACCGAAGAATGGGCCTGAAACCTCTGCCTGCAGTTTGCCTGCAGGCTGACATTCCACTGATGCCATAGCACAGTGGGTCGCATCTATGGAAAAACTGCATGCGAAATAAGCGAAAGGAAGTTGTAAGAATAATTGTGGAGTTATTTATACATTGATTCGCAAGAGATACTCTTCACCCATGCTTTGTCCATTCCCATTCCACAGTGCACAGCGCCGCTGCAGCGACTCATGTTTTTATTGCTGGCGAATTCCAAGCGGGCGCCTGCCTTTCCTTTGCTTTGCCATCCACTGTCCACCCTCCACAGGCGGCGGCTCCTGACATGACTCTCGTAATGAGCCCGTAAATTATTTTTTATTATTTCGTATTCAATTTTTTCATTGGCTTGCATTGTTCCTGCTTTTACTCCTTTCTTGCGACAAGGACAAGAGTCACAGCGTGGCAGCAGGAGAGGTGGAGGTGGCATCCATTCGATGCTGGAAATGATTGTGGGAATATGATATGACGTCTGGAGGGTGGGTAAGGGTAAAGCACCTCAAAGCAGCAGTTGAGTGCGAATCGATATTCAACTTTAAACGAGAGTCGCTTTACCCGTGCCAAACTTCCTCGGAACGGGCCTCTGTCAGGGCATCTATTAATATAATGCTAATTACTTTCCGCACAATTCCGAGTATCCGCTACATGGGTGGAGCACGCAAACATATATTACAAATGCAGCTTATTGGAAAATTTCACACGCCCGCACAAGTTTGTTCGGCAGCCACAGAAGCGATCCCAGAAGCAGGGGCACCATTAGCTTCCCACGCGAGGGGAAACTGTGTGTGTTCTTATAACATTTCTGGCAATTAACAATTTTTGGAGCACTTATGGGCCGCAAAAATGATGTGCATGTGGGGGACTAATGGGTAATAATGGATGGAATGGCATGGGATAAGCGCAGTACTTACGCAACAGCTGAGGAGGGGTTGCTCTCCCAGAAGAGGGAGTATGATCGGTATTACGGCTATCATCATGTACCACTAAAAATACACAAGAAGAATTTACAAACTGATTACCAATGCGAAGCATACAAAAATGACTCTCGGAGCGCATCAACCCACTTGTGTGATTCGGTTTCGATTTGTCAGGCCGTGATGGCTCCCAACACTACGCTTGACATATGCCGAATCAAAACATTCAAGAGAACGCTTTGACCATATAATTGATGTCTTCAATCGGACTGAGGCTGCCTCGTTGCTCGGAATTTGTCTGTCACGCGTGAAGGAAACTCCACATGGTACGTGAAGAGAGCAAGACAGGCACCCTGATTATTTTGCGGTTTATTTTAAGTTTAATTAAGCGATGATACGGAATATTTATAAAATTCATTTGAATTCATCTGAAAAGCAAGGCACAGTCTCGCGACAGTTCCACTCCCATCTGAGCGCGAATGTGTGTGAGAGCAAGTGTGCGTGTGCTGGCTATGGCCCATGGGTATACGGTACATTCGTTCCGCAGCGAATGCAATTCGCTTTGCGTTCTCCCGTGCATTAGTCGCGGTTATTATCATGTCTGCTCGCCGGCTCTCCCTGTCTCTCTCTCCTTCTCCTTCCGTTTTGTGCGTTTGTTTGGACAGCCAAATGGGCGTTGAGTTGAGTGTCTGTTTGAGTTGGGTGTAACGAAAGGAAGACAAAGATAGAGAGAATGAGATGGAACCGGGGAGTATTAGCAACATTAACACATTAACATATTTAAATGTGGAATAAGCCAGGGGTAGCGGGGCTGCCAATGAATAAATAAATAACAGAATGAATTGAAAGCATTCAAATGGAAATCTATTAAGTGAGCAGATAAAAAGCGGACTCAACAGCTTCTGAATGAAAATAAAAAGAATATGCATAGAAATCGCATTACAATTAATTTCAAAACTGAGACTTAAAAGAGAGAGAGAGAGAGAGAGAAAGAGAGTGCCACTCGCCCGCACATACAGCCACAGTTGATGTTGTATTTAACTTACAATAAACTGACCAAAATCTCCTGCAATTATCTCTGGCGCTAAGCTGTAACTGTTTTTTCTCTCACACGCCACTTATACACCAGAGTTGATGATTGAAAGAGACCACGGAGGAGCGAAAAGCAAGGAAAGGATAAACGGTAAAAGGGATGAGCCACTCCCAACGAAAGCAACAACAGAAATAATTCGGCCGACCCCCACTCTGCCCCTGTTCGGGTGGGATACCGAAAAAAAGTGTTTTTTCCATTTGCCTTGTTGGGCTTACAAGATGATAAAAAGTAAAGCCTCAACCACTTTTCATTAACGAATGAATACATACCCAAAATAAACGTACAGATATGTACATACATATGCATTGTGTTTGCTTGACCCAAAAAACACTTACTCCTACCAGGCACAAACAAAAGGCCGAACAACTTTTCACGCTTGCCACCGGTAAAAGGTGGGGCTGCGTCCAGACAGTGTCCACTTCAGTGGCTGCCACACCACCTACGAGTAAGCCACCAGTGAGTGCCACCAATGCAACAATGCTAATCTGCACTTTCATCTTCTCTTCCCTGTTCTCTGCCCCCGCTTGGCACTCTTGCCATCCGCTCTTTTTGTGCTTATTGTTTGCCTACCAGCAGCTGCTCGGCAAAAAGTCAATACGACCGAGTCCGTGTGCCGTGTCCCGTGTCCCGTTAGCTCCTCACTCGGTCAGAGCCATAAATTACAGCATCCCGGGGGTGCTATTGAAAAATATGTGCGTTGGTTCTCCTCCAGAGCAACACTGAGAGAAAAAACAAAGCGAATGCATGCACAATGCTGAACATCAACAACAAAAGAGAAAGAAGAACTAGAACAAACAATAAATCATGAATGTGCCCTAACCACTACTCAGAATGTTCTCCCAGTGCACTGGGAGACTCTTCTCGCCTTCTCTCTGTGTTGGTTTTTGGGCTGTGTGCGATGCCCCCGAGGTGCCCGCTAACTGCTCCTGCTGCCTTGTCAAAAATTGTTCATAAATTCTACCTCAAAGCCTCTGCCCTGGCCTGCCCCTCTATACAGAACTCTGAAAAATTTCAGCACAGGAAGTTGCTGTTTACTTAAGGCTCACAAAGCACAGGCTCACAGAAACAAATTCACATACGACTTTGCGGGTTTTGTTGTGGAATGTCTTTGGGCCGGTCGACCACCCATGGATGCAAATCCAAGCCGCAACGCCATTAGAAGGCTGACCCAGGCAGGCAGGCCGAAACCGCACCGTAAACCTCAAGGAAAGCTTCCAGCTCCCATCTCCCGTCCACCTTTAACTGGGCCACACACACACTCTGGGGGCACCTGCTCGCCCGAGCACCGCCCTCGCTTTATGACTTAACACACATTTTATGACTGCGCCTAGGCACCGATACAGAGACAACCGACAGTGACGGATCCCTCAGCTAAAGGTGATAAAAATTTCATTACGTCACGCAATGCACAAGATAGCAGCGAGCCAGAGCCAGAACCAGAGCCAGAGCTGGCAACATTTGCCATGGATTGCCCTGGAAAATTGAAAGAAAACTTTGCACCAGTGGCAGGTTAATGACTGTCTCTGCCCCCAGCGTTTCTTCGGCAAAGAAATCACTGTTATGGAGCGCAGGACTGATGGATGGATGGGTGGATGGATGTGGGTGGGTGGGGGTGTTGCCACGATTCCCTGCGGCTTTTGCTGGTTTACTGCTGCCGCCAGGTGTCGGCTGCCTGCTATCTGCTCTCTCCGATAATAATCACATTTACTTCTTCAGATAATCACATTAAATTTAAGACCTTCCCTCTTAATGCTCCTTTTGATTTTTTTATGAGTTCAGAGGACTCCACTTCACATCACATCGAATGGCAGCTCCGTGTCGACTTGCCCAAGTTGCGGCTTGCCTGCTCCGAAGGTACTTGAGCCGAGCCGAAGGGTAATTTGTAGCATATATCGGCCAAGTGGCTCCGGCATTAGATTAATTACAGATTAGTGGGGGCATAATTAAGCTGTTTAAGTGTCTTGACCCAAATGGGTTCAGTCGAGGTGCGGTTGGTGGAGCGATAGCAAAGTCCTTTCGAGAACTTCATTTATTTTCAGAGCAGAGGGAATAGTTCAAGGAGTTTTACAGCCTAAGTTTTCTCAACAAACGCAGAGGAAAAATCAAATAAAATTAAAATCTTGTTCCCTTTCTCAGTACGGACAGAATTTACATTTTTAATTAAAAGAAGCCCAAAGCAGACCTTCCCATTGCCTTGCTTGAACCATAAATGTAATGCGTTTCCTTTTATGGGCCTTGTCATAGAAATCTAGCAGCGTTTGGTAACATAATTTATGCACCACTGCAGGCTGCCACGCAGAATTTATGGTGTTGACCAGGCCAAGAATGCGAAAGGAACGAAAGGGTAGGGGTAGGGAGTCTTCAAAGAGCGTCGAAGTGATAATGCAAAAAGAAAATACACAGCTCTGGAGGTGGGGAGTTGCCGGGCCGGACAGGGACATGATGATTGCGTTTGTGCTGCAGGCGAGGCAATAAGAAAAAGGAAAGAACAGCAACAGGAACAGAAACAGCTTCAGCATCACGGCTGCAGAGCCAGGCCAAGACTCAGACGTACGAAGAGTGTGGGGAAAAAAAATTGCAGCTGCTCGAGCTGAAGCGATGAAATACAAATAGAAATACTTGGCAGCTACTGGATGAAGTTGCCACACAGCCTGCGCCTGACTGGCATACTGGCAGAGACTGTCAGAGAGGAGAGGCCCCAACTTCACATGTCCTTTGGCTTGTTTGTCTTACACTCTGACGCTCTGCAGATCGGATCCGAGTTGAGCAGCGGTGTGGAGCGGTGCAAGTTGATGATAAGTTGTTTGGTCAGACAGCGCGCTGTGCGAAGAGGCCCAGGCAAAGGCCCAGGCCCAGGTCCAGGTCCAAGCCCAAGCCAGACAACCACGAATCATGACCATTTGTGCATAAAAATTGCCTTACCTTGGTCGGGCTCCCATGTCTGCTCTTGACCTTTTATGGTGAGACTCAGACTCAGACTCAGGCTCAGGCTGAGAGTCGGAGTCGGAGTCGGAGTCGGACTCCACTCCATTGCAATTTAATCAGCATCCTCGACTAACATATAATTTGGAGAGCTGCAAGCTGCATTTTAGGAGTTAGTTTGAGCATCAAAGGAAAGCGAATGAGTAAAGGGAGGGAAAGGCTTGAGTTATGATGTGCCTGCCTTTGGCCTAGACAAATTTGCGGCTCTGGCTTGGAGTTGGAGATTGAAATGGCACAACCCATTAGATGGCTGCACAACCCTTGTCTCTCTATGGCCCTAAATCAGCATCAGCTTCTAGGCCAATGCCCAACCAAATGTCATCATCAGCCGCGGGGCCAAGTCCCAGATAACTCCCCCAGATGGTAATAAAAATGTCGTCTGACTCCGGGTCTCCCCCCACAATATCCCTCCCTCGAAGTTGTCTCTCGCTTGGGGTCTGCTTTAATGCACAACATATTCATGTGTCAAAAGACAATTTCGGATTTATGGCCTGCGAAACTCCAACTCCAACTCCAACTCCAACTCAAACTCCAAACCCAATCACAAAACCCTAACAGACGAGAGTGACGCAATGTGGGCGAAGAGCGAACAACAGAAAAAATATGTTAAGAAAGCATAAAATAATATCCAAACTACCCACTACAACACTCGGATAGTCTGGCTCTGGCTCTGGCTCGGGTCTGCCTCTGTTCTGGCTCTGATCTGAAAATCTCACTCTGGTCTGTCTGGCTGGCTCTGGGGCTTGCATAAATTAGGGTCTGGACGGGTTGCTGAAAGGCAACCGGAAAGTGGGGTGGGAACACCACCACTCGCATGAGCTCAAAAAATTGGCAATTCTTTTCCTCTTTTCCTTCGGTTTATGCGTTAGCCATGGCGTTTTTAGGGTTGTAATTGAAATTAAATAGATGTCGTGCCATGAATTCAAATCGCCTTCGCTGACTGGAACTGGAACAGTCGGAGAGAGATTTACTCCAACGATGGAGAACGAATTTTCAAGACATTTTTTTAGTCAAATTAAAGGCAGCTTTTTGTGTGTTAGCCGACAAAGATTTTACTGTTGCTGTAAGTCAACTCTTCTATCCGCCACTGGCACAGCACAGCGGGCGACTCAATTGCTTTCGTCTGTTTCCCTCTTATTCCTTTTTCTTTGAATTTCCTGCGCGCAGCCAAAACTTTTACTTTTTTGCTGAGCGCCGAATTTATGTGTCAGTGGCACTTGAAGTATAAGTTTTTTGGGTGCTGCTGCCTCACGCCTCATGCCTTGATTGATGGAAGCTGGGAGAAAATCGATTTTCAGCACGGCACCTGCCCTGCCATGCCCTACCCTGCCTGGCATCAACTTAATTTGCTGGGCAATCAGCACTAATTAGCACTCGAACCGGCAGTTGAAATGCAAAACGCGTCGCGAGGGGTTGCGAGGCTTGACGTGGGGGTTGGTTCCAAACAAATTGCGATTACTTGTCTATAATTGTTTGGGGTAATAGGTTGAGACTCATCTGTGGACAAGAATTTAAATTGTAATTCAAGCTTTGTGTTCGTCGGGTTTTTTTCGGTATTTTCCTTAATTTTTGTGCAGCTTGCACCTCACATGTCTGGACTACATTAACCCTTTGACCCCCCCGCAGTGAAGCAGATATCATCAGTCTTCCATCAGCTCATTATGCGACAGTTTTTCATATCTGCCCTTAGACCTCGAACTCCAACTCCAACTCCAACTCGAACCCCAACTCCAACTCCAACTCTATCTCCCCTGCCTACCAGGACGCCGCTACTAATTACATTTCCACGAGTGTAAGCGAAGCGTGCAAAGAACCGGAGAGGCACTGCTGGAAGTGCTTGCTTGTCCCCACTAATTAGTACGATATGAATATAAATATATACCGCGTTATGCACCTCCTTCTCCTTCTCGTTCTCCCTCTCTTTCTCTCTATGAATAGGCCGAAGCGTAAGTGGAATAAATTAAAATAAAATGTACCAGAATAAAATGTAACTGCGAGCGGGGGCAACGGAGCAACTGCAACTGCGATAAAAATCTAAAATAAATATTGCCACTCGCTGCGCACGGCGCACGGGTGCAGACCGGGGCATGCAACGCACACATGCAGCAGCCAGGCAGGGACAGCCTTAATTAAGCATGAACATTTAAACTACCCACCGAGCCACGCCTCCGCGTTAGTCGCAGTCGGAGTTGCAGACGGAGTCGCGTGTCTTGGCCAGGGGTACACTCTGGCCCTAAATGTTGATTGATTTATTGAGCCAAACGAAAGGCAGGTAGGGGTCACCTGACGCTGCCCCCTTAACACGAGTAATCGTACGGCTAATTTAATTAAAAATATTATGTGAGACAGGTAACAGTTACAGCCTCAGCGTAAGGGGCAAACATGCACAAGCTGTCAAAATTTAGATACAATGGAGATACACAGAAAGAGAGACGAAGAGAGAGATAGAGAGAGACAGGGCCTTAGACAGGTGTAGCTACGGATGGAGGGATATCAGTGAGGGAGGGATACACACATATTTACATGGAGGTTTTCAAATAAAGTTTACGAAGTGGTGTAAGAATTGTATTTTTAAGTCGTTCGCAAGCTTTTTACGTCGCAGACTCGCTCGGTTTCTCTGTCGCCGATCTGCTCTTCGCTCTTGTCTGAATTCGCTTCAACCTGAATTCGCTCTTCTTCGTTCTTTCTTTGCGCTCTGTTGTTTGGAATTCGCAGTAACGCGACGTCGCCTTTGCTCGTTTATCCATTTAACTCCTTCAATCTGTCATTGAAGTGTTTCGATGGACAGATATTTGCCATGTTGTGATACAGTGGTGGGGGAGAACAAACTTTTATCCCTGGTGATTGATTAAGCAGACGTCACGGGTGGTTCTTCCGAGACTCACAGCCGAATGCAACGCGCATTGTTAATGGTTTTGTCTTTCCCCTCTCTTTCGTTGCAGGCGTCTCCGCGGAGCTGTACTATGTGCGCGAGGGAGCCATCAATGACTATGCCCTAAACTTTGCCGTTCCCGTGCCGGCCAACATCAGCGATGTGACATTCACCTGGCAGTCGCTGGTGGAGCATCCGCTGCCGTACAGCATCAACATAGCCACCTCGGATACGGATGTGCTGCCACGACCGCTGCTGAACATCTCTCGCATTGGGGACGTGCCGCAGGAGCCGCAGACCTGGGGCATTGCACTCAAGTGTTCGGGCACGCGCAACGCCGAGGTCACCGTCACCATCAACGTGGAGGTGATCCTCGATCGGGCGACCAACAACAACACGAATCTGATCTTCAAGCGCAAGAAGATCTGCCTGAAGGAGGAGCAGGACAGCGCCCACGAGGAGTACGACGATGACGAAGTGCTGCAGCCAGCCCTGGGCGGCCACGAGGATGTTCACTATGTCGACCACAACGAGGAGCATGTGGTGGCCAACGGGCACTTGGCGCCCAGTGACAAGGATCATGACAAGGAGAAGCACAGGAATTTAGCGACCCAGCCGCCAGTGAATGTCGGTCGGGACAATGGCAATGCGGGCGGCTCCAGGCGGGACTTTGATCCGATGCTGAGGGAAAACCTTGTGCCGCCGGCCAGCGGCCTGGTGACCCTCATTGTAGGCGGCATTCTGGCCCTGGTACTCGTGTCCACGCTCATTCTGATCGCCTACTGTGCCAAGGGTCCCTCCAAGCGTCATCCCTCGAACGGTGTGCACTTGATCAAGACCTCCAGCTTCCAGCGACTGCCCACGATCTCGTCGACGGCCCACAACTCGATCTATGTCTGCCCATCGACCATCACCCCCACATACGCGACACTGACGCGGCCATTTCGCGAATATGAGCATGAGCCTGAGGAGTTCAACCGCCGTCTCCAGGAGCTGACAGTCCAAAAGTGCCGGGTGCGTCTCTCCTGCCTCGTTCAGGAGGGAAACTTTGGGCGCATCTATCGCGGCACTTACAATGACTGTCAGGAGGTTCTGGTTAAGACTGTGGCGCAACACGCCAGCCAGCTGCAAGTGAATCTCCTGCTCCAGGAGTCCATGATGCTCTACGAGGCCATCCATCCGAACGTGCTCTCCGTGCTGGGCATCTCCATCGAGGACTATGCCACCCCGTTCGTGCTCTATGCGGCCACGGGCAGTGTTCGCAACCTGAAGACCTTCCTGCAGGATCCCTCCTACGCTCGCAGTGTGACCACCATTCAGACGGTGCTGATGGCCTCCCAGCTGGCCATGGCCATGGAGCACTTGCACAATCACGGAGTCATCCACAAGGACATTGCGGCCAGGAATTGTGTGTAAGTTGAAGCATCCCCATGCCCCCTCTTCGGTACAGTTTGGTACAATCTAAAGAACGCCTTTGCCATCCTTCATATTTTCTCTCCTCAGTATCGATGATCAGTTGCGCGTGAAGCTGACGGACAGTGCCCTTAGTCGGGATCTGTTTTGCGGCGACTACAACTGCCTGGGCGATGGCGAGTATCGACCCATCAAGTGGCTCTCCTTGGAGGCCCTGCAGAAGTCCCACTACAATGAGGGCAGCGACGTCTGGTCCTTCGGCGTGCTCATGTGGGAGATGTGCACGTTGGGCAAGCTGCCCTATGCCGAAATCGATCCCTACGAGATGGAGCACTATCTGAAGGATGGCTATCGCCTGGCACAGCCCTTCAATTGTCCCGATGAGCTGTAAGTATCCCCTAGAACTATTTGCTTACCCATTGCCACACTCTTTGCTGTTTGCCGTCACTAAAGATTTTGCCTTCCTCTCTGTTTTTTTTTTTATCACTTGCAGCTTTACGATTATGGCCTATTGCTGGGCCTCGATGCCCGCCGAGCGGCCCTCGTTCAGCCAGTTGCAGATCTGCTTGTCGGAGTTCCACACCCAGATAACCAGATATGTTTAACCAGCGGTGCTGAAGCATGCCAAGACCTGTAAATACAACAAGAGGCGACGTCGCAAGATATTCCAGCAGACCACGTCGTCCACTCTGTTCCCAAAGACATATTTAAATGGTAGCGCCTAGAGGCGGGGCTTACCGATTGCCCCGCACACACATTATGACAGTTATTTATGCAAAAAGGAGTGGGAAGATCTGCTCCCCATAAAAAACTCTCTTAACTATAGGTCTAGCGTTTAAGGACAAGTGACATTTCAATGCAAAACATTAGAAGACCCTGTTATAGACACTCTTAGACTCTGTAAGAAGAGCTAGTAACGCCCAGTAAAGAACAGGTAAAAGTTTCAACCTAAACTAAAACAAAACAAAAGCAAACAATGCATGCATAGCCCCCCCCCCCCAGTACTAGGATAGGAAGCGATTACCGAACCGAATACCGAATACCGAATACCGATCTTAGGCGAGTTGTTTCGCGGCGAGAGCTCTGGCAGTCATTATAAATATTAATTATGCACTAGTGGGATACCAATAAAATACCGAAACGTATATCTAGCTGTAAGTGTATTCATGTCTAAGAATCGTAGTGCTAGTAAGAGCCATAAATATTTATCTAGATCCTTCTCACCCTTCTCGGTTAGGCCCACCAATTACAGACTTAAGTTGATCCTTTTTTTGTACAGTATATTTATGAGTTGCATTGCAAGACACAAAAGAAAAAGAAATACCATTTCAATAAACGTCCGTGCATAATATTTAAAACAAAACTTAAAGGATTCTTTTTATGTGGCTTGGGGCAGGGGTAGTGTGGAAATCCTTCGTCTGGGTAAGTACAACGTTTCCATGTCCGTGGCTACAATTGAGTCGAGACACGCCCCTCACTTAGCCTAAAACAACGTGCTCTAAGAGCAATGTGCTGTTTGGTTACCCAAACCCAGCCCCAAACCACATCTCCAAGTGGCGCACACAAAACCCAACCGAACCCAACCCAACCCAAACGAAACGCAAACTGAACCAATCTCTTTGCGTAGCCAGGCGCACGGGCAACACAAAAGGCATGTAATGCCAACTGCCTATTTGGAGGCGAAGAATGGTGAGAGATGTGGGTAAGGTCGCAGGTCCCCGTGCCAGTTCCTGCCCGCACACACCTGAGCGTGGAATGGGAGCGTAGGCATGCCGTGGCCTGCCTTTTGATTGCCATGCTGACACTACTTAGTTTTTGGCACGTCATGCTGGGCACATGATGTTGGCAGTGTCCTTTTTAATATGCCTGTCCTGTCACACAACCATCAGGCAGGAGAGGACACAGCCAACAGCGAGCAGAGGACTAGGAGAGGAGCAGTTCTCCGGCTCTCTCGGCACGTGCCCGCATGGCATACCCATGGCATTTAGCTAAAGCCACTACGCAAATCGAAAGCTAATAAGTATAAAGTCAGAGAGTGTGGAGCAGCTCAACGGCAACGAGGATTATGTTATGTAGGTGCACAGAGCACGAGCTTTATGTTGGACTTAAATGAGGATATTACTATTCAGAGCCCTTGCAGAGTTATGTAGAATCTTTGACACACTCCGCCATGGCTGTAGTTCTCGATTTCCCAGAGTGTGGGACTATTGATGACAAAAGAAAACACCAGTTGGGTCAAAGGACTTTGTAACCAGATTGTCCAGAAGCGCTACGAAAGTTTTTCAACCACCCAAAAAGTTTCAAGTGATATCGATGGAAGCGAATCCCAGAGCAAAGGACGGCGCAGCCTTTTGACTTTTGCGTCATTTCTGATCAAAGTCTCCGTCGTACCAGCGTACCAGCGTACCAGCGTACCAGAGTGCATAAGGGAAGCCAATAAGGTGATGGGCGAGCGAGTCCCAATAGTTGCGTTCCAATCAAATTAAAGTGCAGCGGGGCTGACAAAGGATATTTAGTTATTAAAAACGCAAACACAAAGCGGTAAAGGGGAGAGAGTAAAAGGGAGCCACAAAATGTAACCCAAAACGTCAAAGGGGACACATTGATGGTGGGAGAGCGCCTGGTGCTGGCCCCTGAAAGCCAAGCAAAAACAAACAGAACAAAAAATGAAGAAAAAAAGTGAGTGCCGTGGCGAAAAAAAAAAAAAAAACAACTTGAAATTGAAAAACAAAAGCCAAAACTGAAACTTTGTTTTTGGTCAACACTCTAAGCCAAAAATCAACAAATATAAAAAATTTCATTGCACGTGAGGCAGCATTTTCCACTTTTTAGCGGAAAAAGTTTTCGGCAGCGCGTCGGCACTACGCCCACAACCGTAAAACACCAGCAACACGGGATACCCACAACAACAAAAAGGGGCAAACGAGCAGAGGGGGGAACGACCACATGCCTGCGGATGGGCGAGAAACGGGGTTGACTTGTGGATACCCTTACAGATGGCTTATGTCTATGTGTGTTTTGTTTTGCTAATTTGCTAACACCAAAATGAGAAAGCGTAACTTTCGTGTCACTGTGAATTTCACGCACGAGAGCCAGTAGAGAAAAGAGAGAACGAAGGAGAGCGAATTCAGACGTGAGCGAATTCAGGCAAGAGCGCAGAGCAGATCGGCGAGAGAGAAACCGAGAAAGTCATCGACGTAAAAGCTTGTGTGCGCGGCCAGGCGGCGAGCGACGTAAAAAATCCAATTCCTATGCCATTTAAATTGGATTCTTTCTCTTATTATCCTTTTCTTATTAACAATATACATAAGCCCCCATACACATCTGAAATCTGTAAAATTTAAGTTTCCGTAGCAGCAACTCAAATAATCAAATATTATCGGACTCAACTCTTACTCATCCAAGCTAAAGACAACCTTCACGGGAAAGCATTAATACTCTTTGGAAAGAGCATTGCAAAAAGAGTGAGAGCGTCAACCGAAAGGACGACAGGTAGTCGTCCGTCAGCTAGTCAGTTGGGAGCCATTTGGGAAACCATCGCCCGGCCGGACTCCGCACCCTGCGGCGCTCGACGAGTCCAGGTGATGGCCGAACTTTGTGGTTCATAAGGTGGGTGGGGGGTGGACAGTCCCTGGGTTGATGGGGTTCCTGCTGATGGCTCTGGGAGAACTGCAACACAACTTTTGCCAAAGTCGGTCGGGCTTTGGAGTGTCCTCAAAAAATTGATTACTTTATAGAGAGTGCGCGACGCGTTCCAGTTCGGCTTGGCTCGGCTCTGCTCAGTTCTGCTCCGAATATTTGTAGCTCGGTGCGGTTCGGTTGGCATTTTGAAGCTGTTGATTATGGCCACGAGGCATTAGCAGGAAAATAAATATTTACCTTGGAAATTATAAAGCAAAGTTTTGCAGCAGCTTCGTATGACTCCATTCCCTCGATGATTGTTCCATCGACTCGGAAAGTTTTTTTTTCGATTGCAAAACTAATTAAAAAGTTGATGAAACTCGCCGCTTGGAATTGCTTTTAAAGATTTAACTCATTTCGTGGGTGGCTGTTTGTGTTAAGGGTTAAATCTCATCCAAGGTTGTCAATAGTAATGAAAGGGAGAGAGGAGCAAAGTAATTGTTAAATTATTCACATTCAACCCTTGGCTCTGAAAATCTCTCAAGTAAAACTAAAGACTTCTTTATCCACTTTCTCCTGTCTCATGCCACACCACGCCACCCGCTGCCATCTCGCTGACAAAATGCCAAATGCAAAAATTGTTTTTCAATTTCTTTTCTTCTTTTTTCCAATACGCACAACACACAAAGCACGTAACTAGATTGGGGGGGAGGAGAACAACATTAGCATACAACTTTTCTTATTATTTTTTATGTGAAAAATTCTCAAAATTGCCGCCGCCGCCGTTGTTGGCTGAGCGGACGAGGACGAAGGAGCAGCGTCAGCAACAAAACTGCAAACGTCTAAGGAAGCGGAAACGGAAAGCATACAACGCCAGACAAACGGCAGAGTAAATTTTTCGTTGGCTCCGCGGGGTAACGAAGTCGAATGCTGGAGCAGAAGTTGGAATTTTGCTTCTTACTCACGGAGAACAAAGGTATATTGCACGAGTATATTTCTGATTTGCAACAATAAACAAAGGGTACTAAGCCCCAAGTTGTATTCACTAACTGTGGACCACTAAAATGGTGACAAGTTTGCAGGAATTATTCCAATAATTTATTATAATTATTCTTTTATTTGTAATTTTCTCTCATTTTAATCGTGATTTCTTTACTCATTTGTAAACACAAATGAGTATCTCACAGTCGAAATACTCCCACAAAATCACTCTTATTTTGGTGCTTATATTTGGTGGCTTATCTGTGGCTCCAACTGCAAGACTTTCTCTGTCTCTCTGTGTCTGTGACGATGAGCCAAAGTCAAAGCCAAGCCAAAGCCAATGGCAGAAAAGTGAAAACGACTGCGAGTAAAATACATAATAATGACATGGAAGGAAATGATTTTCATTTGCAAGCCATCGCTCCATTGCTCATGGCTCATCGCGCCCCTTGCTCCCCCTTTGCCAGTTGATTGAAGTCACGGCGACGGCTATACAACTTCAACTTCAACTTCAACTTCAACTTCAACTTCAACTCTGGCGGTGGCTGGCTTCATTTGTCGCAAAGTTTTATTGAATTACTCGGGCGTGCCTCCAGTCCCAGTCCCAAACCCACACCTAGACTGCGCGAGACATACTCCTGGCTGTCATTCGTTTGAAGTGCTTGGAGAGGGTTGGATTGGATCGTGTTGGAAGTTCTTCTTCATTTTGATTATAGCGCCTTTTGAAAATTCATTAAAAACTTTTCCTTTTCTTTTTTCCTTGTCCTTGTCAATCGATTAGCCTTCCCCACAAGCCTCCTCCCCCACTCGTAGGCGACGCCACCTGCATTCATTTATCATTTCGTGTCGCCGCCGTTTTGCGCCTTTGCCTTTGACTTTTTGCCAATTGTCATTATTCATCTTAAACCGTTTGCGCTCCCAGTTCCACTTCCTCCCTTTGGCTTGGAGTTTCCCGTGCTAAGTTGCCCAAAATGTCCCACATATGCTGGACGGAGTGTGATTAATTGTCGGCTGGCAAACCCAACCCCCACTGACTGTTGACGCTTAGCCTGCCTGCAGTCACAGGGCTCATAAAACACTTCCCAAACTTGTGATTTAGTATAGATCCCTGGCGATTGATGTCTCAGCGGTGCTCAAGCTGGGAGTCCAAACACTTTTCTCCACAACTCTTTTACTTCCATTGACATTGTGAACACACACAGGAGTGGCTAAGTTTTAATTATCTCCCACTCATGTCACGGTTTTTGTGGTTGAACTGCTACCAAATGGTTCCATCCATTCTAATAAACTAAATAAAACATATTCATAGTACCCAAAGACAGCGATAAATGTTTTTCCAATATCCAATAAATTAGTGAAATAGTTTAAAAAAATTCTAAGAAGTTTCTTTCAACTAAAATATTGGCTGTATTTCTGCACAGTTGCTGTGGAAGCTTGCTGCCCCGTATATTTATTTATTTTATTATTTATGTATTCTTTTTTTGAGCAAAACTTAACTCAATCCTTAACTTTTGTTC
This sequence comes from Drosophila guanche, assembly GCF_900245975.1. Lineage (NCBI taxonomy): Eukaryota > Metazoa > Arthropoda > Insecta > Diptera > Drosophilidae > Drosophila > Drosophila guanche. The sequence goes on along the minus strand of NW_022995752.1, from coordinate 291,558 downwards.
CCATTTTTCAATCATTTTTATTAGCTTACATTTTTATGAACTCTCGCCTGCATTTTGCCCACTTTCCATTCCACGCTCCATTTTTATCTGGCAATCAGCCTGTGTTGTATGTGTAGGGAGCACAAAGCGCTACATCAATTTGTCGAATAAGCAACTTAATCATTTGCCATTGTCAATGCAGTGCAACTGGAACTGTTCTGGCCGTTGGCGTTGCCAGGGGAAAAAAGATCCAGGCCCAGATGCAGGCTTGAGCCTGTAGTAGGATGGACGGCAGCTGGCACACTCGTATAATGCAACAGAAACAGAAACAGAAACGTTGCCAAGGCATAGAATAAAAATTATGCAGACTCCAAACAAGACTGGTGGGTGTGGTGTGTGGTGTGTGCTGTGTGCTTCCATTCAACCGAGAAATGTGGCCCTGCCACTTGCTGCCAAAATCAGCACACCCGAGAGATGGGGGCAGGGGCAGGGGCAGACTTGACTCTACTTGACTTGGCTCTGATTCTGATTGCGAGTCTGTGGCTCTGGCTGAGTTTGGGTTTTGGCTTTGGCTTCCCTCTGCCTCTGGCTCTGGCTCTGGCTCTGACTCTGGCTGCAGTTGCACAATTTGTCGGCTTTGGCTTTCATTTTTGGGCCATCCCACTTGCAGCCATATTGCCACTTGCCACTTGGTTTTATGCAACAAATCATTGGCGTAATTTAAAGCATCGCTCCGCTCTGCGTACTCCGATTCCCAGTGCCCAGGCACTCTGCCAATGTGGCATTAAGTGAGACTCGCCCAGCATGCATGGAAGCCTTTGGCCTGGCCATTCCATATTTCTGTTCTATTTTCTGCTGCTGCTCCTCGAGTATGCATGATTATTGAATGTGGTCGAAGATTAATGATGCTGCCGTCTAGGTCTCAGCCTGTTTCTACTCCTAGCCTGTCCCCCTATCATCGATTTGGGACGTGCAACGTGCCCGTAAATGTTTGCTAAAATATCTCTGGCTGGCTGTCTGCTAAAGTCTGTCTCTCTAAAGTTATCCCTCGTTGAGTCACGATCATCTTATGAAACACTTCTCAGTTCGTTTGCCCAATTAATATCATAGTAAACCCTCCTGGCTTGACCTTTCTGCTCTCATTATCATTGCAACGAGCGGAGGAAGTTTGCTGCTAGCCAGAGCTGCCAACTTGTTTATGGTTTTTGGCACCTAAACCAACACACCTCTGCCTGGACACTGGTCCGTTCGGGATGCGCAATAACAAACTATAATCATAATACTTGTAATACTCTCCGCACTCTGTAATAACACTCGCAACGTGCAATTTAATTAAAATTTTTTGGCCAGAGCCAAGGCCTTGTCTGGTCTAGTTTGAGTTTGGACTGGACTGGACTGGACTGGACTGGACTGGACTGGACTACGTGCCGCAGCCCACAGCTGGAGGCGAGTGGAGCCATGTCTGTGTGTGTCTGTCTACTTGGAAAGTCTGTCTGTCTGTCTGTCTGTCTGTCGGCTGGCGACATATGCGGCGCATAAATTAAACACTCCACAGGCCTGTAAAGGAACCAGCACGTACTGCCGTGGCAACTGCCACCTGCCACTGGCTTTTGGCCATAAACGTGTAGGCATTGCTCATTAGTTTGGTGCCCCGTTTGCCGCAGGAGTGCCGCGAGGGGCTCCTTGAGACACATTCGCATTGCTCGTGTCTACATATTTCTCTTTATTGATTTAAGTTCATTTTTCTTCTGCAGTTGCACACCGGCACCTCGCACACACTCCTACGTTTGGAGTAGTTAATCATTTCTGACCGCTGACTGGGGTCTGCAGTGTCCTGTCTATTGCTCTTTTTTGCTGCATTTTCTGGCTCACGTACGCTTCAATTTCGGGAAAAGAGTGTCTTCTGGGTGCAAGTAGAAAGTGCCATCCAGTCGGAGCTGCTCATTTATTGAAGAAATTTAAAATTTTGAGAGTCACTTAAAAATATTTTATTCCACAGCTAAATTGGTTTTTCGCAACTGATTTTTGGTTTACCCAGAAAATAATTGTCTAAAGTTTCAATTTTGGGTTGAATAATGGACAGACCCCACATAAATGCCGCGAAGGGACTCACAGAGTAAGTATGCGCCACCAGGACCATTCGCAGGAATTAGGTAAAAGCTGTTTTAGCCTTGAATCGTTATGTTATTAGATGAAATACTTAGAAGCAATTACGGCAACAGAACTCTCGATCCAATGACTATGACAATTCTCCGTAATTCTTTCCTTTTTTAGTTCGTACAAAATATGAACAATAAAATGCAATCTGGCAATCGTCTTACATTTCCAGGGTTCCAGGTTTTAGTTCTTTTATTTCATTCTTTTTGCGACATTCTATTCTCTTTGGGCTGGTGGAAAAGTTGAGAGTTCTGGCCCGACTGCAGCTGGCTTATGCCCATTGAACTGTGTGCCTGGGCGGCAACAGCAGGCAGGGCTTAGGACACGAGTACTGGCCAGAAGTTTATCAACAAAATGCTGTGGCATACAAGCCAAGTACACGAGTTACAGAAGGATAAGCAAATATATTGGAAGAGTGAGTGTGTAGTCAACCACAGGTCACGGCTTGGCATGTGAATAAAAATATGTTTTGGGGTTTGCGAGTGGGAAACAATTCGAACTGAGAGATGCAATAAATCAATCAGAAGCGATAAAACACGCAGCCCCAGCTGTCAGCTATTGTAATCCAAACTCAGTCCCAGCCTCAGCTATCAGATTCCGTGCGGAAATAGACACTCGAACATCGAAAATCTTCGCTGAGTGAGTGATTAAACAGAAGGCCTCGAAAAGGTGTGCGTATTGATAACTCAATTAAGATGTTACTTCCACGAATTATGAGCAGATATTGTGTGGCTGAATAGAGATCGAGACAAAGAACTGGAGCAACTCAGAGCAGTAGGGCTCAACCTTCGGAGGGTATCTTGTATCTGGATGTGTTGAAAAATTACTCGAGCTCAAATTTCAGACATCGTGTAATACGAAACTCTGCCCCGGGGCTGTTCTTCTCTGTACAATTGATTGGAAAAGGATTCGACGGAGCTGGGTTCACTTATTCTTTTTAAATGAATTCTCATTGAAGCGTTAATCCATTTAGGGCCAAAATTGTTGCATGCACACGTAATCGGATTTAAAGGGTCCATTTGATGGGCAGAGGGTTTACTCCATCGCAACACTACGCCCCAGGGCCAATTGCCTGTGCGGCCACACTATTTAGTGACAATGACATACTTGTTGGTGGCTCAGCATAAGTCTAAGCCTCTTCCAGTCTTCCAGTCCCCTGCGCAGTGTAAAAACTTTATTGGGGCTAAGCTAAATTTGTGAATAAATTAAAAAATTGGCCCGTAATATAAACTATAAAGCCATAAAAGCGGGTGTCATAGCAGCCCTTTTAAAGGATTTCCTTGCCAGCCCCGCCCCAGTACATATACTCGATTATCCTTTTTGTTGTGTTGTTCTTTTCAAAGGCAGAATTGATGACAATGCGGCTTTTCATCGCCTGGCAGGGACTCTGATGTGTGTGTGTGTGTGTGTGTGGCTTGCTGCAACAAGAGATAAAAATTTTCATTAAAACCATTATAACCTGATTTTGCACACAGACAACAAAAAAAAGCGAGGAGGAGCGTTGTGAGCAGCGTTTGCCCCCAATTCAGGGGTAACAATGGCAGCGGGTGAAAGTGGAGGAGGACTTACCCTCCACAGGCAGCCCTATGTATCTTCCCCGGCTAAACCGGTGCATGATCGATTAATCAATCGAAAAATTAAACGGACCATTCAGTGCATGAATTTAGTCAGTTATCGAGCTCCGCCCACAACGGGATCACCTTTCATCGATGCACCATCGACAATCTCATATATCTTTTACTCCGGGACAGCGGACACATGCAAATGGAAACAAATACAGTGTGGTACAAAAATGTATGTTTTTAGCTGTGTTATATTTGGGTTTACCAAAATATAACGGAATAAAATCAGAATGGGAATTCAGAAATTCACAATTGTTTATTTTCGAATTAATACTCAAAGTGTTTTATTTATATGAAACGCACTGTATGAAATCTATTGCTCTGCTCGAATTACACACACACCACATACACTCGCAGCTACACATGCTAAGCAAATATTGTACGTTGTGTAAATATCCTGTCTCCCTTTCACGGCATCGCTTTCCGCTTTCCATCCACTTTGCATTTTACAGTTATCCCGCCGCGCCGCCCTCCCGCGGACTTTAGGCTTTTGTATGCCACGCGAGCAGAGCAAAGCAGAGCAGAGCAGAGCACGAGCGAGCACACGGCAGAGAGGAGGCGGTGAATGGTGGTGTGAGGAGCAAGGTGAATTTGCATATAAGGTGAATTCCTCACCACAGAGCAAGGCTAGCTCTATCCCATTCTAGCGCTTGTCTCTCTGTGCGTGGTGAATACCCCACAGAGGACAACATTACCTTCTAGGTAAATTCACCTTGTTGCGGTGTGTCGTGCTGATTCGAGCTGCTTCTATTTGGATGCGCCTTTGTGTGAGTGTGTGATAGCAAACCCAAGGATTATTTCGCATTACTTTATTTTGCAGAAGCGCTAGCAAGTTTTGCGGTACTTTGGCACAGCCTTCGTCCCTTATAATTTACACGCTGATTGCGCGTCGGGATTATATATAATTTCTCTTCGGTTATTCGGTCTTTCAAAATCTCACCCCTACCCCCAGGCCACGCCACACCACGCCTGCCTTCTGGCTTATCAGATATTTTTTGTATGCGTTTTTTTGCCTTTGCTCCTGCACGTTTTTATAAGCTTATGAAATTAATTGTGTGTGTGTACAGGGGTAGGGGCGGGGGTAGATGTGATGGATAGGGATGTGGGCACATTTGATTATGTTTTGGCTAAATAATGAAATTATCTGGTAATAAAGCGTAATATCCTCCCATGGCAGCACACAACCTCAAAGGTATTAACGCAGGCTGAAACCCCCAGCAAGCCGGCAATCGTGATGTATCTTTGCGGAAGGCAGAGGCTGTGGCATAATTGAAATTCAGGGTTTCAGGCAGCTGGAAGCCATGAAGCGAAAGTCGTTGGGAAAGTTGCTGTTTGACCAGAATGACCCAAACACTGTAACCGCATTAGACCCCCATCCTCCCCTCTCCTATGTAAGTGAAACCCAAACCGAAGGCTGCGGCAAATATTGGAAAAGCTGCGACAATCTATACATCCATAACACTCCATAACAAGCAGAACATTGTCCGCTCTAATGTTATTAACGAGGAGAAATGGAGGTTGGATTGAACACTCGAAACGCATCAACGGAAAGCAACTGAAATATAATACAAATAATTAAAAATAGCCCGTAGAGACAATGGTTGGAAATTGCCAGACAGCATTAGGGAAGGTCCAACCCTCACCGGCAAAAACAATTGTGTCAATAGGTTCGCCCGCATCCAGAGCGAGTCACAGGGCCAGGGACAGAGATAAACACCAAATGATAATGGTTCAAACAGCTGCTGGCAACTGTCAACCGAGCAGCGGCCGACCAACCCAAAAAGAAAAGGGAATGGAAAGGAAAGGAAACCGAATCCAACAGGCTGCTGCTGCTCCTCAAACACCATGATCTATGCGACACACACTCAGAGGACGGAGGAAATGGTAAGGTGACACCTACTGCCATCATTTGTTTACACAATATTGAATATTGGAAAGGCTACGCCAGAAACGGGGAATGGGGGAGAGGAAATAGGCATTAGCTGGAAATTTGTAAGGCCAAACACGCACTCTAAATGGGACGAGAGCAACAGATACCCAAGACAGAGTCGAAGGAGGCTGGAAAATATATGCAGGCTACACAATTTGAAAGGACATGTCCTGGGGAATACACACAGAACATGAGGTAGCAATCGTCAAACAAATCTATTGTTTATTTATTGTCTGTTGCATTGTTTGCTTTTCTTTTGTGGCTGCGTGGACCGCCCGGTCGACCACACGCGCTTCTTCTCAACAGGGTTCAGGCCGGGCTAAGTCATTCTTCTTTTCAACGAAATAACAGCTAGAAAGCAGACTCAGAGGCGTTGCTGGTCAGCAGACAACTTCATTTGAGGATTGGCTCGTTTTACGGCTATTATCCAGGCGGTCATCGTCTGAGTCTCCCTTTTGTTTTGGATATTGGGAAATTTGGGAACTCTCATTGAAACTTAAGCCCGTGACGAAGCCACACAAGCAGCTCTGATATAGTTGGCATAATACGAAATATAACAATGGGTAATTCGAGTTACCGAAAACCTGAATGCACAAGAAACCCCAAAGGATTGGATTCCATTTTGCGCAGATTATCCCATCGTCCTCCGCCAATACCTCTCGCCCACTCTCTACTTTCAACTGACCAATTTTGTATGGAGATAGTACTTGTAGTCCACTAAGCCAGCCACAACTCAAACAACACATTCATTAAGGGCTATCCCAGAACCTTAACACGGGCTTATCGCAGATATTCTCGAAACAAAACCCAAAGGCCCTTCGAAGCATGTAGAAAGATTACCCACAGATGTACGCGTGAAAAATGAGTTAAACAAATAAATTATGAATCATTTCTGTTGTATTTATTTTGCAATTTAATTGAGAGACTGAACTTTAATGCTCTGGCTTTTTATTGCTAAATATTGGCCATGGCTCACCCTCAAGCTTCAGTCCTTTTGCAAGGGTCCCTTGGACAGCCGCAAGATTTGAATGCACGAGGAAAGATGAATGAGCGTCGAAGCAGCGAAGCGAATCAATTCTGCTTGTGAGGGAGGTTCTGACATTAATGTGACATTTATTTGTCGCAAGGCGTTCGGACATTTAGAACTTTAGGACGTATAACAGCACAGTCCTTCGCTCTCCTACTCTATCCAACAACCCTCTCTCAGGGCAGAGACGTAGCATTAATTCCGTTTATCAATGGGTTAATAAAAGCGGTTATAAAATATGAGTTCATTACGCGAATGCGCTCTAGTTATAAATATATTTCAGACTGGCACTGGCACTGGCACTGCAGGGACTATAAATTCGATCCGAGATGCCTGCAGAGAGCGACGGACAAAGATGGGTCGAAAGGGGAGCCCGAGTGTGGGGTGTGGGGTGTGGAGTGGCACAGCACACAGCACACAGCATATGGCATTGTCGTGGTCGCTTTTGTCGTACTTGTAAGAAGAGATTATATTACTTTATGCGACTCTGGCCATGGACGTGCCTCCCGTCCCTTCCCATCCCATCTCGTCCTGCCAGTCGTGTCCTTGGCCTGCCTGTCTCCCTGTGTGTTGTGGTCTGTACTTAAGTTGATCCTGCGCTTTTGCGCCTGGCTTTATGCCGGATGCGGACACGCGACACTCCTTGAGGGTCCTTCAGCCGCACGAGTCTTGTGGCTCTCACAGGGAAGTGATTTGTGTTGCTTTATTATATGCCGCCCATGCATAGATTGCATTCATAAATCAAACGTTTTGGCTAAATGAGATTCGGAACATACTCATAATTATTACTACAATTCAAAATCTCATTGTAAAAAGATGAATTGCAAATATTTATGACTATTTTCCCTTTTCTCTTTCTTTCCTCTTCTGAGCTGCTTCCCACTGCTGCCCGTGTTCTAAGCGCGAGAAAACGAGAGAAGCAATACAAAGAGAGCTTTAGAAGAGTGCGGGCTGCTGCTAAGCGGAGTACAAGTGATGGGTAAAGAGAAAAAGCGCAAGAGTAATGCAGGAACGAACATGTTGGAACGACCGCTGCCGCGCATCAGCATATGTACACACATACAAACACATGTACAGTGGTCAGTGCATTTAATACAAAATAAATCAGCTTTACGTTGGGCTGCAGCACTATGTTCGAGCTGGTTTTGATGATTTAGGCTTTAGTATGTACTGTAAAACCTTTTCCTTTAACTCTTATTCCCTTTGGTTTCACACTTTCGCTCAGTGGAAACATTTAGCATAGACGGTTAAGCCTGCCCTCGGGCAGAGCTCAAACCATTCCAATTCCAATTCCACTCATCTCATCTCATAGCAATTCTCATTTTCCATCTCTGCAGTGGTTGCCTGTGTGTTTCTGTGTTTGCCCACGTCAAGGGCTTACGCATTGCCCTTTTCGCCAAGGCCGCCCCCGGCCTGTGACCCGCTTCGGGGTTCAATTCGCCCGCAATCAAGCGTTACTTTGTTTGCTTTCGGAACTCTGGACCATTAAGTGCCGCCCGATGCCAGCCGCCGCCGGTGACTTTTCGCACTCGATGCGCTGCGAGTCGTCGGCAGTCACGTGTCGGGGTCCGGTCTGTAATTGTATCTTATAGACACAATTACAATTTTTCAATATTTTCGCACAGCGAGCGTCGCACGAGCTCTCTCTTCCTCTCTGCATCAGTTTAAGGGCGTTATTATTTATTTATAGTGACACTTTATTGCAATGCCACCGGCGGCGGCTGCAGGCGGATACGCACACAGGACGCAGGACGCAGGACGCAGGACACACGAGAATGTAATTGCGCATTTGTGGCGTCTTGGAACGGTCCCTCGAATATGTTGCATCATTGCTTCAGTGGCCTTAATGTCCCTGAGCCAGCAGCCTGGCAGCCTAGAGTGGAATGGCGCGTCGCCTGCTTAATGTTGCGTTGCGCATTGCACGAGTCCTGGAGTCCCTGTCCCAGGAGTTGTTTTTGTTTAATTTAATGCGCCCACACAGTTGTCGCTGTCTCGTTCTCGTTCTCGTTCGCGTTGTCTCCCAGGGCATTATCATAATTTTTCAATTTATTAACAAAGTCAAAACAGTTTAGTTCCCCTCGCTATAGTACCGCGTCTCATTTATTATCTATGTTATGCAAGGACTTGGTCTTGGTGTGCACTGGTCCTTGGCTGGATAAATGTCCTGCGGTGCTTTCGGCTACAAATGCGCGTTAAAACGGCTTTAATTGTCAGCCATTTGGGTCCATTATTTATGCTTCCGCTGGACCTCAAGTCCATCGAAGTTGGAGGGAGAAATGCGGCATTTGGGAGTGGAAGAGGGAAGCTTCGTTCCCACCAGTCAAGCACTGATTAAGACAAATTCTCAATTCATTTCAACAGCCTTCAAGCACTCACACGACGACCCACAAATGATTCATTTCCTTTCCTACCACAAGACCTTTGAATAAAAGTCAAGAACTGAGACGAAATTTTGAAATTGGAATGAAATGAAATGGAATGGAAATGGAAATTAACTATGCCGCGATGGAGGGTCTCGGCAGGGGCCTCTTCAGACAATTGCCGTCACTGGACATATTTTTTAATTGATTGAGAACGAAGCGCTTCTCTTTAATTGACCCAGAAAGAATGAGAGAAGAAGTTTGAAATTATTCAAATTAAAGGGAGATTGGGACTGGAGATCGACCTATGGCCCCGGCACCCACGTGGGCAAATGCGAACTTTAACACTCAAAGTTCTCGGCAACTTTGGTGGAGTGGTTGGAGGGGGGTGCCAGGGCAAAACCGAAATCCAATTTGCAAGTTTCTCAAGTGGCGCAGCACACACGCAAAAATGCTCCTTGGCAATACATGGGTAATGCTGTTTGCTCAGGTCTACTCAGGCTGAGTCTTCTACTCCTACTACGAGGGCACCCAACCTCCTCGACGCTGACAATCACGCACGATTTCCAGCAAATCTAATTTAAATACGACTACACGTCAGGCGTTCAAGGAGCAGCCAGGAGAGTGGGCTTCCCATCCCATTCCCATTCCATACCAGCCCCATTCCATTCCATTCCATTCCATCTAAAGTTGAGAGAGAGAGAGAGAGAGAGAGAGAGCGCTGAGAGCGAGCTACGAGTTTACTTTAGTTAGTTAACTGTTTATGAACTAGCAGAGGGGCGGGGCCGAGCACTTTACACTTTTGTACCAGCCAGAGCTCCTCTCTTCTGAAGTAATTAAGTGTTTTTCCACATGATGGCTTCATAGACTTTAGCCAGGAAGTGTTGCTGGGCCGTGCCAATACCCTCCTCCACTGAATACTTTTATAATTGGTTTAAAAAACGTGAAAAGAAACTGTTGCCTGGCTTGATACTTGCAGATAGTTTTGCCCTCCGCAGTCTACTCTACTCGAGCCGCTTACAATAAACTTCTGGAGAGTGGCGCTGCAACAAAAGCCCTCGACGGCATCAGCAAAATCATTAATAAACTATTAAGGTATTTATCCGGCCTCCCACAAGCCGTGATGGGAGGTGCCTCCATTTGGTGCAAACTTTTGTGGAATTTTGATCAGAGAGCGGAAGCCACAAATATCCACACAAGCACGAGGAAATTGGATAAGAAAGCTTTTCGCTTTTAACGAGATCTTGGGCTAACTTAATCTTGGTTTAGTAAAGTAAAAGCAAGTAAAGCAAAGTAAAAGCTAAAATAAAATGTAAGAACTTTATAGAATTGTGTGCCTTTTATTTGTGAATCTTTCAGTTCGAAATTTGACTACAGATTCATGTCTCCTCTTCCCCATGTTGCCCATTAACCATTATTCACATCTTAACTTTAATGGCTCCAAATGCGTATTTTACAAGACTGAATGCCCCAACACATCCATGAGTTGCAGTTGCAGTTGCAGTTGCAGTTGCTGCTATTTTGCCATACAAAACATTCGTAATCAGATCCAATTAATCTCAAGACTTGCTGCTTCGTTTGGACAGTCGTTCGCTCGTTCGCGACTCCATCCAGTTTTGTCAGTGCTCTCATGGCTGTACTTGTGTAGTTGCTGTTAAAAATAATTTCTGTTGACACAAAGATTGAATGCCTCTTGCGGAGTAGGAAGACAGAAAAGAAGACAAACAACGTTTGACATCAGCCGGGGATCTGCGATCTGTGATAATTTATGCCTTCGATTGCTTGAAAACATGAAAAATGTCGCCACAAGTTGCCAGTGCAATGATGACGATCGCCCATTCCATACCAGTCCATGCCATCCCCATGCCACGGTTCGAACCGAACCGAACCGAGCCGAAGCGATCGAACGCGATAGTTGTCGCGCGCACTCTTTGCCAAATGCAGACGAGGAACGAATGGTGCGGAGATACAGAAAGAGCGAGAGGGGAGCAGAAGTGGATGCTGCCTGCCTGCCTGCCTGCTTACGGAATCGAGCATAAATTAAGTTGACAAGCGCCCGACCTGTGAGTGTTTGGCTCTCCGCTTTGCTCCGTTCCGTTCCGTTCCGCTGCCCTGCCCTGCCCTGCCCTGGTCCTTCCCCCAAAAACGAACAGCGTCAGTTTAATGTGTGGACATAATTTTCCTGTCGCATTCAATATGAACTGTGCTGCTTGAGCATCACAGCAACAACAAAAAACACAAACATGAAATATACAAAAAGTTGCACGTGGATTGCATCACTGATGTGGCATGATGTGCGCAGAGTGTTGCACTCTGCCGATGTCGTCGATAATGGGCATTGCAATGTGCACACGTTAGTGCGAGCGCTTTATATGGCTCTTAAGTGAGTGATATGAAGGCGAAGCCATGGACATTCATGGGCAGAAGGAGCAGGACGGAGCCCCCTGAGCCGTTTAAGGGAGAATGGGTGTACTGCGATAATGATTTGATTTCAGGGAAACTCAGAGAGTGGCTGGAAAGGAAACTTCAGCTTGAGGTTGGGATGAGTAAAGTCAGGGAATCAATTGATCCAAACTGGCAGTCCGAGATGCGGTTTGTTGAACAGTCAGAATTTCCATATTCTCGCTGCTCCAACATTTCCTGCTGAAGCGTAGAAGGTTAGTTAATGAAGTCATTGCAAAGTTGCTGCTTCCGTTTGATTGTGGGTCTCCCGTTTAGAGTTCTCGCTGGCCTGGGCCTCTGCCTGTCCCCTGGCTGTGCGCTACCCACGCTGCATGCCAATTCATAATGTTTTTTGCCATCGTATTTCTTTGCGTCTTTTGCGATTATGGTGCGGCGGCTTTCAAGCACATCCGTGCCACAAAACGTTGCTCCGTTGCAATTTAATTAAGTGAAGTGCAAGTTGGTGGAGCTGCTGCACGGGGCTGTGGCACGGCCAGACTGCTGCCAGTTGCAAAAAGGCCGCCGATCAGGCGCGATTATCGGCAATTCTTGCAACACCCACACGCAGCCAACGTGGAACGTGGGTTGAGGTGGAGGCTGAGGCTCTGACTTCCTCTGCCGACACGTGCGGCATTTTGTGTTTGGCGTGGAGAGACAGAGCCTGCCCTATTTGGCAGCAGGTCGCCAACACGCCCACATAAACAGACTCATGGACCCTTTTTCCTTGCAGCTTCCCTGACATTTTGCGTAGTTTGCGACTCCCTCAGCTCAGCTTCACTCTCACTTGCAGCCTCCTTTCCGTACCCCAACTAAGTAGATTGTGGCCATCAGGAATGTGCTTACAATTACCAGAAATTTGGAGTATTTAAATGGTTTTTTTGGGATACTTTTAAAGGGGATTTCAACCTCTTCTGCCCAAAGCAGTAGCTGCTGGAGGCCACCTAGAGATTGAATGACACTCCCGGTTTTGGTTTTGGTTTTGGGTTTGGTGTTGGGTTTGGGTTTCTGTTGCACTTTTATTTAATTGAAATTTCAGTTCTAATTGGATTATCTGTGAGTGCAGGACGCACTCGCTGCCCTCCCAGCCCCATGTCTAATGGAGTTGTGATGTTTTTACTCCAACGCAGTCAACTCAATTATGCTCATTACATGTGAAGGGACCAGAAAAGGATACAGGGAGAGGCAGAGTTACACTGCAGAAAAGTCTACTGCAATTTTTGCTGCTTTTACACGCACAAATCATAAGCGAAGACTGCCGGAAGCCGACTTGCTCCTTGTCGAATGGATTTCGTACTCGATTGACTTGACCCCAGACCATTGAACTGTCGACGGCCTTTTTGCCGCCACTTTGCATTCTGAATTGGGAGCATTTTGACTCTGGTCTCGGGTCTCGGGTCTCGGTCTGCTGCTGCCCCATTGACATGCCCACTGCGATTTGTTTTCAACTCACTTGACAGGTAATGGCAGTCGCACAGTCCTGACAATGGTCCTGACTCCCTCTTAATAGAACGAGAAACCCTTTCCTCGGAGCCCACTCAACGCCGCTCGTTGGGCTGATTGTCGCCGCCAGAGTTGGCCGTGACAAATTGCTTTAACATTGATTTAAAGACAACACGGCACAGCCGGAATATTTCACACAACTGCCACGAAACGTCACTCCAGACAACGCCCTAATCCCAAGCCCGGTAGAGAAGTCCCGCGGCGGAGCCATTGAATCGATTTGAATGGGCTGCAGGAGCAGGAGCAGGAGCAGGAGCAGGAGGGGGATGACCTTGCTATCGGCACAAGTCGAATGAATAAATTGAATGCGTTTTCAATTTTTAATAAAGCAAAAATAAAGCGAATGAATGAGAAGGAAGCGAATCGAATGCGAAGCCGAATCGAAGGCAAAAGGCATCGAATTACGGATTTCAAAACCGCACGGCTCTGAGCAGGACAATGATGAGGACTCGACGATGGAGATGGAGATGGAGACTCGACGACGCTGCCCATTATCCTTGATTTATGTATGTGTATCCTGCTGGTCCATCCATCCGCGCGACCCTCTTTGTTTTTTTTGTTGGTTGTTTTGGGCTTCCCCATAAACAATTACGGGCACCGTTTACTTTTTGCACTCACTGTTACAGCTGCGGTTTTATTACCAGTATTCGGTCGGGCCTGTCCAGGCCAAAGTCAATGTTGGTCCTTTGTTGCTCCTTGCCCCGATCCTTTCTATCTGCCGGGGCTTTTGCATTTTAAAAGCAATTAGCAGCGAATTTTTCGGCCTTTTTTCCCACTTTTATTTTTGCTATTTTTTGCCAGCCTTTCGTCGCCATCCCTTTTCCGTTGGCGATTTTCAATAATAAAAGAAACACACACAAAAATTGTGTGTTGTTTGTTGTTCTTTCTGCGAACGAACAAACACAAAAGCGGAGCCTGTGCCGGCTCCTGTCCCGACTTTGGGGCCACCTCAAGGATCTGCGGAGTCTTCAGCTTCTGCGGGTAGTCCTTCAAGTAGAAAATTAACTTTTTAATTGGACAATGGACTGCGCTCTGGCTCTATGATCAAAGAAAGTAAATCGAAAGCTGTGGCTTTATGTTCCAACAATTGGGAACGGCATTCCGATGCATCTAACTAGCCAGGATCGACGGAATCGGAACGGAATTCACTCAAACGCTATTCACACGTCAATGGGTTTTGTTTGACGATTAGTTGGGCAACTGAAACGGCAAAAATAAATGGAAGTAAAAGTAATTTCTAGCTGCAGTAACGATTAACAGGTAAAGTTCCTTCCTCCTCCTCTCAGTCGCATGACTGATGCTTGCAGCCTTCGGTTTGCTGACCAAAACAGGTGGCGCCGCCACATCCACATCCATGTCCTTCATGCTGTGTGTGTGTGTGTGTGCAGTGTGGCGTCAATCAAGTGATTGATCGACTTGTGAACCTAACCCCCGGCCCGAGCTCATGTGTGAGTGTGTGGGAAGGAAGATTTGAATCAATAAAACAAAAGAAAAAGGAATGTGGCAGCAGTGGGCAAATCAGTCAATTAGCTGTAATTTTTGATAAGGCAAACAGTCAGCGATGGGCAGAAATACTTTGGTAAACAGATAATAAATAATCCCAGCCAGCCAGCCATCAATCAACCGAGAGAACTATGCAAAGAGTCTCGACTCGAGTGATAGTGCTCTGACTGCGGCTTGTGGTCGGGTCTTGAGGCTTGCCAGCATCAATTATGCGCCTGTCTCAATATTTATGAAAATTGATTTCGGTTTTCCCAGCCCTCGAACGTCAGTGTCAATTAGATGGCATTATGGATCGGAAGAGCTGCCAGCCGATGTCAATGAAGAGAGTTCTTTGAGCGGGGAGTAACATTCTGATTGCAGCACACGTTTGAGTCGCTTGAAAATCTTCTTAATTGATGCCTAAGGCACAAAGGACTAAGGTGGCTCAAATGAAAATGCAATTGCCAGCTGTAAAGGAAAGCCAAAGCCAAAGCCAAAGCCGGAGCTCCTGTTAATCCGCTTTCGCGTCTCGCATTGATGAAAAGGTGCAAAAGTCTTCGGCACAATGGACCAGATGAGGAATGAATGCATGGCTGAGGGACTGTAGGGCTGTAAAATGTTCAATCAATGCGACAGCATAGAAATGCGTTTGTCATAATTTCAATGAAAAGATTGCAAAAACATTTCCCATTTCCCATTTTCGCAGTGCTCAAAATGGAAGTACTTGCACTTCGCTCCCTTTGTATGGCATTTATTTTATTTGTCTACTTTCTGCATTTGATTCGAAAGGAAATGAAATGAGTTCTTGAAATGCCATTTCGAATAGAGCATAGTCCACGACTGAAGGTGCAAAGCCAGGCTGACAGCAATGCGAATTGGATTGGAATGGATTGGCCAATGGTTCTGACACACATTTGAGTGTTGGCATTCGAGGACTGGCCGCCAGTTGATAATCCTTCATGTGGCAATGAGCGCATATCCCTGCAGCATTTATGCGCTTAATTTCAATTTGAAGTTTGCCATTTTGTGGCACACTTTTTGCCCCACTGTGCTGGCGTTGTACGTGCTGACAGTTTGGCATCCACAAGAAAAAGAAAAAGAAAAAGAAAGAGAAAGAGAAGACATCTAGGAAACGAGAAACGTGGCAAGGAAACGCTTATAGATCATTGATTCCTGATAATAAAACTATCAGCAATGACGTACCGCAACTCGAACTGGAAGGCGGCGTATAAAAAACAATAAAAACCCAATAAAAGCGAATGCTTGGGGCTTTTGGGCAGGCTGAGGCCGCGATGGATAGGATGGATGGAAGGACTAAGAACCAGACACGGCAGGGCAGGGCAGGGCAGGGCAGGGCTGGGCATCCCAGCCTGGCAAAATGACAATAGATTTGATGCCACCAGCGGGGCAGATAGAGGGGTCCACGGGGACCTGCGGATGCCTGCAAACAATAAAAGCAGCAAGGAAACGAAACGAAACGAAAGAAATATAACAAAAATTGAAGACGGCACTGAGGCAGGCAGCAAATAGTTGCACAGACAAAGGGAGAAATACAACAAAAAATATCTTTTATATATATAAAAGGGAAATGTCGTTGAAGAGCGAGAGAGAGAGGCACATTTAAAAGTGTCAAATATCCTTTTTATGCGACTTGCCCCCGCTGTCCCATGCCTGCAACAAAACACTTTATATTCCTAAGAGTTTTTTTTTCTTCCCACTTCTTTGTCCCGAAGTCGAGCTGAAAATTGTATGGAAATGTTAATGCGATTTGATTTAAAGAATAGACGAGACCAGAGGCAGAAGCAGCAGCAAAAGCAGAAAGAATCAAGATGTTGATGAAGAAGCCAAGACCAAGACCTTTGGCCTGTGAGATCCCTGAGGGCATGGGACCGGCACTGGGCATACATTTCCATATTTAAAAGGTTCTTTATGCCTTCATTTCGGTAGCAGGTTTACTGCAAACAATTAAGCGTTAATATTCTGAGGGGACTCTGAGGGGACAAGGCCATTGTCCACTGGCAGTGACATTCATTTAATCCTTGAATGCATCTTTGACAGGAGCTCCATCGGCAGAACCTTAAACCAACAACTCACTCGCTCAGTGAGGTTTCATTTGAAGCCCCAGCATCCACATCCTCCATCCTCCATCCTCCTCCCACTGCGTGTGGCATTGTCAAAGGAATTAGTTTTGTGTTTTTGATTTGCGTGGAGAGAGAGAGCAGAGCAGAGCAGAGCTCCAGCAGCGGTCTGCTGATTGCTTAAATAAATATGCCACCAGGCGATCCCCAAACTCTCGACCAGAGCCCGGGCAGACAATGCCTTTGGGTCTATGCAGGAAAAGTCTTTTGCATTCCACCCAAGCGAGAACTGGAGCTGGAGCTGGAGCTGTAGATGGAGATGGAATGAAGTGTAATTTGAGTTTTGCCAGTGACAGTTTTTGGGCGCTTTATTAAAATATTTGACTGTGGCCATGAGACTGGTGGTAATCATTGTAAGAAGGCGGATTTTGTTGGAAGACAATGAATGAAGGACATTGGATGCCAGGGATGGAGCTTGCAAAGGTTTAGTTTAAAGATACAATATTTACGAAACTGAATAACATTTGTTTGTGCCTGGTTTCGACACCTTCACTCCCTTTAAAGCAATTAATTTTGCCTCAAGCTGAATATCAATTGCCAATCCACAGAAATCGAGTCATACCAAAAACGAGACACACCACAATCTCCGTCGAACAGGTTTGCTGTGTTGATTGATCGACTTAACTGAAGTTGTTGCACACCAAACCAACCATCAATTTCACACCAAAGTTGCACTCTAATGAGTTGCAACAAGCACAAAATCATGGCAGCAGGCGGGTGAGTCTCACGAATTCCTGAGAATGAGTTGCAGGTGGAGCGGCCTGCCAAGTTATTAATTAATAAACGAAACGCTTAAATTAATTGCAGCCATTTGCTGCACAGTCAGCGGTCTGCTGGGGTTCGGGTGGGTTGGCTTCGGTTCGGCTGGGTTCGGTTCGGTTCAGTTCGCTGCGGTTGGGTTCAGTTCGGATCGATCGATCATAATGGGGCGGGGTCGAGCGGATTATGCTGCTGTCAGTGCAGGCTCTCCGCTCACAATGAGCTCTGATTGCCCAGAAATTGCACACCCACACTCTCTCCACCCACTCCACTCTGCGAGCCACCACCAACCCCTCTCCGCATACAATGGCAACTTAATTAAGTTGTCAGTTCGGTGGCATCTTCATAAAATGCTCATTACCGCGCAACCAAAGCAAATCAGATGTCACAATTCAAGGTCCTTTCTTTGGCGATGGGTTGGCGGTGGGGGTTAAGGGATGGTGGTGGTGAGGGCTGGTGTTGCTGTCACCCTTTGGGAAACGCCCTTGCTATGTCCTCCTCGGCATCCTTGTTTGTGTTGCCTACTAATTTAAATATAAACAGGTTCTCGCACTTCCACATTGGATTCCCCGACAGAAACGAGAATGTCGCGCACTTCCTTTACTTGGATAATTTATGTATATGAATCCACCAAAAACCAAACCAAACCAATCCGAAACGACCCCTTTCCGTATAGGCATAACCCCTGATGTTGCCCTAATGCAAATTTATTTAGCCAACGCGACTGAGAGGCGTTAGGCGTTAACTGACATTTGTCGCTTTTATTCATGGCCATCATACTTGTATGGGCTCGGGCTACGGTTAGGGATGCTTTGATTTCTGCTCTTGTGGGCCTTTCGGTCCTTTTCCACATATGACTCATTTCGCTCTAGAGGAAAGCAGTGGCCGAGGAGGTGCTGGTGCCCAAGGGTGGTGGAAAAAGGTGAATTGATTCATTAGGGGAAAGCCATGGACAATCCGAAAAGCTGACATCTGTTGTGGGGTGTACCTTAAGAGCTCCCTTGTGAATCGCGGTGCTTGCCTGTCTGCTAGTGGCGGTGTCAGGTGAAGCTCACTTGTTTCAGGACATTGAGACATCAGTGTCAGAACTTTAAGGAGTTCGATCACACAGTAGACACGGGTGGGCTAACAGCACTGTAGATGGTTGCACTTCATGCTGTTAGCCCACCCATCCACTGTTTGATCGAACTCCTTAAAGTTCTCCCACTGATGTCTAACAGCACTGTAGGTGGTTGCGCTTCGTGCTGTTAGCAGCGTTAGCAGTGCAGTTCATCAACATATTTAAGCAGAATGTCTGTCATTGACCCACATATTATTTGCCAGCCGAATTCGCTTCGTTCCAACTGAAGAGTTCCCGAACAAACAGAAACCCTTTCCCATTGCCAACAACTTATTTCCAAATTATTGGAGCATCAAAATTGCATTGATTACTGTGTGTATAGAAATTGGGGGAACAAAAGGGAAATAAAAGAAAAACGAGGCAGAGGCAAGGTTGAAGTTGAAGTGAGGAAAAGGAGAGAAAGAAGCCAACAAAAAAATGCGAAGTGCGGGGAAGCCAAGTGAAAGTGCTGCGAAAATAGAGAAAAATTACCCCACTGGGTCGTAGACGCTGCCAGGGGCTATGGCTGTTCAGAGGGTGGAACATGGAAGAAAGCATGTTCACACCTCCAAAGATGAGGCTGAGAATGGGTGGAGGAGGGATGGTAAGCGGAAGGGAGTACCCCTCGAAAATTGTGCGGACTGCTTACCCGAAACTCGTGGTGCGAATACAAAGTAAATACAAATAAAAACATAAAAAGCAAATTCGCATTTGCAAATAAATCAGAGGGAAATCAGTCGTTGACAGTGGGGGGAAGTATTCGTATTTATGGTACGGCACGAGTGGGTGGACGGGTGCACGCCTCAAGGATTTTCCTTACCCCTCATTCCATTTCCCTGTGGGTCGTGTGTGGGGGTCTCAGGGGCAGCGAACAAATTCGCAGAAATTAAGAAACAAATCGAAAATCAAGCAGCCCACAGAACTACAGAACGCTGGAGAGCGGCAAGTGAATGAAAATTGTATGGAACTTGTTTGCCTAGTCACAGCCAGCCAGCCAGCCAGCCAGCCAACCAGCCGCACCCCTGAGGCTTCAACCCCCGAGTTGGTCCGGGGCATTTTTTGTGTGCATTTTGATGGCACATTTTCAAATAAATTTGCGAGAGATTAATTTGGTCCGTTTGGTAGCGTGTAAATAAAATGTTCATGAACTTTTGTCCTGGCTGCTTTTGGGTAGTTTTCACTGGAGGTGGTGGATGAGGGGAGGTTATGCTAGATTTGGCAATGTGTTAAATGTTCTTGAAGTTTGTGAAACGAATGCTTGGGCTAGCCGCATGCTGCTTGGCTTTTCAAGAGTGCCAATCGGGGGTACAGGAATGGCCTTGGGTATGAAGTTGCTTAATTAAGCCGTCAAGGTTGGTGTTGTAGTGGCCGCATTTATAATTCACTGCTAATTCGGACGGCAAAGTGGACCGAGGTCGAGCGATGGAACTTTACAGAGCATTTAAATGCAATTTTGGAGTAACTGCGAAGAGAGTTGGGTTACGATTGAAAGTAGGTAAAAAGTGGTTAAAGTTTATTCATGTTTATTCATGTTCAGCTCTCAAATGATGATTTCAGTCACCGTCAACGATCCATGGCACATTGCTTATTCCGTTTATATTTGGTGGAGTCTCTTCCATTTGTCCCCCAATTCCTGACTTGCTTCATTATCTTTTAATGCGCCAATGTTTGCAGATAAACAAAACTCACGCAAAAATAATGCGTCAAAATTATGAATTCAACATTTGCCAAATCAATGAAAATTAATTTCATAAGCAACAAACAACAGAACAGCGCGGAGAAGCGCAAATGAGCGGGGAAGAGGTGGCCTGAGCTGGCCTGAGTGATGTGGATGGGTCTTTGGGTCGGAAATGAAATTACATTTTCATTATTTCGATTTCAAATCGGATGCGTATCTGCCGGACCGGTCTTGGCCTGTGCTCTGTTCGGATTATGATAAGAGAAGAGAGTGGAGAGGGGCGAGCTCTGCACATTCGAAACAATTATAAATGCGCATCAATTTGTGTAGTTTTAGTTGTTGGCTGGATGCATACAAATGTACATCAAAGTAAGGTAAATAAAGCGAGCAAAGCCAATGAATTTGCATGCAAATCAAATGAGTTAAAACATTTTTGTACGTGGCAGCGGCAGAGCCCAGCCAGAACTATGCAAAACAGGCTGGGGCTGGCAAGCAAATAATCAGGAAAACAAACTGTCACCACACCCCCTCCCGGCCGCTGCCAGATCGGCAAACAAACAAACAAATGTGAAAACAAATAAACGCTCACATTTACAACTGCATTTCGCTCGGAATTATAGATGTTGGTCCTCCTCCTCCTTCCCCCTTGTTTTGTTGCACTTTGCGCATAATTATTTTTGCATATTTTACTGGACCCCAGTCGGAGCGTGGCCAGCAAATTACGAGAGGAGCATCGAAAGATAAAAATTGAGTTTGAATTATGGCAATAAATAAGCAGCACAAGGGCAGAAGTAGAAGTAGAAACAGAAAAGGGGAGAAAAGGGATGGGGCGAGACAGTCGAGGCTGGCGCCGCTTGCCGTCGTTTTGGTTGTTTACAGTTAACAGTTTACAGTTTGCACATCAGTGGCGTAGTCAAGCGCGAGTAATGCGGCTGCTGGGCCCCCTAGGGGGGGTCACAAAAATAGCTGCTAACTAGGGGATAAGCTGGAACTGGAAATAAATTGTATGCAAATAGAAATAAGTTAAAGGGTTTGCTTTAAGTTATGGCAATCATTTTCAATGCAGAAACCCCTTTTGTTTAGGGACGCTGCTGCTCTAGTTACTGAAGTATGTCAATTTTTTCTCATGCCATGGAGAAGGAGAAGGAGATGGAGCTGCAGATATTGATGTTCTCTAATTGAGCAGCGCCGCCGGTGGTCGCTGCTGATTGTAAGTCGCTTGAGCTGAGATGTGAGTGGAGAACTATAACTCAAATAATAATCATGTTTGCTCCACAGACACTCAGAAAAGGCAGCTCATAAGAGAAGATTGTGTCTGTGGATAGCGAAGAGGAAACACTTGGGATTGCCAAAAAAGTACGAGAGCAAAAAAGTCAAAACTTCCATTGACTCCAGCTGCATGTACATTTAATGCACTTGCTCCAACTTTGGCCAAAGAAATTCGCATATGTATAGGTACATAAGTGTATGCAAATCATGTGTGGCTTGAAGAAACGTACAGCATAGTTTCTGGGTAAGTTGAACCTTCGGTTTTTTCAGTGTTTACCTTATTGAACTGGCTGAGATTTACGAGCACTCGCGTGGTACTTGCAGCTACTCAATTTCTGTGCAAGAACCAATGGCTGCAGCGAGTCAAGGAGGAGAAGCCACTTTCACCGCGCAAACCGTAAAGTTTTGCGCCCCAAAAGCCCAACAACAACTCAGGGAAAAATATAAATTTATAAGCCGCGAAGGCAAGAAAATGAAATAAAATGCTGCTTTAAGGGGAGAGATGTGCTGGGGAGGGGATTCTGGGCAGGTGTGGTGTGCCTTTTGCATTTGCATTTTGTATTTTGCGTTTCGTTCGACGAAGTGTTGTTGCCCCCACACAAAATGGCGCTTGCGGCGCGCCAACAAAATGGTGGAGGCGTCAACGGAAGTTGCTTTTCGCAACACACGGAGACCCAACCCCCCTCCCAGACAGGTAAAAAGGTAAATTGCAAGTTATTCGAGCAAAAGTACTGCCAGAAGAGAGCCCGCTCGCTGAGACATCCTTGGCGGAGTCGTAACCATGAATGCCGCCGAATAAACGTGAACTGCATTCGACACACAGTCGCAGATGCGACACAGAGTGCATGCATATGTATAAGACTGTCACGAGTTCCGAGCTCCAAGCCCAAGCTGCAAGCGGTCCTTGGTCCTGCGGTGCTGCGGTGCTGCAGTGCTACAATTTATGGCAACATTTATATGTCGTGTCGCGTGCGCGGTAAATACCGGAAATGCCGGAAAGAAGTGCATAATAAATGACGTTATTAACCCACACACACACACACACACGCTCCAGCGGGACACCACGGAGAGTGGAGGAGTGCATGAGAGTAGAGACAAACGGACAGACATTGGACAGTAGAAAGCCCCACATATAAATGGGTGTAGAATGGGGACTTAGAGAGTGGTGGGAATCGATGCTTTATGCACTGAAAACTCCACAGTTAATGCCATTATGGCACACCACTTGTGCTTGTGGCAATAAAATAATCTTTTACTTGCAGATTGATGATCGCAGCTCTACGAGGATGTCACACGGTGCGGGTCTTTTCACCATTTGAGCTTGCAAATCGGAATTTATTATGCCTTATCTAGGAGCTTAATGGTCATTTTTTATATTTTGTGAGGGAAAGAGTAGCACAGAAACTATTTTGCATAAAGAAGGTGATTTCTCCATTAATAACTTCTAAACGCATCAAGATTTCTACGTTAAATAAACTGCATTTGAAGGACAAATCGGCTGCACGAGAGCTATGGGGAGACAATGTCTGAAGGTGGTACAACGAATAGCCAAAGTTGTCCTTGATTCCGACAAGACATAAATGTTATGAATAATTTTCCAACATCTTGTACATATGTATACTCTACACCTCCTTTTGTGTACCTTTTGGCTTCCCAAACATTACAAGAAGCCTCCTTAGCAGCCAGTTCTTACACGGAATTTACTTTCCGGGCACATCCAAGCCTCGAACTTCTACCACTTTTGGCAAACTCCGGCCCCATCCGGCTTGTTGCTTGTTGGAGGCCCGCAGCGCCGTCCGCTTTAATTAAATTTTTCAAACATCCGTTTGGGGGGCTCGTGTGAAATTTTCTTGGACCGTAACGCCGCCTCGCTGTGTGGGGGGCCTTTCACTTTTCATTATTTCGCTCTCTCTCTCTTCCACTCTGTGTTTCTCTCTCTCCTTTGGGAGTGGCTTTTACTTGTTGGCTTTACGCGGAATTTACGTCGAGTGGCGCATAATGAGCGCCACGCGGCGTATGATTAATATTTTTATCGTCTTTAATTCCCGCTGCATTATGATTACATATTACACATTATAGAAGGGCAGAGGGAAACGCTTTAAAGGCAAATCACGTGCCAGCACACAGCACATATGCACTCCCCCCCCCTCTCTCTCTCTACTTTCTGTAGACCAATTTCCAGGCAGACTACCATCAAAGTCGTCTATTTACTCTTGGCCGAAAAGCGAGCGCAGCTGCCAAATACATTTCAATATTTGCGTTACAGCAAGGCTCCCTCTTCCCGCCACTGTGCTGCTCCCTGTTCAGGTCCAGTCTGGTTCAATATGCGCTCGTATCTATCGTATCCATCGTATCTATCTGGGCGTACGAGTGCGGGAGCCGTTGCCTTCGTCCTGTCTGCGTGTAAAATGTGCAAATTACCTAAAAGAACCGCAGACGAACACAACGAGACCACAAAACAAATTTAAATAGACATATTTTTTCGCCACCCAGCTCTTTCCGCCAAAATTTCCTTGCTGTTTTTATGATTTTTCAGTTGTTGTTTTTCGTGTACGATATCCCGGCAGCGGCGTAAAATGTTGGCAGCTGCAAATTGGCGTGGTTTTTTCAAGGGTCACCACTGGACGTAGCACGAAGGACGAATAATGGAGCCTGGCGGTATTTTATTTGTATTTTTAGCGCTAAAACAAATTGAGGTTCGGCTCCTAAACGAGTCCTGCACAGCCGCCTCTGCAGCAGCCCTTCATGGGCCATCCATTGTCATATTTATTGGCCGTGCTCCCTGCAGCTTTATGTGTGTGGGGATAGTGGAAATGGAGTAGATCGGAGTAGTATATTCTAATTGGATGAGAACGATGGAGATACATGGATAGATATCCAATTATTTTCATTACTTGTTTTGTAAAGTAAAGCAAGTAAAAATTTAGAAATTTATTAAGTAAACACAAAGAGCAGTTGTGCATTAAATGTAAATATTCGCAGCCTGTTGAAGCGCGCTGTGTGCTGCATTATGTTATGTTATCAACAGCAGTCGTTTAATGGTAGTACAAAATGTAAACGAAAATATTCACTGTTCAGATGAGCAGTGCTAGCGGAACAGCAGCACTGCTCACCAGTCTACAGTGCTGTTAGCTCCCCTGTCTACAGTGCTGTTAACGCTCCCGTCTACAGTGCTGTTAGCGACAGCTCGCGCTCTCGATCGAAACAGTCAGAAGCTGGCAGAAAGTGACGCTCTGACTGTTAAGCATTGCTAATTCCACACATCCACAATTGAAGCAGCTTCGTGGACAACTTCTCTGGCGGCTGGGATCCACCCTGCTACAAACACTACACTACAAATGGTAGACTTCATTAAAGACATCCCTCCAGCTTCCCCTCTTTGACCGTGCAAGAGTGAATAAAAGTGCAGCAGGAACAAACGAAATTGCTTTTTGTTTGATTCCACTTGTAGTTATTGTTTGGTTATTTAAAAGCGATTCAGCCATGTCAGGACACATGCATACATACGAGTTTTGCATTGATAACAGCCATCCAGTAGCCATCCGAACGTGGATAACATTTTGGGTCGATGCACTTCTCTGGCACTGGCCCCCAATGCAGGACGAGTATCGGCATCTGATGGAGTTTTATTTGCGTTGTTTTGCCTTGTTGATTGCTAAGCCCTGGGAAATTGTTTTGAGTTTTAAATAGAATAAACGTTGACGTATAAATTGTGTAAATGTTCGGTCAACAGTGAAATCGGCACCAGCCAGACATGCGCTTTTGCCGTGGGGCAGGAGCTCTGGGAGGTGGTTTTGATTTTGATGTAACAAAATGTGGCTTAAAATGATTGCACGACTGCATCGGCCAACAAGTTTTGTATTTAGATGCAGTCCTTTTGGCCATTTCTTTAACCAATTTGACTCCATCCAGCGGCAGTGGTGAGGCGCTGCCCAACTTTTACTTTTCCTCAAAAAACTCTGTTCAATATGCACCTAGCCACAAGCTGCAACTGCAAACTTTTGACTTAAGCTGCGAGCTGTGAATGCTTGGAGCAGAAAGTGTACTAAATATAGCTATGTGCCTAGATATGTAAATATATTTAAGCCACTTTGTGACATTTATGAGGCAGACATGGCAGGAATCTGTGTCAGGAATGGCTTTGGGCTTTGAGAGTGGTCCCGGACCCGGACCCGGACCCGGTGCCGACTCCTGTTGGTCATCATAAATTGATGCACTTTGTGCCGCAGCCCTGCAGTGACCAAAATTACAATTATGACAACCGCAAAAAGGTTTCTGGCGCACCAACAAAAAGTGCCTGGGACCGACCGAGAACCGAGAACCGAGAACCGAGAACCGAGACCGACTCTGCAGAATAAAGCAAAGAAGCGACGCTGAAAAATGTGAAATATTTAACAACTTGATGAACCTTCAGGAATCAGCGAAGTGTGGCTTAGACGCGGATGGATTGCAGTCAAATTCCAGGCGATTGCAGTGGAGCAGGGAGCAGGCATTCCCATAAAAAAAGCCACACACACACACACACACACCAGCACGGAGGTGGACAGCCAGACAGCGATAGTGACAATTAAGCGTGGCTAACTCTGTTGCGGAAATCGCTCTCGCTGGCCAGAGTATCTCTGGCCCCGCCCGCATCTGCTGTCGATGGTAATTTGAAACGTGAAACCGCAAAATCCAATTCCCAGACAGAGTTCTTTGTTTCTGTTTTTCCTCTGCTCCTCCTGCTGCCCATGTGTTCGCCTTGAGCTTGTTTTGCACACTTCATTGATTCGCCGAGTTGCTTACAAGTGCATTTAGACAATCAATTAATCGACTGCATTTGTCCCAGGACCACGGCTAGCTGCGAGAGTGTCCAACTTTCCGACTAACATGTTCTGCACATTCCTGAAATGTTTGTTGTCTTCAATTCGGTTTTGCTTTGGGCAGGAAGAAGCCTTAGAAGAAAGTCCAGGCTTAAGCTCAGCAGCAAGAGCTTTATTTTTTCACTTCAAAACATCAATTTGGCAAGCGGCTATAGATTATGGATTGCAGAGCTCAAATATTAACTTAATTCAATTAACAAATCGCATTAGCGTGTGTTGTCTCTTGCTGTTTGCCAGCACCATCAGACCCACAGCTGAATTCAATCTCATTCGTAAATCACTTTTATAGCATGCAAAAACGCGGTGGAATCTGCCAGTCTCGCCTCGTTCCGGGACCGCAACAGGGGCCGACACCCCCTAATACATTAAATGCAACATTTATTACTTCATCTGGCGAAGAGCTCATGCAACAACAATTGCAAATTACACCTGGACGGGTGTAAAAACTTTTCATTTTGCGGGGGCTGGTGTCAATGCAACTGGTGGCTCCCGGTCCCGGTCCTGGTCCTACACCATAAAAGTTCAGCACGTTAAATTTCACAGCTGCAAGTCCTGCGCGTTGCCATTGAAACCACAGACAACCATTTTTGCATCTGGGGAGCACATTTCAGGCAGCCATTGTACTGGCATTGTTGCTTTTGTTGCTGCTTCGGCATATTTACCTTTTCCCCTGCTCATGAATGGGCATTGGGGAGAGGGACACAACTTCTTTTTCTTTCTCTTCTTTTTTGTTGTTCAGCAAGCGAGAAACTTTCGCACAATTCACTTAACTTTTCGGGGACCCAGCACTGCCCCAGCACCACAATAGATCATTTCCAAACCCACTAAACGTGCCAGACAGCAGGGCCTAATGGGTGGCACATCTCTGGATACCTTACAGTCGTTACCATGTCACATTGCTGCTTGTTAGCCATCAGAATAGAGTTCAGCAAGAGTGGAGGAACCCCCTTCAAGAACATTTGTCAGTTGTGCTCTAGGAATTCGTTGATTGCCAATGAAATGTAATGAGAATTAGGCAAGGAATAAGTATTTGCTGAGGCACTCAACTGACAAAACAAAAGTGCTTAAAGTTGGGCATCAGCTTCGGGCAATTGAAAATGCGGCTGCTCAATTTGGAGGCAAGAAAATTATTATTAATGCATTTCTCCACTTGTGCCCCCGCCAAGTGTGCGGCACATTATTTCAATTAAACTCATTGAGACTCCGGCAGGCGGAGTCGGAGTCAGAGTTGGAGTGAGGCTCGGTGCGGGTGCGGGTGTGGGTCCAAATGTTCACAAATATGATGTGTGGTCGCTCGTTGAATGCTGGCGGCCACAGTCAAAGAACGAAGAGAGAGCGAGGGAAAGTTTCTGCTATTTTTAAGTTGCTTATCAGCGAAAAGCTAAATATAACTGACCCCCCCCTGAGACGATTAGCCGAGGATTTATGACAGACACAGAATTTATGTACACATACTCGTGCTGCCCAAAAAGAAATAAACCCTTTTGCTATCGCTGCGTGTTGCCTGTTGGCTTCTAGACAGGATATTCAAGACATATGCATGGGGCACCAGCTCCGGCTCCGGCTCCGACTACGGTCAGGGAAGCGGAAAGCGGAAAGCGGAAAGCGCTGGCAAAGCTGAGCCGGAACTCAGCAGTTCCGCTCGCATAAGATTAGTCTGTAAAATATTGTATATTTTGCATGCTCCACAGAGGCGACAGAGCCAAAGCCCAGAAATGCACTTTAAAGGTTCAGCAAGACAGTGAAGATTCCAGAGTGGAATTCAAAGTATTCCGCATCAAAAGTATTCCTACTACAGATGTTAATGCATTGAAAAGTATTGCCAAAGCTGTAGCTTTTGGCAGTGGAAATCTGCAGTGGAATCTGCACTGTGGCAATCCTTTTGCCTCTGGCAGCGGGGCGACAATACAGTCAACAATTACGAATATGAATTTTTGAAAGCGACAGCAGCAGCAGCAGCAGCAGCAGCATCGCGACTTTCATCTCTCTACGGACACTTGCCTCCCAGCTCCCCGTTGGATGCTCCACGAAGAGGGACACAAAGAGAGAGAGAGAGAAGGAGTACGATGAGTTTGTGGATGGTCAGCGCAGCTGCTACTACTCGCTCTCGCTCTCGCTCTAGCTCTCTCCCTCTGCTGCCCCCACTGTTCCGACGCCATTGCCATTGCCACTGCGACTTCCGTTTCCGTGCAGTTTCCGGAATCTTTTTTTTTTGTCCTGTGCCGGGCAACAGCTGCGTTGACTTTGAAGTGGGGAAACGAGAACTAACAGAACTGCAGCTCCAGAGACCCCTTGACCAATGTCAATTGAGTGAAGTGAAATTTACACAAAAAGAGGCAGGGAAAAACGCTGCAAATTCTTTACCATTCGGCGCCTGTTCCGACTGGAAATTTATGGCAAGAATACGGCCTACATTCCCATCGCCTAGTGCCAGCGGCCGCATAAAATGTGGCACATTCCCAGACGGCCAGCGAAAAGAGATATGCCCAATAGAGAGGGGGGGAGAGGTGGAGCTTCCGGATTTTTGGCCGCCATTTTGTTGCTGACTCGAATTGAAACAATAAATTTTGTAATTAAATTGGAATGAAATGCACGCGCCATGGATGGGATGCACAAATGGACTGGGTATGGGATGGATGGATGGATGGATGGGGATGGTCGGAAAAGCCGAAAGTTAATTGAAACGTTGTGTAAATAAATATTTAATCTTTATTATGCAATAAATTTAAATACATTTATTGCGCTTCACACGCTGCCGCTACCGCTGCCACACGAGCGGTGAAGCTCTTCCGCGACTTTTGTTTATATTTACATTAAATAATTAATAATTACATCAACTTTTATGTAATTGCTTATTACGGGCCGGGCCATTGTGTTTCGCAAAATAATGAGCAAATAATGAGTGGAGCACTTGGCACATGATACCCAGTACCCAATCTGCAGATCAGATCTCAACATTCCACTCTCTCTCTCTCTCTCTCTCCCTCTCTGTCTGGTGGCACACTATAATTTGGTGGTGGTTTGAGAGTAAGTTGACGGCAGAGCTGGTGGATTGCAGCAGCGCAGCGACAGAGTAGCGGAGCCGGTGGATCGCAGCAGCGCAGCGACAGAGCAAATGGATCGTAGCAGCGCAGCTCCAAAGTTGCAGCAGCGCAGCGCGAGAGCGAAGCGCACGAGAGAGAGAGAGAGCGGCCTGGGCCTGAGAGCGAGTGCGAGCCAACGCGTGCGCTGCTAACAGCGCTGCTGCCGCACTCCACTTAAAACTTTTACCGTAATTACCAGCATCTTTTCAGTGTCTATGCAGATAACCCAGCAAGCTACCAGCGAACATTCTTTCAAACTCTTTCCCAGCGCTCGCTGCAAGCTGTCTGACCTAATTAATCATTGAGAGACTTACAAAAAAATGCACTGCACACATTTTCCATCATGGTTCGAGTAATTTGCAGCCAGTTCAAGTGCGGTTCAAAGGCTGCTTCCGTCGCAACTCTCAAGCAGTTCAAGTGCTGACTGCGACATTCATAGGGATTGCTTTTTTTTGTTGCTTTTCTTGCTCCATTCTCGGCTAACTGAACCAATCGTATGGAGTCGGAAAAGTCAGTTTCTCTAACTCACTGGAGAGTCTCTGGCGCCCACTTGAGTGAGGCTGCGCCTTCGAGCTGCGCGCTGTCGGGAAAAGGCATCGGCATCATCCTTTTGAGTGTCAGAAGCGCGTGTCAAAGCGCAAACAAAGCCTGTCCAAAGCCCCGTCCGATAAATGCAAATGCAGTTCCCGGCTGAAATATGGAATATGGAATATGGAATAAAGAGTGCCTGAGGAGGGGGCATATTCTTATCAGACAGGCCGCCATCCAGCACGTAATCCTTTGATGGCTCTGCAGCCCGAAACACTTGACATAATTCCAGAGTGCTTGCCGCCTTAATGCGTTATGTTAATTAGTTTGTGGATTTGTTGCTTTTGTTGCACTCAAGTGGCAGCCACACAAGCACCAGGCAGCAGGCACCAGCAATACCCGTTAATGGGTCAATAGTTTCTGATAACCAACAGGCAGAGGCAGAGACAGAGGCTGCCAAGAGTCCTTTGCATAATTCATGGCTTCCCCCAGTTGAGAGCTGAACCTAAACCAGAACCTACGGAACCTGCAGGAACCGAGAACCGAGAACCGAAAACAAAAACTTTTTGTTTTTGCCCAAAAGTCATTTCAGTGGAAATTTGATTTCACGCGACGCAGCAGCAGGAGGAGCAGTTGGCAGCAACAATGAAACAGCAAATATCCAGCCAGAGGCAGCAAATGGAAATGGAACCCAACCAGAGAATGCCGAACCCATAAAAACGTATTAAGCATATTATCTAGGCAGGCACAGACGCCTGCCAGACAACGGTGAGGGTTTTGGCTCTGGCTCTGGCTCTGGCTTTGGCAGGTTTTGACATGCACAAACACAAGTGGGAGAGGGGGAAAGACAGGCAGAGGCTGCATGGCAGAGGCGTAGTTCGAGCATTTCCCCTTCCTCCTCTAATGAAACTTCAGATTTTTGGCTTTGTTTTCGTTATGGAAATGAGGCGCCTAACGCCAACGCCAGGCAGGACTACGACTAGAGACACAGAGCCATATGGCACACATGAACGTGTTGTGTGTGTGTGTGTGCTGTTGTCAACAGCAGCTATCGCCGGCAGACGCATTCAGGATTTGGCAAAGGCAACAGTGCGTATGAGTGTCATCATAGGCATTGATTTGGGCCGTAGAGTGCGACCTGAGGCATTGATACAGATCTGGTCAAGGCTTGGCCAGCAGGAACATATTCGAGGTGCAAGAAATGTTGCTTGAAAATGCTGAAAACTTTAATTATCCTGCCAGAGCATGTCCCCTGAAAAGACTGCAATTAATTGGCAACTTTATGTGGCTCAAATGTGTGTGGAAACGTTCAATAAATCAAGCTACTTTTTGCAGGGCCAGGCCATTAATCTGTTTGGGCATTTGGCGTACAAATTGCGAATTGGTTTTGCTCTGGAACATTAATTGATTCCACAGCGAACACAATGCAAGTGGACAGAGGTGCGAGACGTGGCCCAAAGTAAACCTAATTAGCGACAGATTAAATCGGATTCATTTTCATTTAACGCATGAATCAAAAGGCAGGTCCGGCCCTTACCCATTTGAGCGGGTTCCCCTCTGGCCTGCTTTTTTTTTTTGCTGCAGGGAAAACCTGTTGGCTCTGCTCCAGTGGGGAGTGTTCGCTTCAAGGGGACCCTCGAGTGCGGCTTTAAACACTCTGCGAAAAACACACACAAACATATGAAATATGCATGGAAAATGGTCTGTGTTCCACTCCTCTCATCCCCACTCGCGGCAAGCATCGAACGGTGCGAACAAATTGATTTATGCACATTTGCCGCAATTTGTTGTGTAAATAGAAAAGAAGTCAGCATTTTAATTAATTTTGTAGCCAGGCAACTGCGTCCTTCCTTCTGCGCTCCCTACTTCTCGTTTCCTTTTTGTGACTGCTCCAATTAGATGGCAAAAAATTGCTGCAATGCCTGGTCTCGGCACTTTCCTACGAGACGCTGCCCAGACGCCACTCAACTGTAGGTCCTTGGCCAGCAAGAGCTCGCCCCACCGCTCTATTGACCAAACTAATTGCTAACAAAGTGTCAACAGTTTGGAGAGCCGCAACGAGGGCACAGCAAAACGGAAAAGAACGGAAGCTGGAGACGCCGCCTTAATGGCGAGCGTTTATGATTTAGTTAAATAACAATTAGATGCAGTGGCTCAGAGCAGAGAGCAATACATATTCGTTCATCATAGATCGATGGCATTGCCCTGCCTTCTGTAATTTCCCATCATTGCTGTCTGCCCCGACTCAGCTTGA
Source organism: Drosophila guanche (assembly GCF_900245975.1). Taxonomy (NCBI): domain Eukaryota; kingdom Metazoa; phylum Arthropoda; class Insecta; order Diptera; family Drosophilidae; genus Drosophila; species Drosophila guanche. Next base: position 259,389 of record NW_022995752.1, on the reverse strand, counting down.
GGTGTAATTCCTGCCTCATGTTTATGCATATGCAGGGGTGCTGGACTCCGCTCTTGCCTTCCTGCAGACAGCTTCAATTTGCCACACAAAAACACATTGGCAACATTTTAATGAATGTTGCAGCAGACGCCGCTACCCGAAGGACAAACAATGGGCTCCGCTCCTGTGGCTCCGAGTTGCAGGCTTTCAAAATGCTCGACAAACATTGGCCAACGATAAAAGTAAGTAAAAAGGATGTGGCAGGCTGCTGGCTGCTGGCTGTGGCAAAATGCTCCTCAGTGGATGCAATTTGTGCAAATATTGTGGCAAGCCAGAATGAGGCAACTGCAGCACAAGGGGCAGCGCCAGGTCTAGGCATAGGCATTTTGCATGAGGCGCATGGCTGCATTTTTAGGGCTCACCGGAGAGAGAGTCTGCCCGAGTCGTAGTCAGTGGCAGAGTCGACGGCATGATAAACGTGCTGCCAATAAATTACACTGCGTCAGGAGCAACGGAGGAGCTCCTGGAGCAGCTCCTAGCCGGAGGAGTCGCTGCACATTTTTGCTGCCGTACCATTTAAAATTTACTACAATTTTCTTTTGGCATTCACGTGCGCCCTCCTCCGTCGCTCATACGGTAAACAATTTGGATGCTTTGGCAGCCAGAACACGTAGCGCAGGCTCCCAGCCGGGGATGACTCTGTTGGCTCCTCCAACTATCTCCTGCTGATGGCACCGTGACACGATTTCCACTCCTCACCTGCCGCCGCTTGCATCGATTTGGGCACACGATTAACGAGGGGCAGGCAGCAGAAGGAGAGCCCATTGCCAGACAGACTTGCTCCTGCACTCATCTCTACCCGTAAGCCGGGGCTCCCTTTGGTGGCTTGTCGCCCGCCCCGCCAGCAACAGGACAATCGTAGCGTGAAAAGTTTGCTCTTTGTTCCCGTAACCCCTAACTATGCTTACTCAATCCAACTCCATTCCCCTCCTGCAACCCGGCAACCATTTGCAATGCAAACAATGCCAGCAAAAAAAGGAAAGGAAAAGAGAGGAGTGGAGAGGAGAGGAGCCTCCTCCCTGTGAGTCGGGCACGCGTCTCACATTGTGTAATATGCTCTGCGATTTATGTTTGCCCCAAGCCGGAGGACTTGCACTCCCACTGCCACTCCCCAGTCGAATGGAACACAAATTGAAATGTTCTTAGCTGAAAAAATACTGAAATCATATTTGGGGCAAGTGCAGCCAGGGAACAGACTCCACTTGACTCTCCAGCAGAGGATTCCGCACCCAAGTGGCACCACAACACAAAGAATATGAGAACTCAAAGGGGATAAAGAAAAACAAACAGAAAATAGGGAAAACCTTATAGGAATGCCAATAGGAAATGGAAAATGGAAGATGAAGTGAAGTGAAGTTTACCCTGCGGAACCCATGCTGCTTAATAGTTGATGAATCGAGTCAAAGATTTCAGCGAAGAGTTGCAGATGCTGGAGACTGGATTCACAATGGGTGGGCTTGGGGGAAACCCAGTCTGGGTTTTAAATGGTCCAAGTAGAACTCAATTGAATTGCAGCCGCAAGTCAACTCATTTTATGTACACTCTCAGCTCTCAGCTCTCAGCTCTCAGCTCTCACCGTTTTATGGCTTAATACAATTTTTATGTGCTGGCCATTTTGGGGCACGCGCCCAATAAAAAGCCAAAACATTTGAGCGAACTTTGGAGCGGCGTCACCTGTGTGTGTCCCCCAATGTGGCACAAGTCTGCTCCAGCCTCCTCTTCCTCGCTGCGCCTTTTCACCTGTTTATGGCTGGACATAAAACGATTTTATGTGCGGCTCTCGGGCAAGTTTAATGCTAATCGCCATCGTAAATGCACATAAACTTCATTCTTATGATTAGCGCTATTTAAGAGAGAGCAAACGATAGACTCCAAAGAGGAGTTACCCCAGGGGAAACTTCTTCAATGAAATCAAATTTGTTGTAAGCGATTTTTCATTTTTGCTTGGGGTCTCATGACACATGATGGGCCATGAAAATAAACACAAAATTGGTGAATAAAATGAGTGCAAAATAAACTTTAAGGAGTGAAAATTATGAGGGAAAGCAGAGATCCGTTTAGGTACAAACATTTATGTGGAACTTCGACTTGTCAAGCTTTTGTCTGGTGTGTGGACTCCCTGGTTGAACGCGTGGGCACATCTTTGCACAACTTTGAACTCAAAGTCACCGCAGACAGCAGCCTAGTCATAATATTTACATGCCACATGCGACCTGCAGCCTGCACTTGCCATTGGCTTTATCTTAAACCAGAGCCCTGGAATTGTCAGCTTGCGAATAAACAAGATTTGAGTTTCATAATTGCATTAACATTAATGCCACAAACAATGCCCTGCAACTGCAACTGTCTCCCAACTTTGCTGGAACCGGAAATTATTCGATGGGGAGGACAGGGACAGGGACAGGGACAGGGAGTGAGAGCAGCAAACAAGCGCATTAGTTGTTCATTAATTGTGCAAATGTAAATAGGTACACATATGGTAAACCTTACGAAAGTTTCTGTTAGCAGAGCAGGCGGAAGTGGGAGTGGGAGTGGGATGCATGTGTCCTACGTGTCGTATGCGCAATCTTGTTTATTGGATTTCAGCTCGAGCTATTTTCCAATCCACAGCCATAAATTAGGATATAACCAAGCACATAGATGCATAAAGCTGGCATAAAGACGTTCAATAATTGGAGCCAGAACTCTGCTTAATGCTTACTGACAATTGCCGCATTGATTGCTCTGTCGGGTAGGTAATTCCAGGCTAAAGCTTAGAGCCAAGATATTGACGATGAAAGTCTTCTCCAAGACAAACTAATTGCTGCTCCCCTGCCGACCACATATTACTATGCATGACGAACGAGCACTTTGACAAGACTTTCATTTTACATACTTAATTGTTTTCTCATTACACAGCGACCAGGGAGATTCATTAGCATACGGGAGCAGGAGCAGGAGCAGGAGCAGGAGCGTGGCCTCTCTGCAGCATCTTAAAAAGTCACAGCGATTAATGTCAACTTGCTTAATAGCATTCCTTTTGCCTTAGCACGAAAAGCGGCTCACACACGGAACCACAAGACAGGCGGCAGTAATTTCCTGTCACGGCTCCCATTCCCCATTCCATCATGCAAAATGCAGGCTCAACATGTCATGTCACTTTTGCTCGTCCAAACTTGGGCCGAGGCCGAAGCCGAGGCTGATGCTGCGGTTGTTCGCGTGATGAATTACACACTCGCCGAAGGACACGATGATGAAGTGCCTGTCATTCGAAAGCTAAAAGAACGTCCAACTGTCCGTCAAGTCTGTCCGCCTGTCCGCCTGTCTGCCTGTCCGTCCGCTTGGCAGCTGCTATTCGTTGTATTGTTGTAAGCCATTTGCATAGAGAGCATCTTCCGCATAATTTATCGACACTTGTGCAAAACTTTAATTACTCCAAGGCCCAAGGAGCGAAACACTCTTCAGCCCCGGGGCCACAGGCACCCTCGAGGATGGCAGCGTGGAGCGATGTGAATTTTTGCATATGGAAACTCAGTTGAAGGTTGGAGGATGGAGGGAAGCTTCGAAGCTTCAGTCTTTTGGCTGTGTAACCCAATGCGTGTCTCTGTGTATATCCCTCGGCCATACACAATGCATTGGTTGAGGGTTCCGTGGTTCGGGGTAGTTCTTGGCTGGATGTGGCTCCTGGCTAATGGCCTTTAATTGAGCGCTGGGAAAATGTTCAAGTGTTTGCGGCTGCTAAAAAATGCTGCCGAAATTTGATATTGAAAATGAAGTGCCTTCCATCCCATGCCCGGATGCTGTGTGAGATTTGTTTGCTGAGTGCCAGCTTCGATAACTTGAACATTGATAATCGTTTAAGGGAACTCGACTGCCCATTTGTCGCTGCCATAATTGTTCTTTCCAGCCGAACTAGCTTTGGCCTTAAACTGAAACTTTAGTTCATTGCAGAGAGCACTTTAATTTGTTGTTCCAGTTTCGGGCTAAAAGCGCACACAATTTCCTCTGCCCATGGGCACATAAATTCGCACACACGAGAGCCTGCCATGGCTGTGCTATTTATGGAGCAGTTCCTGTTCGGCAAAAAGCCTGAGCCACTTTTAGTGCTGCGCCAGCAAAAGAAGAACAAAATACACAGAGAAACATAAATCCAAAATTGTCTTTTGTCGCATAAATATTTGACTTGTGCCTTAAAAGCAACCAGCCAGAGAGCCAGAGAGCCAGAGAGCCAGCGAACAATGGGCCAGGCAGGAATAACACATCAAATGACATTATTTCTTATTATTATAACAGCGAGAATAAGTGAGAGTCGGAGGTCTGGTTCCCATCCCCACACAAATGCTTTATCTGCGACAAAACACACACAGGGACTCGGTGTGTTGGGCTTTGTAATTACGTGCATAGAAAAGCTGACCCAAATAAAAGCCAAGCAAACGCAGGGGAACTCTGAGCTTATATTAATAGGAAGGAAAAGGAAAACAGTTGTAAGTGTATTGACTGCTGGTTCATTAAGTGTGCACAAATGTGTGCTCGGGTTATGTGGATAAATTCCTCAATTGACGAAGGAGCTGCGTGCAGGCAGGAGCTCTCCCATCTGCATAGAGACATGTGCCGCTCGTGCAAATTTATTGCTCAATATATCGCTCCTCTTTTTGCACATTCAGGCAGAAAATAAATTCATAAATTCAGCAAACAAATGGCAGACAATAGTCCCTGCTCTCTTCGGCACATGAACTTGATTCTTTTTCTGCTGAATATGCCCCGGCATTATCCATTAAAGGCGATGAATCAACTGCTGGCCACCATAAACAATCTTTGGCTCAGCGGCCTCCTCCTCCCGGGCTGGAGGGCAAAGCGGAAATTTATGCTCGCCATTTTACCGCGCACTTGTTGGTATTTGTCTCACCATAAACCCATGCACACGAGTACGTGTGAGTGAGTGTGCATTTTATTTGACTTCCTGTTGACTCGCAAGATGGCTGACAAGGTAGCGTATGGGTTTTTAGGTGCAAACTAAAACAGAAACAACACCAACATTGGGTTTGGAATCTGCTTCAAATAAGCTGTGAGCTGAAATGGGGCTTCAACGATTCTTTGGTTCATTTCGAGCCGCTGACAGCAGTAGGGTGAGCTAACAGCACTGTAGACAGAGGCGCTAACAGCACTGTAGACGGTTGCACAGTCGTCTGTTAGCAGCCTGTTAAACTGGTCTGTTAACCGTGCTGCCGCCCTGTTAGTGCTGCCCAAGCAACGCGTTGGTTGAACTTAAGGTCCAATCCAACGGATTGATTATTTCTGTGACAGTAAGCTGGGTGTGAAATCAGCTACTCCTATCTTGTCTTCTTTGTCTTCATTCCCCTCAAGCGTTCTTTGCTGCCCAAAAAGTGCTTATTCAATTGTAAGTTATTTGCATTTCTGTTATATTTCCTCGTTCGCCTGCTCTGTGCGAGTGCAGCCATTGCCATTGCCATTGCCATTGCCATTGCCATTCACTTTGGCTTTTGTCATTTGGCCAATGAAAATTGCAGCTGTCCCAGCATAAAAACAGCAAAAACACAGACCGAAAAAATGAAAGCGAGGAGCAGAAACATGGGAAAAAGGAAGCGCAGAGAGAAGACAAGATAATTGATTGTTTGATTCAATCGCAAAATCAAATGCTTTACTCAGAGCAGAGCAGAGCAGAGCAGAGCTGAGCTGGCTCGAAATGGTTTCTGGATGATTGCGTGAGCGTCAAAGGAACGCACCGAGCACCGAGCACTGAGCACTGAAAATTGGTTACAAATTCTGATTAGAAGCGGCAGAAAACAGCCAAAAGGTAACAGCCGAGTGGCAAGGTACAAAAAAAGGCAACCAGAAAAGCGACAAATTGGGCGGCAGGGCGGATGGGCGGACGGACAAATTGAATTGTATTCGGTTTGTGCACCGATAAGACAAAGCAATCAGTCAGTCAGTCAGCCCAGTCAGGATGTTTGAAAGCAGGCCGAGTGCAAAATAAATGTGTAAAGGCATCGATGGATGAAATAATTGGCAAAGTGATCGATTAGATGTGTGAAATGAATTGTGGGGTATGGCCAAAAACCACAAGAACTACGATATTCCTGCCGGCCTGCAGCCATAAATCATTTAATTTGCTGTTCTATTTCCCACTCGTAAGTGACAAGGCCCCAGCTTGGCTTTGGCTCAGAATCAGAATCAGTTGGCATGATGAAACCAAAACCAAATGGCAACCGCATTTGCATTACATTTCATCAGTTTGCCAATTTTTGAGTTTTCAATCAATTGGCCGCAAAAAGTATTCCACAGCTCATTCGCAGTTTTGCATTTTGCCAATTACAGTGCAGCTGATTGGATTGTTGCCAATCATTTTTGCTTATCCCTTGTTTTTTTCTTTTTTTACACACAGGTATTCCACATATCCATATTAATGTTCGTGCTGCTGCCCTGCAGCAACTCAATTAAATCGAACTGCAATAATATTCGCCTGTTTCCGTTTCCGTTCTCCGTTCTATCTGGATAGCTGACATTGTTTTCAGCAGGGAAACACACTCGTCGTATCTTTAAATTCGAATTCATATTACGGATTACAAATTCGCAGCATGTTTGCCATTCCACAGTTTGGCTCTTTTCGTTCTTTTTTCAGCTCCTTTTTCCCGCTTTCCCTCTCCCCTCGACACTGCCATTTTTAATTGCGTTGCATTGTCATTGCTATTGTTGGATGTTTTACCAGCTATATACTTTATGTACACCCACACAGAGACACATTCCCACCGACTGACTGACTGACTGACTGACTGACTGACTGATGTGTCTGTGTGTGTGTAGAGCTCTGCTCTGTCCTTTATTTGATTTCAGTTTCATTTCAAAAATTTGTAATGCTGCTCATGTAGCGACAGGTCCGTGCCTGCTCCGCTGGCTGGCTGGCTGGCTGGCTGGCTGACAATTCCAGGAAGGATAATGAAACTATGCGCTTCTCGCCACTCCGTTTGTTTTACACTCAGCCACAGGCACAGCCACTGCTGCCCTCAAACGTATTGGCATTGGTCTGACTGCAGTTTTAGCTGCTTGCCACTGTACTTGGTTTTGTGTCATCATCAGCTGCGGCCGCTCTGTGGCATTTCAATTTCAATTTTAATGCCAGCTACAAAAAATGGCAAATAAAACGTACGATCTCATTATTCCTCACTGTTTGCTTAAGGTGTGCAGCAGCCCCGGAACGGAACGGAATGGAACGGGAGAGTTGAGTATGTTTCAGTCCAGGGAACACTCGGATTTAAAGCAAAATAAAATACAAATAAAATAGTAATTGAAAATGATTTATGCTTAAAGTTGAGCTGCTAAACTATTGGACACGCCTCTGGCTGAAGAAAGGGTGAACATCGGAGGGAAAACAGCAGATGACAGCCCCACAGGGGCCGTGGTAATGAGCGGAAAGTTAAATGAAACGAAGACTGAAAGACGATGAATTAGATGAAGACTTAATGAGCCAACAAATGATGCATGAACATGAACATAAATAGTTTCAAAATGAATATCATAGATAGATGTTTACTGGTACAATTGTCAAATTCCCACTCATAAAACACCAGACAGTGTCCGAGCAGCACTCAAAATGTTCCATTTATTATTATCAATTATCAGAATATTAAATCGGTAAGCGCATTAAAATGTCAATTATGTCAGACATATGTATACATAAATGTACATACATAAACAGCTACATATCTTCCTTCTACTTCACACGATTCAGGTTTTGCCTTCAGGCAAATTCCAGATTATTGCGCGATTTTTGCTTGTGATTTATTTGGTTTCATTTGTTCGTTTCGCTTCTATTTGTTATTTATGATCGAATTTAGAGCAGCAATTTATTTAGAGCGCATAATAAATAAAAGAACGAAGAGGAATGCTGTGAGACGCGTCTGAAGCCGCGACACTGATTCGTTTCAAACTCATTTAAAGTGTTCTGTGCAGTGCGTGGATTATACCGAAAATCAACACCCATTGTGAGTGACCACAAAATCAATTTCAATTGTCAACAAAGTCAAAACAGAGCACAAAGCACCAAGTGAAGCAGCCACAAAAAATGAAAACAGAAACCAAACCGAGCAGGAAAAATCATAATATAACTTTTAGCAACATTCCAAGGACAACAATGGGAATGAAACTTTGGCTTCGGCCGTTGAACGGGGAACGAGGCAAGAAAAGAAATAAGAAATAAATTTAAGAAACTTTGCCGCCCATCCCAGTGACTTTGGAATCAGCTAGCCGAGCTCCGATATGGCCAAGGACTCCCACGGGCTGGGGGCAGTGCGTGCCTTGAAGTTTTTGCGGTCTTCTGCCCAGACAGCACGGTAGACGAAGGCTCTAAAGGAGGCAGGGAAAGACAGGGAAGACAGGGAGGACAGGGAGGAGACGTAGACAAAGTCGTGCTGGGCAACTAATGAAGCTGTTTCAGCCAGAACCTGAGGATAACACCTGAATGGTGGGCAAATCTCTGCTGGCCCACTTTAAGTTAGCTTTCAGTATTTTTCCAACTGATTCAATTATTTAATTCCCCTGCAGTAAACACAATTGAAATCATTTTCACATATTTGTGGAAAATTAATTGAATTAATCCTAATTAAACTTCTGATTTAATTGATTTTATTAATCAGCGCGTGAACAACTTCAAGCGAAGTCTGATCTTAAATTTTCTGCAACTCAAATGCAATTGTCTGGCATAACTATTTCAGGCTCTACATTTTACAGGGCAGAAGTACTCGTATCCTCCTAGGGAATGGCTGTGTCAGAGGGGAAAATTGTGACCCAAGCATCCGGTGCAAAATATTTATTTGTGGCACAGGAAGAAAGTTGTATCGCCGGGGAAGAACGGGCGGCGGCAGTTTTCTATGGCGGAAATTGATTTCGCTTTGAGCGCAGCATAAGGAGGCTTGTGGGGCGCCTCCCAAAAGGGCCAAAGGACAGAGGACATAACGCACATTTCCTGCGACAAATTTGCCAGGCAAAAAGCTTGTGGGGCGAGCGGGGCGGAGCTTCCTTTTAAACGAACTTTGACTTTTTGTTTGCCACTCAATTTATAGGTCTATCGAGTTTTCAACTCCTCTCGCCCACTCCGCCACGAACACTCAACTAAAAGTGCACATAAAATGTACGACATTTTCAGACATACATTTTCAATGGCAGCAAACAATATTCCTTGGGCGCCATCGATCGATGCATATGCATATCGAGTCTGCAGTCTGGAATGAATATGATAAATATATTTGGAAAATGAACACGATAAATAATAGCGAAATTTGCCAGTGGTACGCACTCACGAAATACTCCGGCAATCGTCGGACTGCTTTTCATTTTGTATTACAATTTATGCGCAGGTCAGGTCTGGGGCTGTGGCTGGTGCTGGTGCTGGTGCTCTGCAGCCAGGACATGACGTTGCTCCTTCTCCTGCTCCTGCTGTGATGCTGTTTTTGCTGTCCAAATATTTATATTCATTGTGTCAGAGTGTTAAAGCGATAAAATGCAGGGTAAATACAAAGCAGCTCACCTCCTGCGCTCCCTCGCCCAACCGCTTGAGCTCCGCTCCTTTTCCCCCATTGTGTGATTAGAGGAGGAAGCCCAAGCCCCGAACACCGAATACCGAACCCGAGATTCGGGCTGTTGACCACAGAAACCATTCGAATTATTCATGCATTTAATTTTTGTGTAATTTTCAGCAGCATTTTCGTGCAACTAGCAAAGCAAAACCGACCGTCCGACCGGCAGAACAACCGCCCCACAAACGAAACCTAATCGCCTCGTCCTTGCAAGGATTCTGCCTTGCAGATGGAGAGGTGATGGCCACCCCTGGGCTGCTCAGTGAAAGTGTTTGTGGGCATGGTCGAGGCAGTAACTGGATAGCTTTGGAGCTGCATGTTTTCATGTGTGTCCAAAAGAACTTCCAGCGAAACTAAAACCGATATTGAGACGACCTGACATGTGTGGTTACAGCAGATTCTCGCACAACTTTGCCAATGCAGAAATTGTTTATTTAATTGAATTATGATATTATTTTACTTTTGGATATCTCGTGATTATATTACAAAGAGCTAATGAGAGCAGAAAAAAGTACAGCATGGAATTCAAATCAACTTGATACGAATACTTTACTAAACTAATAAAATTACTTAAGTTTTTATCCTTATTTATGCAGTGAAAATATGTACCGGGTGCTGGCAGTGCCCCGGTATAAAGTTGTGACGCGTTGAAGCGCATCTCACAACGTTCCGCCTCGGTTTACATGAAAATATATTTAGAGTGTGGAAGGGTGAAGCGTTCGTTTAATTTTCGAAGAATTCCCATAAGTTGTGGTGAAATCGATAATCCAAATACACAGAATTGAAGACAAAAGTCCATTCTTGCGATTCAGTGACAAAACTCTTTGAATATTCTAATTTTTGAGGGTGCTGAGAGCCACCAAAAAAGGCAAAACCCATTTTGTGTAGCAGATATTTCTGCGAATTCCCGACACAACTACAGTAAATAACTTAATTTCTAAGCCTCTCGATGGAATGCCAGCTACGTGCAGGTTAACTAATTAGACGAACCCCGACTTAAGCAGCAAAAGTAGCACGGAGGGAGGGAGAACTGGATCCACCACTAAATCCGAATCAGGTTGAGAGTCGGCGAACCAGAAACCAGAACCAAATCCAACCCAACCTGCCAAAGCTTCTCACATTAATTATTTTTGCAGCTAAAATATTGAGAACGCTTGTTCGCCCAGACCAGGCGGCAGTTATGATAATTTTGCATTGCCACCTCCTTGCCTTTCCCTGCCCGTGCAGAAATCAGCATTAAGCAGTCAGCAGTCAGCAGTGAGCTGCTTCTGAGAGCAGTAAGTACCTGCTGCTTGTATTACAAGTAATTTCCTTAATGATGTTGCACCGCTGTGGCATTATCTTGTTTGCTGCGCTGCGTCCACCAGCCCGCCGCTCTCGGATAATAATTTATGCAAAATATATATGGGGGGAGTGAGAGTTGAGCAGAGGGTCGACCACCGCATATGCATGATACTCGTATGCACAAAGTTCCGCCCGTTCCATCTTCGTCTCTGAATTGCAGGCAAAACTTTCCCAGTCAGCACAGCTCACACTTAGGTTGGGTTTTGGTCGGTCTGGCTATGGCTCTGGGCCTGGCACTGAGTCTGGCCCTGTCCTGGCTGGTTTCTGGGGTCTGTGTGGTCCAATTTACACGATTTCACTTTGGCAGCAACGCCAAATGCGCACCTTTCAGTACCCTCCTCGACGCTGGTACTGGCTTACTCGTATCTGCACTTGTAGTTGGTTCTAATGTCTCGAACACCATGCTCCCCTCCCCAATTTATGGTTAGTTTGTTGCCAACTTCCCGCTCTCTCTCGCTCTCTCTCTGTACAGTGAATTAACTAATGACCGAGGAAGCAACATGGACAGGTGGTTGTACGCCGGCATAGGTAACTGAGAACTAATTAATTGGCTAAAAATACGGTATGCAGCTTTGAATATGTTTTAAAAACTAGCACATTCGGTGGGGGATACACGACGCATCCAGGAAGAACTATATATATTTTATTGGATATTTCTTGGCCCACCTTCTATTTGGAATTGCTCAAACTCTTCCTGCGTTTGGCAGCCAAGTACCAAGTGCTCCCACGCATCGTATCCATTATCGTGGAGCGTTTTACAAGTGTTTAACGTCTAATTAAGTGCCTGCCGCAGTGAGTAGCAGAAGTGCGAGTAGTAGTTGTACGCAGCTAACGCTGAAGTTTGTTTGCTCCGCCACTCTGGCCGAGAGAGCAGCTCAAGCAACGCGTTTTTAATTAAGTTTTTGACACTTGCAGAGGCGCCATCAGGGCTCTGGGCTCCAAGTGCTTTTGTGGCTAATGCAATTTGCAGAGATCGGGATGAGTTGTAGAACTGCAGCCATTAGCTGAATGAATAGCAATTGAAGGATGTTTTTGGTCTATGAAATTGATCGAAAAGGGATTTACGAAAGGAACCCTAATCATGGGGATGGCTTCGCTTCTTTGTGTATAATAATTCCTTCTGTTATGATTTTTTCTATATTTTTCTCAGAGTATTCATAGGGAAAAGTGTGCAATATTTTTAGCTTAATCCCATTAAGCAAAACAAATGCTGAACGCCTCTACTTATCACTTCTTTGACTTGCCGGAGAGCTCTTCAGATTTGTCAGCCCTTCAGCCACAGCTCTGCCCCTGGCAGGAACTTTTTATGAATTTTATCCTTTGTGTGTTGGACAGTGGCTTTGACAAAATGTTGTTTTTGGCTTTGCAAGTAGCATAAAATAAATTAAAAACTGCTTTTGGCTGCATTTGCTTCCCGGCTGAGTCAAAGTAAATGGCGAGAGTCAGCCGACAACTCTCCACGAGCTCCTTTGGGAATTACCTTTGATGTGCGGCAGGGCAGGACAACGCAGTAGCTCCGGCAAGCGGGGGAGGTGGCAACTCTTTGACATTTTCCATATCCATAAACACGGGCGACAGGTGAAAGGAGCTGCTTCTTGCCTCTGACATCTGAGGCGTCAGAGTGATGTGGTGCCGTGGGTGGAGGGGTGTGTTTCAGAGGTGTGTGCTGTGCGCCTGTTCGTGCCAACAAAGGGTTAAAATATGCGGTTTATTCTTCGGCCCCGTCGGGGCTTGCTGTCATTGCATTTAATTTCCGGCAGCCGGATAATGGTAATGGCAATGCCATCGACACATACCCAACAGAGACGGAACGGGCTCGGACTGACAGACAGACAGACATGGCAGGCCTTGGGGCTAAATTGAAATTCCTTCGCCTTGAAAACTGGGTCAGCATTTCCGAAAACTACAGGAACGAAAGTTTCATCTTCGACTTTTGGTATGTATGTGACATTTTTTTGCTCCTTCGTAGGACCCCCATTGCTCTGCAATCCCTATATCGCATCCCACTCGCTATCGCTTCTTCCTGGAGCTCCAACCCTCCGTGGAATATCAATAGGCAGTAGAAGGGGGAGCTTTCCCTCTCCGGTTTCCAGCCGGAATCTCTGACATTTTTATGTTTTATTGTTCGTGTTTGTCTTTCATTCTTTCGTTTTCGTTTTCGGTGTGTGACTGTGTGTGTGTGTGTGTGTGTGTGTGTTTGTCTGTGCCTGAAAATATTTGAATATTAAAGTGATTTAGTGGCAAGCTGAAAAATGTTGAAAAATCATCGGAAAGGTGAAATACACGACAGCAGGAGCACCCCGCCACACACTCGAACAAAAAGAAACAACTCTCCGCCTCGGTCTACCTCGCTCCATGTAATCCATAAAACGTTTTAATTAATGACAACAATATGTGGCGTTGTAGCGGCAGCGTTTCAAGAACCGCCGACCCCTGACAGAGGTTGGTCTCTTTTATTTTTTTCTCGTCCCAGAAATTATTCGAACGGAACATGAAACGGGCGTTCAATGTTTGTCGCAGGCGTCGTCGTCGTTTATAATGTTCATGGGCTATGCTTGTTCGACATTGTGTGGGTGTTGAAATGATAAACCGAATTGAGCATAAACGGAAAGACTTCGAACACATTTCTAGAGCATGTTTGTGATCTGCAGGAAATACGGCAATACATCTAATGGGTTGGAACGAAACCAAGAGTGACCAAGGAAATGTAACATGTAGCACACATTAACGGTTAATCAAACACACCAAAACAGCAACCGAAAGTAGCAGAAACAATTGACATTGTCCAACAAACTTCTCTTACACATTCCATTTGCAGGTAGGAGAGGGAACCACAAAGATTTCAATAAGCATGCAAAGAGAGCAAAGCTAACTCTCTCACTCGCACCTTCAGTGACCATTCGATCAACGTTAGGAGAGGGAGAATGTGAATGCAAAATGACCAATACGAGAGACAATGGGTTGAGCAGCAACCGAAGAGCATGGAATGTGCCAGCAATTAGGACTTATTACACGTCTGACAGTCACTCCCTCTTCCACACTCATTTATTCGTGGACAACTTATATTTAATTCATAGTGATTTTTATTAATTTCGATTCCACTTGTAACCCTTTGGCTGTTGGAAATGTTATCTTATGATTATTGAGTGGCTGGACTGATGAACTGAAGTACAGCGTGTATGTGTGTTTCTGCCCACTGTACACACATTTTGTAACAGCACACGGCAGCGGCCGCCTTCTTCGCCATCGCCTTCGCCTTCTCCTTTTTCGTTTCGTTACCGCAGCTGCAGCATCTGAACAGTTCGTTGGCGCTCCATACTTCCATCTATGGCGTATATAACGGCATTTCAGTCACTCAATTCTCGCATTTCGTGAAATTTAACCGTTCATTACCAGTAACCTCTCGTTAATCTCGCTATCGCTTTTGCCATCACACCAGATTTGGTCCACTTATATCAATAAACTGTAAATTATACTTATTTTATTTGCATTTCAACAGCTAGTGAAAAAGCTCACCAGCTTAACATATCCACCCAACAAAAAGTTGTTGGTTTTAATTAAAATTTTGGTTAACTTACATTTCCCTGGCTGATCCGCCTTGATGGAAAAACTTTCCATGGCAAACAGCATTGTTATTTATTTCAATTTTGAGCTGTGCAAGTATTTACCCAACGCAAATGAAAAGCGTGACAAATTGACATACTCGTACATATCGATTTGCATGTCTCAAATAGCTAACCATCCCTGACCCCAGGACGAGAGCGACAGCCAACAGCAGGAACTTCATCTACTTCTCCATCTCCTTCTCCATCTCCTTCTCCATCTCCATCTCCGATTGCCCGATGACATGACAGGTTGGAGAAGGGTTGTGCCTGCCCTGCCGGATTCCTAGAGTTCTTTTCTAGGCGAAAGCGATCAATTTCAATCAATCAACTTCCACCCATTCTACTTCCCATTTCAAAGTCGCAAAGATGTACGAGAGTGACGAGGAGTGAGCCACTTAGGCATCGCAATCCCTCAATTCATATTCTAAAAAGTAGACTCAAAGTGCTTGGCCCAAAGGAGAGACAGCAAGAGGGATCTCGGCAAAGTTTACACAAATAATTTGTGTTTATTTTAACAGCTACAGGACGATGCATATAGCCTGGAGAGCTCGTCCTGGTTGGTTGCTGCCTCGGCAGCAGTTGCGCTACTTCTCACGCGGCACTTAATGGGGAACGAGCCAGTCAGCCGGACTCCTCTCTCCTGATTATGCAAAGGAACGTAGTCCGGATCAAGGCAATAGAGTGCCGGGATAGCTGCTCTTGTAATGCTGCCACGCCACGCGACGCTTGCTCCGTGTTAAGGCATTAAATTTGAATTGGAATTGAAACCATTCGAGGCCGCAAATGGGCAGCTAATTAGCAGCATTTCGGGTGCCTAGCAGCAAACATAATTTTGTGTCCAACCGCAGGCGAACCAAGAGGAATGGATCCTTGTGGCTGCCACTCTGTAACCATTGTGGAAACCAGCACAGCAGCCATACCCCCTGGGGTACTCTGCCCATCGATATCCGATGTCAAGTTATTAATGGCTAATGAAAAGATATAGAGTAAAAGCCAACAGCGGTTCAAGTGGCGGATTCATTTGCGGAATAATTTCAGCTTGAATGAGTTCGAGTTCATCCCCGGAAGAGTAAGTCGATAGTTAGAGTACCCTTGCCAAGTTCATCAGCAAAAAGAATTCCATCAGAATGGTTTCAATACAAACACAAAATAGGTTCAAATGTCAAGTGTGATTAGATAGTTGTCTGAACCTACCCAAGCCAGCAAGTTGGCAGTGCCATAAGTTGCTCAGCAACCGCTGACATCAGCACCGGCACCCACTTCCTTCCCCACTACGTATGGAGGATTCCGCATCCCTTGCTCCCCCGCGTTCCAGCATATTTAACATTTCCACCGTCTTGTCTAAGGACCTCCTCATCGTCTCTTCGTCTGCTCGTTTTGCCATGGGATTTAAATGCAAATTTCCGCCGACATCGAAGCACTAAATGCGACTTGCAAATTAATGAAATGAACCTTTAACTTGAGTTTAACTTGGCGCCTTTCTAGCCAGAGATAAGGCGCCAGAAGCAAAGCCACCCGCAACAGCAACAGCAACAGCAACACCAACAGGATGAGCTATCAGGAGCGCGAAGGATAACAGCAATTGGAGCATAAAGAGCAGCCACCAAGAGAAACTACTGCGAGAATGGCGGCCAAGTTTAAACAAAGTTGATTATGCATGCATTAGGTTTCCACAACAGTAGAGCAGAGAATATTTGGCAAGGCTCCCAGCCACGCCCTGCGCCCTCTCCAGGGTCGGCACCGCACAATTTTGACTTTTGCATTTTGTTGCGCAATTTCGGGGCGAAAGTTCAAGTTGTCTGAGACCAGGAGCGGGGCAGGCGAAACTTTTGAATACAATATTCGTTAGCCCTTGATGCGAATGTATATGGGGAGGCGGAAAATGGTTTATGGTCATGAAGTGCGAAAGTGGAAAGTATGAAAAGCATTTTGTATCTGCTAAATGGCATAACTTATGGCCGGCCAATGGTCATTTGCTTAAAATGTTTAGCATCCAGCAAATGTGCGAAGATATTTTGGGAGCGGGGCAGGAGCATTTCGGAGTGGGAAAGTGGATTACAGAAAATGAATGGAGGGAAAAGTTTTGCATGAGATTTCGACGAAAGAGGAGCTCAAATAAATTAATAAATATATGTTATGGACATCAGCTTAATCGGAGACTTAGCTTATGGCAAATGCCACCCACTAATCTTTGCTCGGCTCTATAAGCAGCTTGGGTTTAGAATGCTGCCCGCGAAAATAATTGCTTTGGCACATCCTCCTCCACCGCCACACGAACATCCTGGGCGGGCCACATTCTGACCCGGAAAAGTTGTTCCGTTGCCAAATGTTGGAGGAGTGTAAATGGCGAAGCATTTACAATTTGCCAACTTTTGCGCTTCGATGCTTTAACTTTTGACACCTATGTCGGGCAAATAGCCCGACCCCAAACAGGGATCCCAGACCGAAACGGAACTCAACTGAGGGCTGCCCTCCGGCAGGGTCGTCCATGCACCATCCAGCACCTCGCCGCCGACTCCTTCGCCTGCTCTGCTCTGCCCGCAGGCAGCAGCAATGAATTCATTCATTTGTTTACTCGTTCAAGTGGCAACTTCATTTTGTAAACACTTTCGTTTACATACAACTTTTTGCTCTCCAAAAGGGAACAAACACTCTCAAATAAAACCTGCCAACAGAAAGCAGCATGGCGAGATTTGGGTGCAGGGCGGGATTGGGTTATGTAAGGCAGGCCACAAGTTACATATCCTTTAACACACAAAGTCGACCGCCGACCACTGAGACGAAGGGGTGGCACCCAAGCATTCACAACTCACAACGGCAGCGCCGCCATCGATGCTGCACAGTGGTCCCAAAGTTATTTACACACACAAGCTGTCCGGGTTAAATATGTTTATGAAAATGTGTGCTGAAATCGTTTTAGAATTAGTTTAAAAATGAAAAGAAAACTAAACAAAATTTATTACAAGAATTTAAATGAAAACTAAAATAGTTTATGGCTGATTAATGTAGTCTGAATATTTCTTTTGTAGTTCCACATTTTATTCTCATAACATTCGTCCCACTGTGCATCGCCGACATTCGTTGCCTGCTTTGCCGACTCACTGGGAGGCGCTTCCAGCTACGGTCCGGGAGCTTTTGGGTAAAAGTTTTGTGTTTTACTTTTAGTCTGTGGCTTTCCTGGTTTTATCTTCAACTTAATAAAACGCCGTCGACAGTTTTAAATGCAAATTTTGCAGCTGCAACGCGTGCTGTGCGTGCCACGCATTCCCCTAAGCACAGTTGGGACTCTTCCTCCCAGTCTGTTCCCTACTTAGCACAAATGAGACTTGCAAATGATTTTGCGCTTTGCTTGCCACGAGTCTTTAAAGACCACGAGCGAGAGTCTCTCGTTCTGGATCCACTGGAATGTGTCCCCCCGGTGATTTAAAGAAATTTTATCAATTTCTCTGTGCAAGTTTCTGTGCAGTTTAGAAACTTTTAGAAGTGTGTCTGTGCTGGCTGAGTCCCCCACATGACTGGATGTGCGGCTGCTTGAGAAATAGTTTGGCACGAGTTGCCATCTCTTGGCCTGAATTTATGTTCTTACTTTAACCACTGTTGCGCCCTTTGTTTCCAGGTCAAGCTGGTGGTTTTAAAGCCCTCCTAATGAGCTGGAAATGTGTGTAAGCTTTTGCATGCTTCAACTGCTGCCAGCTCTGTGAGTGCTGCGAAGATTGGAGTGGATGAGCCACAACACAAGGCCATGTTTGTCCTTCAATAAAAAACTCAATTTGAATGCTAAAGAAACGGAAAACTGCCTCAAAAAGTGTCAAAGCAATCAACGAAGGGAAGCAATGCTGGAAAAGTTGATGAAAAACTTCCCTGCCACGTACAGACACCCAAATGGGGCCACAATGGGGCACAAACACTTCTAATTAGTGGGGTGGCGGCTCGCAAATTTATGATAATATTTTCCGAGACAAAACAAAATACAAAAAAGTAAACAAAATACCAAGTGGCAGTGGGGGAGCCAGAATTATTTATATAAACAAAAACAGTAGCATAAATTCATTCGCATCTAAAGTAATTAAAAAGTTCCCAAGCGCATTTACGGCTTCTCTTTATTTATTTTGGGGATTTCTTTTTTTTTTGTTGGGTTCCAAAAGGAACAACAAGTTAAAGTGGAAAACAAAGCTGCGCGCTGGAGATTCTAATTCAATTATAAGAAATAATCAGCATGGCTGATTGGCGGGGAACATGCCAGCAATGTGGTTTCTGTAGGAGTTTCCATATGGAGAGCACGGATTAAGGAGGCCAAAGGTCCCCATGTCCTCTGCTTAATCCGTCCAAAAGTGCACTTAAAAATCATTCAGATTCACATTAGCCTGCAGTGCTTGCAGCCAACTAACGAATCTATAAAACAAAGGACTGGAACAGCAACATAATAGAGAAGCCAAACAAAGGAGCACGCAAAAAGTGCAACTTGAAACTAAAATATGGCACATAAAGAGCGGAACTGTGTTAGTCGTGCAAAAATCTCTTAACTGGGCAAGAAAACAGCGAGAAGAAAACACAACTAAAAGAAACGAATTTGAAACGAAATAGAACAAAAAAGGCAAAAACAATGTGAAACATTTGTGCTGAAAACGAGCTAAAAGCAGCATTTCCGCTTGGGTTGACTCTTCCACGGCTCCACTTTCCGGGACGCTGTTGATGCTGATGATGACGATGACGATGCTTTGGTCTGGCCTGGCCTGGTCCTGCGCTCCGTTGTGGCCCAACAATTGCAGATTGCAGACTGCAAGTAACTCAAACAAAGGGAAGGTAAGGAGAGCCAAAGCAGCAGAAGCTGCAGCACGCCAAAAGCCTTCTGCTTGTTGCATTTAGAGCTCCGCCAAATGGGGTTTACTTTATGGATAATAAGTTAATTCGCTTGTAAATAACTTGGTCAAAGAGTCTTGTTAGATGGGATGTTGGTGGCTAAACGCTGAGTGAATGTGCTCTGCCACTACGAGGGGATAATCAAAAAGCCCACAGAAGGGAAGGACTAGCCATACCTGGCACATCTTTAATATTTGAATCAGCCAGAAACGCGCTCAATGCATTTTGCATTTATAATGAGCGAGCGAGCTTAAAACAATTATTGCGGGGGAGCTACATTTACATTTAAGCTAGAGGGGAAAACTCCCTCATTACCCCATGAAAAAGCTGCCTGAAAAATTGCCTTTGAT
Source organism: Drosophila guanche (assembly GCF_900245975.1). NCBI lineage: Eukaryota > Metazoa > Arthropoda > Insecta > Diptera > Drosophilidae > Drosophila > Drosophila guanche. The sequence goes on along the minus strand of NW_022995752.1, from coordinate 239,622 downwards.
ATCAGAACCCCGAAGCCCGCTCCTCGATCTGCATAACTAACGAATGCATCAGCGTCGCTACTCTGCCCGTCCAGTCGCCTTCTAATTTGTATCCCAAAAGCATAATTCAAAATTCAAATTGCAAACAGCATTAATGCACTGCCCGAGTGGCAGCGACACCCCGATTAGGGGGTCCAAAAAATGTTCAATGGCGAAATGTTTATTTATGAACCACAGCCCGAAGTGGCAAAACTGCACTTGGAATATCGCTATTAGCGGAGGTGTTTTAGCTGAAAGCAAATGCAAATTAACAAAACATTTAAATAGCAGATGCTCCCTGCAGGACAGCTAATTGAATTCGCAGCGAGAAATAAATAAATACACCGAAAATGGCTGAAAATTCGCTTGCGATTGCGAACCATTTTAAATGCTCAAATACTTGTTGCTAATTAATTGAATTATTTTTCCATTCCGAATAAAAACAAAGTGCAATTCCCCGACGAATATATATTGCATCTGTGGGCAGTACATCTGATCGAAAATGTCAATTAAATGACGCTTTAATATTAAATTCATAAATGCAGCATGAAGCGCTCGTTCGAGTGCTTGGGATGGTGTGGCACACATTGCCACATCAATTATTTAACACAAAATGGGGCCGAGCACAAAGTTTTGCAATTTGCATCCCCACCATCCACTCCCACAGCCCACCCAGTGTGCGCCCACATTTCTATAGATGCGCATAAATATAATGAAATTAAATTAAATGCATACGTTGCGCATACGCCACGTTAACTGTTGCTGCTCCGAGAACGCTGTTGGGTGCTGGCAAGCAGTAAACGTGTTAACGACCTCCCTGGCGAAAAGTTGCTGCCGGCTTTTGCCTCTCTCGCTCTCTCTCTCTCTCTAGCATTTTTGGTTGCGTTGCAATTTCATAAAAATTAAATAGAAACACAGTCTGGGGCAGGGGCAGGTGCATTGGCAGCTTGAACGAAGCTGAACTCCGCTCAACTGTAGCAGGCAAAAGGCGCATGTCTGCATGGGTGTGTCCCAGTCTCAGTCTCAGTCTCTGTCTCAGTCCCGCTTCCTGGCTTCACCCAACAGAAATTATGTACTTAATGAGAGCTTCAACAACTTTGCTTTATGCCACGGCATTTATGAGAATGCAAAACTCTTTCCAGCTGCTCTTTGTGCTGGGGCCACTTGAAAAGTGCCAGTTTGGCATTGCACCCACGTGAGTGGCGGGGTTGTTGCCACAGCAATGAGTGCAGCATTGAAACTACAGCTACTCATAATTGAAAGAATAACAATTCCGCAACTAAAATTGATGAATAAATGCATGAAAGTGCGGAAGAAACTGTCGAAGAGACTGAGCTTAAGCTATAATGGATTCAAGTTCTGTCTTCCAAGATGCGCTTATTAAATATTCCATGGTGGATTTAGGAGCCCCAACCCTTTGGGGATTGATAGCAAAATTCCTTGGCCAAATTCCTGTCTCCAAATTACGCATATCACAAGCCAAAGAATCCACACAGACATGCCCATTGCCAGATATTTATTTGCATTAATTGATGTCAAATTGTTTCACATGAATGCCAAGACCTTGGCCAGTGCAGACCAGACCCCAAGCAGCAGACATACTTCAGGGTTAGTTTGAATTCAACCGCAATTGGACATAGCGCTGGACAAAAGGTCCATTCTGCCAAGCCCCTGCTCCTGTCTCGGCTGCTCACGTCCCCTGGCTCAATGAGCCGCAAACTCATTGGAAATTATTTGTACGTCAAACGATTAGACGGGCTGGCCAACTATGCGATTGCTCGATTGCTCGATTGTTCTGCTGCTGGGGATGCTAATGCTTAATGCTTGCCACATTAACTCTATTGGCCGCAGCCCAAGACTCAATTGCTGTACGAATAATTACCAGACGCTGAACGTGAGGCTTCAATCCAAGAAGTTCAGCCAAAGATGAGACAATTTGCTGGTCCATTCGAGAGTTGCAACCCCTTCTCGAGGAGAATCCAACGATTTCCTGCGGATTTCCGGCAGACAAATTCAGAGTTTGGTTCGTTGGCTTGGTTTTTCGGTTTTTTCCGCTCCAAGTTTTTCCCATCTATGCAGCTCAAAGGACTGCCCAGAAAGACCTTCCATCCAGTCATCTATCCATTGAGAGAGGATGTTCTTGTTTACGAGCAAATAGTTGTTGTTATTTTAAGTATTATTTTGCTGTTCCAAGGACTCTCGAGCGGCCATAAACTTTCCAAAAACCCATCTGCTCGCCCCACGCAGACCAAGCCGAAAAGCGGAAATTAAGTTTTCACAGAGAGCTTCATCGTGGACTTCTTGGCTGGGGCGATAAGTGCGACTTTTGACGATTTCGTTTGCCCTGATGAAGGGGCACGAATTCCTGCCCCTTCGTGTGGCATTTCTTGTGCAAGCAACGCAGAAAAAGGAGAGCCCCTGCACTGCTCGAGACATCAAGTTGGTCACTTCCAGGAGCAGGAGCTGGACTTCACTTCACTCCACTCCAATTGAGCTGCCATTTCAGGTTCTCCTCTTGCGGCTTTTCCTCTCTCACTCCCTCGGCTGGCTGACCATCTTTGTGTAACTTTAATGAGTCGAGCGCATTGCGCCTGAACTTGAAACTAACTTTGAAGTATACGTACGGACATCGAACTCCAACTGCAGTCGCAACTGTGAGCACAGTTTGTGGAGGAGCTGAGCTGAGCTGGGTCGTAAAGTGAACAAAAAGCATTGCCTAGTTGTGGGCAGGCAACAGGCTTTTGTCTATTTCGTGGCTAGCTCTTAATTAATCAAGGAAAATCAAGAACAAAGGTACTTTTGGGCTTTATGAGCTTGCTTGCAAGTGTCTTACGATTTAAAGCACTAATTAGAGACGCATTTCTGACCAGAACCAAATCACATGAAATTATCATAAAGATACCGGCATCTCCGTTGAACTTTCTGCATGTAAAGTTGAAGCTGATTTATTTCCCTCCAGCTTTGCTCTTTAATACACTTGTAGTTCGTGTGTCCGCTCGTGTGTCCGTTGGTGTGTCCGTTCGTCTTTGATTGTTACCATTTACATTTGCTTAATGTGGAACACTCAATGGCCGCGCTAATGGAGTTACCAATGAGAATGCCAAATGAAGACTTTATCGCTTTATGCAGAGAGAGAGAGAGAGAGAGAGCGCGAGGAGGCCCAGCATCTGTCCATTAAAACGCTGCCGACTGCGATGGGCCATTAATTACGGCACGCTTCGGTGGTCGGGCGGTCGGTTGGGGCCGGGAACTGATACGATCCCCTAAGAGTTGGGGGACAGCTACATCTGCTACCGCTGGCTGTGGGTTGCGGGCGGTTGGGAAGTGGCGCAAGGATGAAAGGATACCCGGGAGCACTACAAATTGGCCTACCGGCAATGGCGGGATTCCCATGTCTGAAATTGCATTAAATGCGCAAATATTTTTCCATTTTCCAGCTGCCGATTTTTATTCAATTTAACAATTTTATTTGATTTTGTCGCTTCGTTCTTTTGCATTTGTTTTCGAATCGCTCCTCCCCCCCCGTTCCACTCGTTGTCTTCGCTTCGGGGTACCAGCAGCAGCACCGCATGCGTCAGCAGTTTGTGTGATTTGTGAGGAAGGGTGGACCAAAAAAAAAATGAGCGTGGGATGGGGATGGGGATGGCATATCGTAGGAGGAGCGCGGGCTCCACAAGCGTTGTCAATGGAAACACGCGTCAACAGGAATTTGGCAGCTGATTTGTTGATAGATGGAATTTCCCCACTGCATCTGACGTTCCAGCCGTCCAGCCACCCACATTCCACATTGCCATCGCCATCGCCATTTACACGCTTCGCTGGGCGCAGGGTACAGAGGCGGAGCAGGACTCATAGAAGAAGAAAACTCTCACACAAAGCAAAAAATGCTATCTGCCAACGGCCTGAGCATGCAAAAAGCAATGCGAACAGCAAACTAAATGCAGGACTACGGCCGAGATATGACTATGTAAGAGTGGAGGCGGCGAATGGAAAAAAAACACAGAGCACGGCCCATGTAGACGGCAGGCAAATCGTCGTTCGTTACGTATTTTATGATGTTTTTCCTTTGGCTCGCACAGACTCCCACAGAACAGAAGGACAGTCGGATGGTCGGGCAGTCGAATGAGCCGAAGAAATGATTTCATTTTGCTGACAGTCGTCGTCAGTGAAATTGCCTACTGCCTCCTACGGATGCGGCTGTCGACAGCAAAGAATGCCGCAGCCCCAGTGAGAAATTTGACGGCATTTACTGATGATGGGCTACTGGCGGAATATGGATTTGGATCCTTTGGATGTCAATCGATGGAAAGAGCTGTTGTTGGGAATGGGTATGTGGAATTCGAATCATTAATTATTGCGTTTTCATTTGTGCTTGGGCAGCAGCGCTGTGCGCAGAGAGAGCATCGCAGAGAGCTTTCGCTCTCATGCTTTCGTGCACTTCGCTCTCGCGCTGCAGCTCTGCCGCTGCGCTGCTGCGATCCACCGTCTCCGCAGCTCTGGCGCTTTACTCTCGTTCCACCCCCCCGCTTTGTGCCAGCCGCGACACTGCACTTGGACTGGACAGTGATTTACCGTAATACCGTTTGCAATGCATACACACATGTACATGCATACACATTCAATCGTGGATTACTTTTCTTGCGCAAATTCTTACGCTGGGATCACTTCGTCAGCAGCAATCCACGCTCCTACAAACAGAATGCATATATCCATTGGTAATTTACATGAATGTAGGATGTCGCCTACTATTTAAACATAAGGAATATCAATAATTGACATTCACAACTTTGTTTCTGTACTTGTCCAGACGTAAGCAAATATCTACCAAATTGCCCACGGGGCAATCCACACGACAGCAGCACAATATATTCATTCATACATCTCCAGCCCCCCCCCCCCCCCGTTCAGTAGCGGCCAGCAAGAAGAAAAACCCCCAACGAGGGCTGGCAAGTTTATATGGCTCATCGTTTTCGCAGTCTCGTGTTTCCGTTGGGTCTATTGCCTTGTTTCTGTTGTTCCATTTACTCTTATCGGTAAACCCACAGACAAACACAACACGGAGAAAATAATGATATAAGTGTGGCATAAAGACGAAAAACAACGCGAGGATGGAAGACAAAAACAAAACGGGGAATAAGAAGGAATAATAAATTTGGCTTTCCAATTTCTTAAGCCAGTTTGCATGGCTACCAAGGGCGCATGGGATGCTGGCCAGAACGAGCAAAACTGCCGAGATTCCATAGTGGGCAATGGAGGAGTACCCAGGGGGGGGAGGACGAAGGACCCACTGCTGTACGGACCACTATAACGCTTTTTACGGCAGCGGGAAATTCAATTTGGTTTTTGGGCATATCAAAATGTTTTTGGTGCTGTGTGCTGTGTGTTGTGTGGCTTGGGTTTGGGTTTGGGTTTTTTGACTGGGATGCGGTTGAATTTTTGTTGTTGGGTTTCGTGTCCTAAACGGTCAGATTCCAATTGAATTTATTCGCTGCGAATTTTCCACTGCACACAAAGTAAAATATCCCGAAAGGGACATTGGATGCTACAGCCATCGGGGCCGAAATGCCTTCTGGCCGAGAGAAAATGCTCCAGCATTAATTCGATTCGATTTTATTTGCATTGCTTTGACGGTTTTAAGCGGTGCACCATCCCCCTTGCATTTGACTGTCAGTTTGAATCAAATCATCATGCAGCTGTGGACAGCACATGGTGCACATGTACATTCATCTGTCTGGCTGCGAATAATAATGCGCCTAATATGCGTGAACATTTGATTTGATAGTCAAGTGTCTGGAAAAGTTGTGGTCCGAAGAGCCACAGCCACACTATGAATCCTTGATACTCTCACGATACATTGTTCGAAGGAATAAGCCAGAACAAGTAACTAAAACTGCATAAGAAATACCCTAATTGGCACGCACCCCAATCCAATTAAATGCAAACCCATAAGCACTTCATACATGGAGCAAACATGTCATATTTTTATAGAGAGAGTTGCAGTTACGCGGCATGCACCCAGTCCCAGTCCCAGTCCCAGTCCCAGTCTCGTGCTCGGCTCGGGTTGTGCCTTTATGGGCCATGAACAAACAGACAGCAACATCTGTTCAGTTCATCTGCAGAGCTGTAAAACCCTATTAGAAGTCTAAAATTATTTACGATTCGCCGTCGCATAATTTACGAGTATGTCGAACCAGAAATGAACTCCAGGAACGTTTTATGGTTTGGCCAAAAGATCTCTTCAACTACGTAAAAAACGTAACTAATTGAAATATATTTTCCAGGATCCTGGCTCAGGACAATTCGGTGGAGTGATGTTTAGGGTTGACTTGGCCTGGGCTTGGGCTTGGGCTGGGGCTTGGGCTGGGGTAATGTGTCACCCGAGGGTGACTAACGTTGAAGTGGCAGCAGGGCTTGTTATTTTTTGTTACCTCACCATATGGCTGTTGATTTTTACGATACTGTCTTCCTGCTCTGAAAGTTGTCCTAGAACACTTTCGCTCTCCTCTAATTTATGTGTCTCGTCCTTGCCCAATTTGCCGGCAGACAGTGCCCGAACCTTCTCAAGTTTCGACAAGTTTTCAGAGCACTCAAATGGCTTCATTAACAGCATGGGCCCCGGCATGCCAGGACTTGTTTGGCTTCAAGATATGTGGCCACTGTGGGTGGGAGTAAATCCAAAATATAAATACAAATTGTGGGTGGTCGAAAGCAGGCTAGGGAAGAGCAAGCATGAGCGATGGAAGGTGCCAAATTATTAAACTTAAATTCGAAATGGAGGTGCAATAATGGGCAACAGTTCCTCTCGAAATGCTTAACAATTTTCACCTACTTTGGGTGTGTTTCATGTTTATTTTTCCAGGTATCGCAACTAATCAAATCAGCGTCCATTTGATGATGCATTTTTAATTGAATTTCGCTGGACTGAGACGGCAGGAGCAGAAACCGGGCTAATGGCCTCACAATGGCTGCGCCTAGTGGCTGCGTGCCACTTAATCGAATTTACCATTTTGTGGATGGTGGCAGAGGTGGAGCTGTGGAGGAGTGGAGCCCACGCTTTTACCTACTTTCCGTCAATATTTGATTTGGCATTTCTCACATCTGCAGAGGCGCCAACGGCAACAGCAATTAAAGTTCGCTGGAAACATCGGAGTGGTTATGCATGGAGCTGTCTTTTGACAGCTACCGTGATGGATTTTCAATGAAGGAAGCTGAGGATGGGAAACAAGTGCCCATCGCTCCCCAGGTAAACTCAATTTTCATTTCAATTTCCCCACCATTTGTGCGAAGTAAATATTTAATTTTGCTCACTTCAAAATTCTTTCTTGGCCTCCCTGGCCGTCCCTTCGGGTCGGTTACATATGAGGGTGTACGGGCCTTGGGATGTCCTTGCTGACACAACAGAATTTTAAGCCAAAACTCAATTTATTCTCGTAATACGTTCGAATAATGAGGGTCATTTGACATAAACGAAACTGCCCCAAAGTGAGGGACTGCCACCGAGATTGGGCACCTTGGAGGCCGCCTCCTCATGGCGCACGGGGAAGGGCTCGAGTGCAGGCGTGTCCTTCAAGCTATTTGTTTGCACACATTGACAAATTTCTCATGTTGCCACCAAAAAATGTTGCCAGTTTTATTATAAATTGCTTAAATGCGGACCAAACCGGCCTAGGGTCGCCAGAAATTGATTGTTTGATGGTTAAGTGCTGGCTATTTGGTTTTGCCATTCAAAAAAATGAGTGAAAGTTGTCCATAGATTGACAGAGAAGCAAGTAAGCCCAAAGCTCGTTGAATATTCAAAAAAAAAAAAGAGATGAAATTATTTTAAATTACTTTTTATTTAATTTTGTAAGCGCTTTAAGGGCGAACTTGATTGCTCCCCCCTCTACAGCTTCCACTTAAAGTTCTTAAAGTTAACAATGTTTGCCCTCCAAACATAATCAGCTACTTGAGCAGATGTGCAGCCAAGCAAACGTTTTCCCCCATCCCGCCATTAGTCCTCCCGTGGACCACCCACTGCCACGAGTGGGCCTCCGCCCTTGTGCTCCTTCACTGCAAAATATTACGCATACGCCACGCCCAGACGTAGCCAACGTCTATCATACAATTCACCAATTTTCATTCAAATAAAACGAGGTTCGGGGTGGAACGGGAACGGGAACGGGAACGGGAAGAATAAAGAAAAATGGGCGAGAATTTCAACATCAATGGAAAATGCGCAATAAAAAGCGTCTATAAAAATCGGCTATGCACACACACACACACACACACACACACACACACGATATGCAATATGGATGGATGTAGGGATGCCGGCGACAACGTGGACTCCAGCACCAGCACCAGCACCAGGACCATCATCTGTATCTGTTTCCGTGGCATGTGGCTATGGCATGGAGCAGCATATATAAAAAAAAAAAGAAGCCAGTAAATGGCGCACTTCGTTTAATTTTTAATTCCGTTCAGCATTATCCTTGATTTATTTTATAGGCGACGTCATCGTCGTCGGTGTATTCAACAATTATGATGCCAGGATCCCAAGGACTGGCACAGCTTAATGGAAAAAAGAAAAGTGTGTAATGGTACGCCACCGTTCCAATTCCTGCCACAATCCCCACGCTCCACGCTCCAGGCTCCAGGCTCCGCCGATATGCCCGTCGTTAGCCACTTTTTGTTGTTGTTGTTGTTGTTTGCCGCTGGCTGTTGACGCTTGTGTTTGCTCACAGCGGATTTGTGGCCATGTCTGATTAACTGTAAATTCAATTTTTTCCACCCGAATCTCTGCTTAATCAATGCATCCAAATATGCATCGAATGGCACTCCTCGTGGAGGAGTTTCCCCCTGTGACCAAAACGAAGATTTAACTCGAATTATTTTGATATTTAAGCAGGGAATTGGGAATATTTTTGTATATTTTCTTCTACCTTACAAATCAGCTGTTCAACTTATGCTGAGATTATACATTGCACATATGCAAAATATGAAACTTCCATCGAAAAACGTTCCCTTTTATTTCAGGACATTTCGCGACCCCCAACAACATGTTTTTGCTTCCCCAATTTGTCTCAACTTTTCTTGGCGAAAAGCCGAAAGCTCCGTAAACTTATCGCTAATTTCCTAATGCGATACATTTTATGGCAGCACCTAAATATAGTACAACTGGGGCACAGTTTTCCACACCCTCGTTGGCCAATGCCCGCCACCTCCTATCGATCCCGAAATGCCGCAGGGCAGTGCCAAGGTGAGCCCCATGGAGTCTCGTGGCCGATAAGCGTGGAGGAAGTGGAAGAGTAAGAGGAAAACGAGAATGAGAATGAGAATGAGAGTTTTCCACGTGTCGCCCCAAGGTACTTTGAATTACTTGCGGAGCTGCGTCACAGATAAGGCAGACAAAGGCAGACATGCCCTCATCCTGGCAGATAGGAGGCGGCGCTCGTTCCGAGCTGCCAGCCCTAGGAAAAGGGAAGCGAAAAGGCACAACGGAATGTCTTTTGTATGGTGAAACAGTTTCATTTCATTTTAAAATTGTTCAATCATAATTAATGCAAGTTTGCAATTAAACGCGTTGCATTCAGATTATGTTGATGATGATGGCGGCGTCGTGGTGGACGTGGCCATGCCAGTGGCAGCGAGAGCAGATAACCGGACGTAGTCCTGACTGTAAGCAGAGACAGTGGCGTGGACGGGGGGGGGGGGGGGGGGGGGGGGGCCGGCCAAGCACAAGCAGAACTGCACCCCCAGGCATGTGCGCCCCTGGCTAGTGGCGTTATTGGCCGTGTGGTCGTTCGGATGCAGCGCCTTTTGTTCGCGTCCCTCTACACAGCAACAACAACAAATACTACAACTGTGAAGCGGCAGCGAGCAGCTACAACAACTGTATTGCATTTGCAGTAGCAATGTGAGCCGACAGCATTTCCTTTTTATGATGGCCGCATTTTAATTGAAACTGTTTTTGCAAATTTATGAAGCGCATAACTTTAAATGGCACTAAAGTTAATTTCAATGCGGTTGTCCGAGACAAAAGAGACCAACAACAGCAGCAGCAGCAGCAGCAGCGGCAGCTTTCCGCTCTCAACGTACACATACACACATATACATACACACAAGCAGCGGCGTGGCTGAGCTGCGGCGTCTGTCCCTGCTGTGGTTTCCACTCTCTTCCATATTGAGAGCCAAATGAACATAACGGAAAGTTGCACGCACAGGCAAACTAAAGCTGCCTGCTGCAGCACCTACACCTACACCTACACCTACACCTTAACCTAGCCATAGCATTGAGTGGTGGCTCCACTGCAGTGGAAGTGGCCTCTTTGCGGCCTGCATCGAGGGCACTTTCGAATTGGTGTCAATATTCAATCAGGGTTCAATGTCCTGCAACTGCAGTTGCCATGGCCGTAGAGCAGGCAATTAAATGCCAAAATGAATTGCCTGTAAATGTCAGTTGTTCAAAAATGAATTAAAGGACTTGCAGCAGCAAAGGACAATAATGAACCATATAATGAGTGCGAACTATTATTGCGATAAAAATTAATGAATTTTAATGCAATTTTTATCGATGTAATAATGCATAATTATGATGCCCATTGTCAGTGCACTTATTGCCATGTTCCCGAGCTCCAACCAGAAACTACACATGCGTCAACAAATTATTTATGAAGTGCTTACACAGTGAGGGGCAAAAGGAAATTGACAGCGGATGGGGTTGCCGCCCCTCGCCCAGCCTCGTTCCACTCAATTAGCAGCAATCCCCGTTCGAGCTCGTGCATCTGACAGTTGATAAGCAACTACAACCATGAGCGGGCACAGCCACAGATCCACCAATTGGCCTAAATGATGGGAAGCCAGAAATCAATTGCAAATATGGAAAATTTCAAATGTTTCATCGTCCGGCCACAGGCGCACTTAACGGGCTCCACATAAATTTCCGCCTGCTGTCTAATTACCTTAATGAGTTTTTGGATTTGCGGAGTTTTTCAAACTCAAGATTTGAAATTTATGAGCCCAACGCCTGCCAAACTTTTTGGCTGGCACAAACTTGGCAAGCAGTTCCTGCAGGGGGGGCGGGGTTTCTTCGTTGAAGAAACTTTTACTCAATGGGAAAGTGAATATTAAAGCTGTGCTCAGAGAGCTGTGCTGCCACGTTTCATTGGAATGATTACTCGCTCAATGGCGAGAGCCCGTTCGATTCCTGGGCTTCCAATTATAAGGCCAGGCTCAGCCATAAGCTACTTAGCGACCCGCCTGTCAGCGGGGTTTCGGCATGTCCGATGCCTGCAAACTATTTGCCAATTATGCACAGCTTCCGCTGCAGGACACACACCTCCACGGCTTACTCTTATTGGCCACATCAAAGTCGTTGGCTTGCGGCTTCTCCAAAGTGTCAGCAGGATATCGTTGGCAGCTCCACAAGCGAATGGGCAGTGGGCAGTGGGCGAGAGAGCTTATCCTGCGTGTTGATATTATTGACAGGGTGTCAGCTTGATTGGTTGGGGGCCACTTGTGCCACGCCCACACCTAATCGAGAGTGCCAAACAGGAGCAGGAGCAGGAGCTGCTCGTGTGACTAATTGCTGCCTAATGACCATCACTCCAACCAAGGCTGATCTGTGTAATTGTCGATTGCCCGATTGCCTGTCGAATTTCTGCTGTTTAAACTCGAAACTTCAACTTAAAGCCAATCTTTTGGCTCTGCTCTGCTCTCTGCTCCCGGATTAGGGCGTGTTTCCTTGCATTTATGTTGTGAAAAGACTTCGCAGACACAAAATTAATCTCCGTAGGTCTGCTGTGGACCCCACTTGGGTCCATTGTTGTGCCGGCCACCTGTGCGACTCTCCATTGTGGGACTCAGCCACGCTAAGCTGATTTGCTACAATTCGCGACTCGTTGAGGGGCACCACAATTCACCTCTTGAATACAACATTTTAATTAACTGTGCCACCAGCTAAGCGGCTCAGACCACTGTTCCTGGCCTTTCTGCCAATCACTTCTGTTAACCCGAAGAAACTTTGATGTGCTGCGATCTGTGCTGGCAATAGGCACTTGACAAACTTATTAACAGTTTCGCTCTGCCCAATACATCAATGGGGCCGTACATCATCCGAAACATGGTTCATTTGGCTGACCGAAAAGGAAAACTACGAAAAGTCACACAACATTAACTTGAACTATGGCAAACTTTTGACTCTGACAAAGATGCCAGATGCAGCAGCCAGCCCCGGACAGCAACTCGTCGAAGTTTTTCAAAGCTATTTTTGACTGCGGTCAACTAAACACACACAAAGCAGATAGAGGGGGATAGGGCCCCGCAGGGAGGGCAGGCAAAGCCCAAACAAAACTGTCGCCAAAGACGAACTTCAGCTGGATGCGGTCGGATTCAATTAGATGTTGCCAGACCGAAACCGAAACGGAACAAGAACAAGAATAAGAAAAAGCAACCTAAACCTAAGCCAAGTCTCGATGCAAAGTTGAAAGCAAGCAACAAAATCTGCGGCATACCCAGAGATAATTCGGGAATATTTTCTAGCAAATTCTGTTGCAAAGTTGCAAATAGTCATGGATGGGTCGAAGAGAATGTTGCTGAGTAGAGGAGCATACCCTGTGCCATCTGGGCATGCAAACACGTAGCAAAGAAAAGTCAAGACAAGTTTGATTAGAAGGCGTTGCCGTCCTGCCAAGACATCGGTCAGTTTAGCCAGGAAAAAGCATCCAAATGACATCCTCCAAAGCCAGGGCCTGTTGCCACTGTGCACATTTGCATTTGCATTTGCATTTGCATGCCTCGTGCCCGGAGGCGCCGTCATCGCCATCGTGGCGCATTATTAAAGATGCATGGCTTGAAATATTCAATCAGATTTGAGGGGCAGCTGGATAGGGCGTCTCCAGTAGTGCCACAAAACTGGCAACACAGTCTCGGTGCTGGTCTGGTCTCTAGCAAATATTTTGTGGCTATTGCCATGCTTTGCTCCCATGTGCATATCCTGCAGGCATTCAATTATGTTGTAGCCCAGGAGTGCCCAGCCGAATGGCAAGCAATTTCCATGGCCAACTCGGAGTCAAACACTTCCTGAATGTCACTCAGCGTGCAGAGTTCTCTCCCTCTCTCTGTGTATGTGTGTGCGAGTTAATTTGTTATTCAAATTTGTGTGTTATATATTGTTATTACGATGAAAATTGCTGTTGCTGTTGCAGACTTTGCCCTGCAGCCAACGGGTTGCAAAGTACACGGAAAACATGGATCCAGGATCAATACTTTTGGACGGGCGCTGGCTCTAGTCTTGGCTTATTCTGATACTAATTCAAGGTGGATTGCACTTCCCCTGTTAATCCTAATCTTAATTCATTTGCTGTGCATTTAGTGAACAATTGAAAGCGAGCATTACGAGCCCCCAGTGGAAACCCTACAACTATCAGGGATTAAGGCTTGACCGTCTGGTCAAGTGTCTGGACTCCGTCTCCGTCTTCCCAGCTGATTCATTGGGTTGTGGATGGGTCTGGCTGTTGTCTAGTCTGTCAACCCCCAGGAGGAAGCGCTAAGCGGATTAATTTGTTGACGTGTTGCTCAATTGCAGAACGAGCGAGGAACGAAAGAGGAAAAGGAAAAGGAAAATAGAGGGAAAATCCAATCATAATTATAGAGTCCAACGCCTTGGGTCGATGGAATTTACACAACAAAAGCTGGCCGCGACATTTTCAGCTGTCAGCGTTAATTGAAATGTTTTCAGACATCACATTCCCATGCAGACAGACGGCAGAGTTCTAACAACACCTTTCTGGGCCAGCCAGAGCGGAAATGTCTCCCCAGAATCCCGACCAGGCATCACTGTGCGTGTTTTTGGCTTCTGTTCCGCTGAGATTTATTCTGTGAATTATGTTTCTAAATATTTTTACCACATTTCGTTTATCTTTTTGACATTTGCGCATAATTAAAAAGCAATTAAAGCGCCAGTAAATAATAGAATAATGCACAAAATGATAGATAACAAAAAACTGCACCACTTTTTGCCACAGCCAACGACCAGCCCCGCTGGGGACATTAAAGTTGCATGCCAATAAAAGTGTTAAGCCCCGAAACTTTTGGGTGAGAAGTTTTCAGCAAAGGCGGGGGAAGGGCAGTGTCATGTCAAGGGGTCGACAGGTTAAACGACGAACCGAGTCGACTGTCAATATATAATTGAAAATGCGAGCCCCTCGGCTCTTGTGCCTTTTTTTTCCAGTGTCGCTTTTCGGGGGTAATTAAAAAAGTTTTGCCCCATTGAAAAAATAGAAGGAAAATACAGAAGAATTGACAATGGCTTTTGTTAGCCATGGAGAATAATAATTGTCGAGTGGGCAAAAACACTTCCCCGGCTGACGTAATTAAAAAGCCGTCAAGCGAAGTTGGCGCAGTTTGTGCTCAATGTCCAATTGATGCACAGGCCAGAGCCGTTAGCTGCACTCGCACTTGGCCCTCTGTCTGCCAGCCAGGGTCTGCTTCTAATTAAATAAGCCAGCGTCACATTTGTCTTGAGTGTCCGGCAATTCGGTGACTTATGATGACAAAAACCCGGGCATCCACCGCACAGCACGGGCCAAGGAGGAGATTTATGAGGTAAAAGCAATTAGAAAGTGGCATTAACAAGCGAGTGCAGCCGAGAACAATTAATAACAGTCACCAACTGCAGTGCTGGGTCAAAGCCCAAGACACGAAAAGAAAGCAGAAGCTCCGATAAGTTTCAGCATAAAATTCTTTTGGTGGCACTCTTCACAATTTATTTGCAACGAAAGAACATTTAATTATGAGCCAACTAGCAGAGGGCAAAATCCCCAGTGGCATTTGCATCCGACTTGCTATCGCTCTGGGAGGCTTGCAGAACGCCCAGCAATATCTCCACCTCGGACTTGATGAAATCCATTTGTTTCTCCACGTCATTACGAGATGCAGAGGGTTGGATATCTGCGTGGAGTTCAGCGAGATCAAAGTTTATTTGGTAAGATCATGCACCTACCACGACGACGGCAGAGTGTGCGGTAGAGGACATTGACCCCGTCCAGACTGCGCTCCTTGTCCATGTAGCTGTGGGTTATGGTATCCTTGGTGGTGGCCAGAATGCCCTCCCACTTCAGGCACAGGCTGCGCGACTGGTTGTACGAGCGCTCCAGCTTGGCCAAATCATTCTTGAGGCCCAGCACCGTGAGGGCAGCCTCGTTCGTCACCTTCACCATTCGCTTGCGCATTGCCTCGATTTCCTGGAGCTTCTGCTGCTCCAACTGGCTGATTTCAAGCTGTGCAAGCACTACAAGAAACAACAGGAATAATTCTGAGCTCAACCCATCATCGCGTTCACTCACTTAGCGCATCGCAGCGATCCATGCAGTCCTTGGGCGAGACGAATATGTCGGAGACCTTGACCACCTCGTCCAGAACCTTCTCGTAGGGCTGGAACTCCTGAACGGTGGCCTTGAGCGCCTCACGGAATGCCTTCAGCTCGTCTATCGAGCCCTTGAAGTTCCGTATGCCCTCGCTGAGTTCGCCGTGAAGGACAATCTCATCGTTGATGGTCTTGTCCGCCGCCCGCTTCTTGTCCACGCAGTCCTTGATGAAGCTGTTCACCTCGATGAAGCGCTTCCTGAGTCGCTCCTGGATCTTGTACATCTTTCGCACACGGGAAGAGTTCAGTTCCGTCTGCCGCTTGGCACTGGCCAGCATCTCCGTCTGCAGCTTGGTCATCGCGTCATGCTCCCGATGATTCTGAATGAACAACAGCTCAATGGAGTCCCCGGCAGAGTCGGAGTTTGGCGGTTTGCTGTTCTTCAATCGAGTTTTAAGCGAGTGGAGCAGGAGGAGGAGGAAGGTGATGAGAACTTACACAAAGAACTTGTCCTGCATCTTGGAGTTGAGGTAGTCCCCGACTGCATCCTCGGGCCGCAGGTCCAAGTTGCCCAGCACATCGAGCTTCTTGGTGGGCTTAACGCGCGGCATCTTCGAGCCTTTGACCGAATGCCCTGACTATAAAATGTTTCAAAGAAATGTATAGGCTAATAATTTGGTGAGTTTCTGTTTGCTGCTTGCTTGGAGCTGTGTTTTACTATTGTAACAGAAAGTGCGCGACCTACTTGGAACATTATTTTACCTGGCTGAAACAAAGAAAACATTCCGTTGCCTGGAGGAGCGAACAACATCAAATCTCCAAGGAAATAGTTGCCAAGGGCGTGGAAATTGCACAAAGAAAACGTGGAGGAACGTAGTGAGAAGCGCTTGAACGCGGCATAACTTGATCAGCATATTTTCGCACTTTTTGCTGGCTGATTCTAATTCATTTGAGAATTACTTTACAATCAAACAGTAGGCGCAACAGGAGTTGTCTTCCACAGTCTAACAGTGGCCCAAAACCTATACGAGAAGCACATTCTCCATACAGCAGAGATAGATTATTATATATTTTGAAAGGAATTATTATATAAAACACGAGAATGCCGCGCCAAAAGCCCACAACCACAATCGATGTGGTGGGGAACTTGGATCTGCGTCCCGAGCAGGCCGTTGGCGACTATCGCGCCTCTCGCCAGCAGGACAAATACTTTGTGTAAGTTAATTAATAAGCCAATAAGCAGCTCTTACCTAATAATACCGAATGGCAAACCTTAGCAAACCTCCCAACTGGGACTCGGCTGGAGATTCGATTGAGTTGCTCTACACACAAAATCTTCGCGAGAACAATGCGATGAAGGAGCTGCAGCAGGAGATGCTTCAAAATGCAAAGCGCCAGTCCCAGGTCGGCAATCAGCGCATTCGGAAGATGTACAGGATGCAGGAGAGACTCAGGAAGCGCTTCATCGAGGTGAACAGCTTCTTCAAGGACTGCGTGGACAAGAAGCAGGCAGCGGACAAGGTCATACAGCAGCAGCGGGAACTGCACGTGGAGCTGAACAAGGGAATCGATTCCTTCAAGAGCTCCATTGCCGTGCTGAAGGCATTCCGCACTGATCTTCAGGCCACGGTGGCCGAGTTTCAGCCCTACGAGTGCGTCCTTCAGGACATAGTAAAAGTTTCCGATATCTTTGTGACACCCAAGGACTGCATCGATCGCTGCGATGCACTCAGTAAGTCATTTACACAGAAGCCCATTCAATGTATCTTGTTCTTGTTCCAGTGCTTGCCCAGGTGGAGATCAGCCAACTGCAGAGCCAGAAAATAGAGGAAATCAAGCAGATGCGTCAGCAAATGTTACATGTGACCAGCAAGGCGGCCCTCACCGTGCTGGGCCTCAAGACCGATTTGGGCAGACTGGAGCGTTCGTACAACCAGGCGAGTCAGATGTGCCTCAAGTGGGAGAAGATTCTGAGCAGCTGCAAGGACGTCATAGCCAACAACAATCTGGACAAGGAACGATCCATCGACTGCATCGTCACCCTGTATAAAATGCTGTGCAAGCGGCGGGGTGAGTGGAAATAATTATCACTCTGGACTGTGAGCTGGACATTCCATTACTCAGACATAAAGCCCAGTCTACGTACCTATGAGCTGCCCCTTATACTGGACTTTATCAAACGGGAGTTGAGTCTCTGGAACGACGTTATTCGGGAGATTGAAGCTGCGCCCAAGGCCAACAAGAGCGATGCCGTGGATCTCGAAGGAGCTTTATGCTGATGGAGTAATGATTAGTTATTGGTTGGATATATTCATGTTCTGTTGGTTAAATATAAATAAGACTTAAAGACATTATCAAGAGTGGAGAGCCAGTCAGTTATCAATGTGCGGAAGATGTTCAAAAGAGCAGCGCTAGCGGGGCAGCAGCACTGTTAACAGTTCAATTTAACAGCCTGCTCCCCCCGCTAACAGACAGTAACCAACCGGTATACAGTACTGTTCGAAAGAGCAGCGCTAGCGTGGCAGCAGCACTGTTAACAGCCCAGTTTAACAGCCTGCTCTCCCCGTTAACAGACAGTAACCAACCGGCTACAGTACTGTTCCAAAGAGCAGCGCTAGCGGGGCAGCAGCACTGTTAACAGTTCAATTTAACAGCCTGCTCTCCCCGTTAACAGACAGTAACGAACCGGCTACAGTACTGTTCAAAAGAGCAGCGCTAGCGGGGCAGCAACACTGTTAACAGCCCAGTTTAACAGCCTGCTCTCCCCGTTAACAGACAGTAACAGCGCTGTTAGCTCACCCATCTACATTGCTGTTATCGCTCTCCAGCAGCGCTCTGAGAGTGAGCACGCGCTTGCTCTCACGATCATTACGGTACGAGAGCGGGCTTAGCTCCATTATGGTTTCCACCCCCGCTTGGGAGCAGCCGTGCGCTTTCATAACGGGAATACTTATGCTCACCGAATACATACACACTGGCGCTGCTTACATTTGGATTACATCAGCAGCAGCAGCAGCTGTTCAATACCAAACGCTTTTTGGGGTTATCAACACTCAGGATCGAAAAGGCGTCCCACATTATCCATGCCCAACCCAAAACACAGTTAATGGACACATGTACCCTCCTCCATTCAGGACCACCTCCATTCTGCCTGCTTCTTGATAGCACTAAAACATTTGTCTAACCCAAAACCCTGGCCACTCCCAGGCCCCCAGCCGCCACACGCAGACAAAGACATTGAAATGGTTGTGGCCTAAGCCCAAGGAAAATCAAATGAAACTGGATAAAAGAAAAGGAAAATGCATACAACGACAGATACTCGAGGAGCGTTTGCCCTCACAGATTTTTCAAGTGGCTGTCGATAACAGTGAGGGGGGGGGGGATGGGCAGGAAAGTGGAGCTGCAAAATCGAATCTGTGACATCTTTTCATTCAATTGGCAATTGGATTCTATGGTCCAGGGATAATCCAACTTAAGCACAGATAATTCTTTTATGCGAACATTTTGATTTCTGTGCTCCTCCGCCTCCGCCAACTAATTTTTTATACTCCATCCGCTGCCACGCCCTTTCCTATTTCTATGCCCATTTCCACAGTCCGAACCGAACTTTGGATGCTCCCACAGTTTCCAGAGTTTCCACAGTTTCCACAGTTTCCACAGTTGCTGGCTGTGGGAGGCGTGGCACTTGTCTTTTATTCAATTTGCTTTATTTGATTTGTGATTTTTGCTGAAATCAGCTGGAAAAGGAACTCCCAGAAGCAGGAGTCGGTCGTAGACCTAGGCAGGAAATCAAATCAAATGGAAAAGCAAAATAAAATCCAAGTACATTTATTTTCAACAAAAAGAATACTCGAAAAAGAAATCTAGAAACTAGTTTGCCAAAGTCAACATTGGGTTTATTTAAATGGACCGTGTGGACGGCCCACATGCCTGCGGGGTTTTCCCTCTTTTTTTTTGTATCGTATTTGGGGGTTTTTGCTGCTCCTTCGACAGCAATTACATTAAGTTGCTCCACGTCCTGTGTCAACACTTAAGCATGTTGCAGAATGTCATTTAAATAATTGACAAGTGCATTTCATTCGTATTTGGCTGGGGCTGTCTGGTGATTGAAGTGCTTGCGAATGGAAAGAAATGAGTAGAATAATTCCCGACAACTAGGCAGACCCCAATCCCCACTGCTGTCCTGTCGGAATAAAGCCTAATGGCATTCCCAGCTAATCTCTTAATTGCATTACAATTACCAGTCTGCGAATTAAATAATATTACTAGCCAAGCCTGGCAGTGGGCGGTTACAGAAATTGTTACTTTTTCGGGGCATTGATGCAGGCAAAGTGTGGAGCCAGAGTTCTACATTTGTCAGTTGAATATTGTTCAGCAATTATTCCATTTAGAACTTCTGCAACTGCTCCCCCGCTTTGCTTTTTTTCTGCCTAGTGGACGCAACACTTAATTTAACTTTACAAGTTCTTAATGTGACGGCCAGACGGCTTTACTTCTCTCTGTGTGGAAGGACACACTGAAGGACACTGCGACAAATAGCAATTAGAGAAACAATGCAAGAAAATGGCAAGCAAAGCAAAAGACGAGCAACCCAGGAGCACAAGGAGCACTTTCCACGGCGCCTACTTTGGAGGCTTTAAGTCCTTCGGCTCCCAGGGGTAACTGCAATAAATGTCAAGCGATTACCTCAAAGGAGAGCAGCAACCAAAAGGCAGGGCAGGGCAGGGCAACCGGTTGATTAATACTATAACACATGATTTATTATGCCTGTCAATCGACGAAGGGGAAGCCCATTATGAAAGCTCAGAGCTTCAGAGATTGAAATCGGAATCAGAATCACAATCAGAGGCAGTCAAAAGCGGACACGGAGACACGGGGAGAGAGAATCAAAAGCCTTGTGCCTGGGATGCGATGGGATGGGATGGGATGGGCCTGTGATAAGATGGCAAATCGGCTTATGCCTTGGGACAACAACAATCGGCATCATCAATTCACTTGGCGACATTAATATCCTCCAGGACAGGCTCCAAGAGCAGTCGTCTGACATTTGTGACACCTGCATTGATTTGTCCTTCCTTTTTGTTGTGCTCCTTCGGGCGGGGGATTATGGAGCTGGAGCTGGAGCTGGAGCTGGAGCTGGAGAGGCAACCACCTGGCCCTGACTGACTGAGTGCCTTTCATGTCTTACAAATGCCTTTTTTATGCGCTAATGTTGCTGTGGCTTCTTCGACACAACTCCAAGTTCTCCCCGAGACCCATTAGGGCCGACTTCTAATGGCCTGGCGACAAGGCCCCGCAATTAGAGCGCACAGAAAGTTAACTACCAGCCGAGAGCAGAAGGACTTTTGCCACCTCACACACAACGAGAAGTACAAGCAGAAGTAGTTGATAATTTATTCATGTGCCAGCCAGAATGCCAACATTTATGGACCCATTTCTGGGCCTGTCTCTATGTGTGTGCCGAAAGTTAACCGCACACATGCAGGGCGGACATTTAGGCAGCAGCCACCCTTAACGGCTTCATTAGAGCCACCAGAAACAACCCCTAGGCAGTTGGGAATTTTTTAATTTTATTTGATTGAGCGTGTGGAAATCAACAGCTTAAATAGTTGACAAAATATGTGCCAAACATCTGCGGCATTGTTCCCGAAATCCCGAATCTCCTTTGGCACAACTGTTTGGAAAAGTGAATTCGAAATTGGAATTGTACATTTTAAACACTTATCAGCGGGCATTTGTTCGCCGCCTTTTGCTCTCCTGATTACAATTTGCATAAAAATATCATTCCGCTTGAAGGCCCTCAGAATTACGTTGGAGTTTTATGGCCCCCGAAACGAATCGAATCGATTTGAATTGAACCCAACCCGAAACGGAAGTCGTCTATCGTTCTCCTTTGTTGGTGTCTCCGCAGAAAGGGTTCAGCTGGATATTAGGAGTGGATTTATTACGCCTAATGATTGTCAGTTAGAAGTTTGGGCAGCATGCCAGATTGCATCTTCGGCCCTCTTTGTGTTCAATATAATTTCCCTAAATTTACTAAACTAAACTTAAAGCTGATTCAAGCCACTCCAGACCACAACAGAGCAGCGCAGTGTAAATATTTACAAATATTGACAGCTTAAAGTGAAGTTTATAAGTGACACGCGGCAGACACCACCACCACCCCTCGATGGGGATGCTTTTTAGGTGGCAGCAACAGCACTTGTGGTCAGACCGGAAAGCCTCTTTGATGGTTTGGCAGTGGAAATGGGAGCTGTGTAATGAAGTTCGCTCCTTGAAGCTGTCAGATGGATGGCGGTGGGGCATGACTTGGTGAAAATATTGACAAAGCAATTTGCTTGTCAGACAATTAAGTGCTTAATTGTATGAATGTATGGCCCGCGGCGGATATAATAAGATACAAACTGTGCGCAGGGGGAAGACAGAGGCAGAGTCAGAGGCAGAGTCAGGGCCTCAAACCGGAAGTTGTTTAGGTTTAAATCTACTCCCAGTCCCCCCACAGCCAATAAACCAATCCAAAGTGACGCAGGATTTATGGGACGGATTCTGTTATATCTTCAGACAAGTGAAGCAATAATCACAGGGCTCATAAATCTCAAGTGCTGCTACCCAGAGCGAGCGAGTGCCAGGCATAGGCGGTCATTTTTAATACAACTCCGAGAGATATGCCGCTGGAGTGTCACAGGCCAGACGACACTGCTTGACACTTTGTCACAAAACGAAACAACGTCGAGTGCCATGCCAGGCAAAAGTGTAAATGTACGAATATGTACGAATATGTAGGAATATGTAAATATGTATGTACGATTATGTATGCTCGTATCAGGTGCATTATGGCAGTCCTGTCCAGTCAAGGACCAACTGCCATTTGCATACGCAGTGATGGGAGGGCAAGATGTGGCTGGGCCACCAGAAGGGTCCAGTCGAGTCGAGTCGAGTCGAGTCGAGTGTGCACTCAGCTTAACTGGCACTAAGTGGACTGCATCGCGATGCCAGATAGCTGCATTAGGAGCCATCAAAACGCCATTCAGATCGCATAGAAAAGCGTAATCAAGTCGCCCTCAAGTCCTGCTCCTTCCAAAACATGAAACGGGGTCAGGCAAATAAAAAAAGCAAAAGCAAAAGCAAAGGTATGGCAATGCAGAGCAGAGCAGCCGCTACCCCGCACACGCATGTGTGAAAAGTATTTGCAGAGTGCGCAGGGGAGGTGTTTCCTTTTTACAAATTGTCGCCATTTGCCGACTAAACGAAGACGATGTGGAGCAGCCAAGAGATCCTTGCCCTGCCATGGGTAAACACGACTCCATTCAGAGTCCTCGCCATTTGCATCTACTCAGTTCAAGTACTTTCTGATTTATGTCCTGCAATTGACATGAGATTTTTCGGTTGTCAATGTTGATGGACTGACAGCAAAACAAATTGCCAGCAAATTCACCTTTAAGCTAGTCCGGGTGGTGACTTTAAGCACGGACTCGCACCCGCACCCGCTCCGTTCCATTCCATTCCGTTCCGTTCCAACCGCAGCAACCGCAAGCTATGCATAGGACTAGCGAGAGCATTCCAAAAACTTAATTACCGCCTGGGCAGCAGCTACTTATGAGTAGAGGGTGTGGGGGCAAGTGCTGGAGGGGGACCATGATTATTGGCCCCTTCACACCTCATAAGGAGGAAGCGACCGGCAGAGACCAGAGTAATAAACGCAATTTTAGCAGAAATCCAATTAAGTGCCAAGGCATATGAGCCAAGACGTCGAGTCCAAGAAAGTTTGCCAAATAAGAAACAAGAGGAGAGAAGAACATTTGGGGCAAAACGATGCTTAAATGCTCTAACCAGAGAGCAGAACTAAAAAGTGAAGTACAACCCAAGTAAGAGACTCTCAAAGGTCCCAAATAGTCAGAGCTCCAACGCAGAGTGTCTCAAGCGGAGAGTGACCAACAAGACAAGATTCCCCAGAGTCTGTTGTCTGCTGTCTGCTGTCTGTTGTCTCCGATGGCAATGACGATGAGTATTATAACCACGATAGTGAGTGGATAGTTGGGCCATGGCTGGCATTTATTGCGCTCTCCGATAAAAATTGCAATTATTTAGCCAAAAGGAGAAGGACGTACAGCAGAACGTACAGCAGAAGGCTGACTCGCCAGAGTGGACAACATGACAAAGTTCTCTGTAATTTATTTCCACTTGGACAGTGTTGATTTAGCCCGGCTCAGAGGGAGGGCAAACAGAGCCAGCGACAACTTGCAATTTGGGATTGTCATTGATGTGGCCCGGGTAGGGGCAGCTGGATGGATAGATGGTTCCTCTGCCTCTCTGGATTGGGTGTGTAAAGTGCTCTGAGCTGTGAGCTGTGAGCTGTGCCATGTGGGCGTCTGGCATACTGCGGCTAATGAAGTGCATGCAAATCTCTTGATGTGCGGAGTCTGCCTTTGAGCAGAGCTCGGCGCCTTCTAATGAGTTCAAGTTTTGCGGCCAGAAAAGGTGTGGCCCCAAGTCTGGACCAAGTTCCCGACTTCCCTCAGTCTGCTGCTGAGAGTGCAGCGCCACTTCAGTTGCCCCTGGATGATGAGCCCAATGTGCTGCCGTTTGCTGTTTTGATGTTGATGTTGATGTTGATGTTGATAAATGATGCTGCATTTTCATTTAGAGAATTTGTTGTCAAAGAAAAGTCACTGATTGACCAACACGCTGACGATGTGAATGTGCCAGAGTCAGACCAGACCAGTGGCTGCTTGTCAGCAAAACGTTTAGTGGCAAAAGTACACATTGCCAGGGAGAGACACTCGAGCACAGCAGAGAACAAACTTCAGGCGCAGCTCCATCTCCAGTCCGGGCTGCAGTCGAGCTTCAGTGGTTAGCGAATCAATTATGCCACAGACACCAGTTGCAATCAGGTCCGGCAAGAGCAGCACTCGGGGTCGGAGTGCCTTGCTGAGGTTGGCCAGGGAGATCCCTAGTCTAGTGGCAGCTGCTAATGCAAAAAGTTTTCAACCAGAGTTGGCCGAGCAGGCGCCATTCTTGGGATATGCAAACAGCACTCCACAGGCACATACTTGGACAAAGTGCCAGCAGATTGATTGGGGCATGGGCCGCACCCGAGGAGACTCCATTAGAACATTATTTTAGAGCCTAAAGAGCTACGTTTCCACCTTAATTAAGGCTGCCAACTCATTTGTTTGCACTTTTAATCAATTTACTTCAAGTGAGTAAAACTCTTAAAGAAACTCTCGTAAGCTAATAATTGTTCCTTGCTTTCCACTCTTTTCCTTAGAGATTGACCAAGATTTTTGTAATAATCAGCATCAACCTTTGGCTTAGCTTTAGATATCCTAAATGACTCATGTCAGACACATCCCGGCTCAGTGCGGAAGAAGGTTTCCTGCAGCAGCTGGCTGAGCAAGGACAAGGCCAGGCACTCACTTATCCATCCAGCCGCCACATCATCAGTGGCAACAACGTGAACTCGGAGCACTGACATTGCAATTCCGCATGCCATTCTCTCTCTCTCTGCTGCTGTTTCTTTTTTCAAGCACTTTCGTACTGGGTAGAGCCTGGGGCCCACTTGGGTACGGCTGGCCGCCCATTGTCAGTGCAACTTTTGTTGCAAGGCGCAAAGCTTTAATCTTAAACATGCCAGCGGAACACTTGAGCGTTGTCGAGTGGCTGCCAGCTGCCGCAGTCATACTCCGAAACGGAGACTGAGACGGAGACGCCCCCAACACGACACCGACAGTTGTCCTGGGCACACGCAAAGTAGACAGTTGACTTGCAGCAGGGGAGAAGCTCCTGAGTGGGCGCTGCCTTGACTTGGCTCAGGCGTGGTCCCAGGTCCCCGCCCCTCCTCCTGGCTGCTCCGCTCAAGTGTCGCACTGGCTTAAAGTCCTGCCTGATTTCCATTCCATGGCACGCCCGCTAAAGCAGCTTATACCCAACCCAAAGTCGATATAGAAATCCCTTTTCCATACTCGAGTGTTTATCTATATCACTTACGGTCTGAAAGTGCTCCTCCTCTGTGGCATTGCGTGGCCTTTCGGGATGTGCGCATTTAATTGAAATTCCCAGAGACGCACCATTTTCGGGTAGCACTTGGAGCCCCGTCTTGGGCGAGTTTTAATTAAAATTTTCGTTAAGCATTCGCGCTCTGTGTAGCTTTTTTTTCCATCGCCAGTTTAAAGTGTGAACTTCCGAGACAATTTTCCGGCTACTAGATGTTGTTCGCCCCCTGCCCCGCCAACGCCCTTCGGTTATGGTGGAACATTTAACATGCAAATGAGTTTGGCTCTGCATAAAGTTCCGCTTTAAATGTGTGTTTATTTTGGCTGGCACACGCCTCCCGCCCTGCCAGCCACGCCCTGCCCTACGCATCGCTCGCTCTTTCTCTCTCTCTCTCTCTCGTTAAAAAGAGTTACAAAGTTGGTGAATATTTTAACACTTCTTCGGCTGCGTTTTAACATTTATTTAGTCCGAACAGGAAAGGATTTTTCCCAGCTCCTCCTGCTCCTCCTCCTGTTTGGGCTTTAATGAGTTTTCCAATTTCAATGAGTTTCCACGGACACACACTTGCTGGCTGCTACTTCATTAGGCAAGTTAGTTAACGTTCAGCAAACAAACACCTGGAAAAGGGCCATTCCACTTTGAACTTGTCAAACAAACAAACAAAAAGGAGCTCCATTGATCACCCTTGCAGATCCATTCATCAACAGCTGTAACGGCAGTAGAGGCAGGATAACAGCAGCACATAACAGCCGTAACAGCAGTAGCAGCAAGCCAACAGCGTAACGTGATTAACAGCAGATTAGCAGCAATGGCAAAGAGAGAACACAGTGGAAAAGAAGAGCGGCAAAAACAAAGAGCGGCAAAAGAAGGTAATCGCAGCAGTAGAAGTGAGCAGAAATCAAGCAGTGACATTTACTTTACGTAAATAATATTTACATGTGCATACATATATTCTCATTATACCAAATTATAGCAACTAAATCAACGAGCCTCATCTTCATTGTGTTCATCAGAGAGAGGATTGCTGCCCAATTTCGGCACGTTTCAATTCATTAGCTCGCTGACATTTGTCGTTTGATTTCACTTGGGCAATAATTCTGTCGTCCCCCTTTGCGGGGCAGTGCTCTGCTGCCTCATTCATGCATTCATTCACCATTCACACACGCACGTCCCCCTCTTTGTGCCACATACCGCTGCCAGCCCCACCACCCTTTGACTTTTGGCGGCACTGAAACGCATTGTGGTCGAAATTGTTAACAAAATGTCAAACGGAAACGACGACAACGCTGAAGCGGCTGCGGCAGGAACGGCAACAGCAACAGCAACAGCAGCGGAGCAGACATAGACGCAGTCCGTCGTCCGTCGTCCGTCGTCGGTGCCCAATAAAACTTCAATACCCGACGACGACCCGACCGAATGTGGAATGTGGAAGGGGTTGGAGGGGGGGGGCTGCGCTGATTGTGCGGTTGTTGCTACAATTGTTGGCATTGTTGTAGCTGTTGTTCCCACTCGCACGTGATGAGTGCAATGCAACACGAGAGTAATGATGCACAGAAAGCGAATGTTCTGGCTAGACTCCAGAGGGGAAGCCGATGATTTCGCAATCAACGTGATTAGGAGCGAGCTAGTGATTGAGATTGGAAGAGATCTGGAATGATAAAGAGTTAAAGTCAAGCTACCCTGAGCTCTGGATTCACCCACATATTTAGGAGGAAACGCGATTAGAGTTGAAAATAAAGCACTCATTAATTATGTCTCAATTTAGCTAATTAATGTGTATAAGCAGTGAGCTTGTGGCTCACATTGCAAACTCTGAAATTTAATTGAGAATAATCTTTGCTTCCCTCCCCATCCCGTGATCTATCACAATGAGGAGGGGTTCAAAACTGTCGAAATATTCGACGTTTGTGCGTCACCTTTTGCACGGTGGGCTCTGCTTAGACTTATTTCATACAAAATATGCCAACACATTGATATGTGCCACTGCTTCTGCTCCTCTTTCTGCGTGTGTTGCCTGTCGCTGGGTGTTGGCTGTTGACACCCATTGTCGCTGCTCTTGCTGTTGTTGTTTTGCTCTTAATTTCGGGTTTCTGTGGCCGGCACGTAAACAGCTTCGATGTAATTATGGAGCGCCCATGTGTTTGCCTGATTAGGCGATAGGTGGGCGTGGCAGTGAGTGCCATTTGTATGCAGCGCGACGCGGCTGCTCGACGTGGGCTGGGACGGGGGCCCCGTTGCTGCTTTTTCTGTTCGATGTTTGTGCGGTGCGTGACCGGCAGTTGTTGCGATGTTTGACTTACAATTAAAAGCGAAAATACATGCAACTCATTATCAAATTTGTAGCAAATTTGTATGTAGCATTCATTTGTCCAATGGAACTGGGTGACAATTGGTGGGTAGTTGGTTGCTGTTTGCCAGCTGAGTTTGCCATTGCTTTGATAACAATTCACTTAATCCAGCATCATAATTGAATGTATCCTTAATCTGTAAACCTTAGATTTATGTTTGAATCTTCGTAGAACCAAGGATGAGTGTCCTCTGCTCTGTCAGCCTTAATGCGAGTCGACGACTTACCAGCTACCTGACGCAGTCTGCGACTTGTGCAGCCTCTGTGAAGGGGGCAATTTGCGTGTGCAGCTAACGAGATGGGTGGATGGGGTGGAGCCCCATGAAATGCAAACCAATTTGCGGCAAGGGACTCGGTTGGCAGCGTGACACATGCCGCGGACATGGGCTGCCAGCCTCCCGTCCGACTCGGCCCTTTGCGGAATGATGTATTGCTTCCGAATATGATGACGAGGCGTGCTAAATGTTGTCCCAGCAAAAATCAGAGACTGAATTCTGCCAGGCAGACTGAGAATCTGTTGGCGACCAGCAGTCGCCGCAGTTGCCGCCACTTGACGTCAGTCGTGTCATGGGCCACGCTCGGAATTTATTGCCACAGTTGTTAAGTACGAAATGCGTCGTAATTAGTTGCAACTTGAGTTATTTGTGCAACAATGCAAGCCACAGCCACGTTGCCCCCTTTGGCTCATTAGAGGCCTCGCGTCCCATTCGCACATTAGACACGTACTCACCCTTCAGTCGGTCTATATTATTTCGCTTACATTTTAAAATACATAAATTTCTGTTTGCCATAAATTTGATGGTCTTTCCGTCGTCGTCGTCGCCGTCACTGCCATTTGCGGCATGCCAATGAGCTGCAGGAACCCAATACGCGAAACCCCCACAGCCATGGGCCAGGGCCAGGGCCAGGGCCATACCCGACGAACGCTTCACGATTTATCAGGAAATTGTTTATTATATTGTAGGAGACCTTTTTTATGGGTGCTGCTCAGCCCCCTACTCCCACAACGCATGGTTTACGATCAGCCATTGCCTTCTCCTTCTGCGAGGTTGCTGGGTGGCAGACTGTCCGCCAATGCCAAAAGCGTGGGAACAGTCCTCGAGCCAGTGATGACTGGGATTCTGATTTATGCGATAGATTCGCGATAGGAACGTGCCAGAGATGTGACAAGATGGAAAGTGGTTCTCTGAATAGGAATGCTCCAGCAGAACTACATAAATAAATATTTGATAAGAAAGTAGATTACTTCTTGGCTGACATTGTTTAGTTGCTCATTGAAAATCTCCTTCAAGTGCCGCCAGCTAATGTTTACTCAACTCCCAACCGCTGGCAGCACAGAAATAGAGCAAATTGCCCCAGCTCTAGCTCCCAGCTCCAGCAACTCCCCCATTCGGTGCTCCTGCTGTGTGTTTGTGTGTGGGCCACCCATGAACCCGCCAAGTATATGTCAGAAATAATTTTCCCTGCACCGCAGCCACACGAGCACCACAGTACGGCATATCCCGTATCCCGTATCCCGTATGCCGTTTCCACAGCGAACACATGCCACGGTCTGCTCCAATTATCCCTCGCTCGAATATCAAATTAAGTGCCCAATGCTATGACAGTTTTAATGTCTTTAGCACCATAAAACCGCCACAACCCCTCAACGGGGTGGAGCAGACAAAACACACAACACACATCACACATCACACATGAATATAATATTTACGATAGTCCCCACGAATGTTTCCACTAAAAACTGAAACTTGGGGAGCGAACGAACAATTAAGGAAATCCGAGGAGAGGAGTTCACACCTACGCACCGATAGACCGAATTCATCTTTGTCGGAGAGACAAAAAAATATGACATGGAAATTCCGTTCACGACTTTGGAATAATTTTTCATAAATAGGCAAATATGCGCTTTGGGTTTCCTAAGGCAGCATCCGGAGTGGGAATTGACTGGAAGAGCGAGAGGGATTGGGGTGCCGGTCCTTGTGCCGGTGCTGAACAGCTGCTGGTAATTAATGTCTGGCCGCGCTCAATGCACTGGATAATCAGGCGGCTGCAACGGTGGGGGCCAGGCCACAACTCTTTCCCCCAAATCTCAGCAAATAAATCCCGCCGATGCCACAAAAGAGTTGTTCCTCCTTAGTCTCAATATAAATGGTGGTCTTGGGTGCAAGGACTGCGATTTGTTGGCCCTTGAATTCTCCTCCGCCATGAGGCAAGACTTTAATTGAGTTGAGTGAAAATGTTAGCCTGTCCATCTGCGTAAGCCAGCTTGTGGTTGATTAAGGGCTGCTACAAATTGCTGCAAAAGGAGGCGTTCCAACGCTCTTTTTACGGAAGAATCTTTGTTAAAACTGGAGAAGTTACAAATTTATGAATTTAAATTAAATTATTTATTATGTAAGAACAGATTTATGTGTAATGTATCCATTAGTTATCCGGGCGGACTCCTGGCAGTATCCCCAAAGAAGAGGTGAAGCTCCAAAACACGTGATTTCCAGTAGAAATGGAAAAGCCGGCTTCGTGATGCTTATGTACATGTACTTATGTACATATGTATGTGTAGACATTGAAGTCGTGGCTGTTACAATTCGGGGGTGGAACGTGCGCAAATCTAACGGACACCGCGAAGCTTACGTCTAGCGCCAGAGCTGGTGGATCGCAGCAGCGCAGCGCCAAAGCTGCAAAGCTTGTGGATCGCAGCAGGGCAGCGCGAGAGCGAAGTGCATGAGAGCGAGAGCTCTCAGTTCGCTGCTCCCGCTCTGCTAACAGCGCTGCTGCCTTAAGCACCTACGTGCATACATATACAAGGCCCCACCGGACACCATTTGCAGTAACCATTTGCAGGCATAATCCCCATTTGTCCCTCGCCTCTCTCCTTTCCCACAGCCATTCGGATGCATGGTGCTGCTTGCTGGTTGCTGGTAGTAGCTGCTGCCCACGATGTTGTTGCTATTCGCTTTAACTAAGTTCTTTGTCAATTTTACGGCCCTGAAGCATCCGTGCTATTGGGCATTATGTGTGTGTTCAGTTCTGGGGAATACGAGCAGGCAGCCTCTTTATTCGCACTAAAGCCACGATACAATAAACCAACCGTCCCACCGGACACGCATATTGAGCAATCAAAGCCAACTGTGCTCCAGCTACAGCTTCAGGCCCCACCCCACCTCGCCTTTATTCCAGCCAGCTGCTCCTACTGTTGCCATCTCTCACCATTCCCATTCCCATTCCCATTCCCCTTCCCATTCTCCTTCTCCTTCTCTAATTGCATGTAGTGGGTTTTCGTTTGCATTGTCGCATCTCTCGTGCGCTCCATCAGCTGCCTCCCTCCTGCTTCCACCGCTCCCAATCGCGACGCGCTTTTGAGTTGTTTTACATTTTTAATTGAATTTTCGCCATAGTTTGCATTCTTCTGCAGCACTTGATGCTCTTATTGTTCTCTCTCTCTCTCTCTCTTCTCCCCATTCTACTCTTCTCTTAACGATTTTTTCATTAGAGCTTCTCTTATTCATTAGGTGGCGCAGGCAACAGCTGCAGCCACAGCCGCGTTGGCTGTGTATAATCAAATTTTATGCCACTATTCCTGGGACAATTCATTGCAAAAAAGTGTCATTGGATCGATTGTGATTTATATTTCCTCCGCAGTACCAGTTTCCATGAATATCTTAAGATATTCCCACCCCTAGATTCCCAATTTTCCCATAATAAAAAGCAATTTTTGTTGTCTCTCCCGTGGGGTCAAGTTATGGAAATGAGAAAACACACAAAAACAAGACTCGTTCCTGTTCCTTTTTTTTCGGCCGCAACTGGCACTTGAAAACGAAATGTATTTCGACTTGGGTGCTTCAGGAAAATGTGAGGCCCATAAAAACATAAACAGAACATAACCGAAAAATTGTGAATAAAGAAATGGCAAAGTGAAATTCGAGTTGATGAGAATGAGGAGAAGAAAAGGGAGAGGGCGACCGGTGAGGAGGCACATCTGCATATTATTAATGGCCGGTAATTACCTGGGTGGAGTCTGAGGGTGTACCGCGGTGGAGATCGAGTGTTCGGGGACCCCAAGAAATGGCGCACATCACCGACAGGGGGGCGATGCAGCTAATGGCTGGCCATCCCCTGGAACTCAAGATTGCCCCAAGAGAGGCGGCAGAGAACCCACAAGTTTCCGTTTGCCGAGTGATTCATGTGTTTATAAACTGACTCACCCTCTCTCTCGCGCTCTCACCCTCTCTCTCTCTCTCGAGCAGTTTATAATTCGGGCAACCCAAAAGAGCTACAAAAATAAATAAAAACTTGAACAAATATAAATTAAAATAAACATAGGAATAGTTTCGGTGCTGCTCGCTGACGGCTTTATGGCACAATTAAAGAACTCCCGCAAGTGCGGAGGCAGAAAATTCAAATGAATTTCCCCCTGGCTGCTGCTGAAATACGTTTACCAGGCGCTCCGCGAGTCTCGCGTTTACACAAAAATATTGATCTTCACTGGAACGAAGTGTTAATAAAATATTATTCTTAGGCATCTGCCGGCGACTTTCCGTTCGATTCCATTTCTTAATGAACACTTTCGTAACTCGTTCATGAGAAATGTGTAAAAATAAAGAATTTACAGACTTTTACGATGAAATTATGACTCAAGGGACTCGGGGGGACTTTTGGACATAAAAAAAAAAGATGGTTTATGATCATATGACGAGTGTGTGGCAGCGCAAGAATTGTGGCCCCAAGTAGCGACTTGATTTTCCAAATGATTCTGTTGCGATTGGGTAGAGATTGAGTAGCGAGAAGTCGCTCCCCGACCAATGGATCATGATAGCTAGCTGCTGCCTTAATGTAATCATGAATGCACAGACTGTTGAATCGGAACATGGCCACAGATTAGATAAGAAAAGAAAGCTGCAGGTAGAAATCGATGCACAACTCGGATAAGATAGGAGGGAGACAATGTCTGGCGACAGCACACGATACCCTTGATCCCAGCCACGTTCTGCCGCTAATCTATCTTAGGGGAGTGGAACCCGAGACCTATCGCATCTCTTCTCACCTAAACAAGCCATAAACCAAATGACAAACGATGCCACATAAACTGTACCAGAAGGGTCGGCTCTTATCAAAACATTTTGGTAGAATAAACGCCTGACAATACAAAGCGCGACCAGATGAAGAGAGAAAAGTTCCTAAAGCATAAGAGGCATAAACAACGAAGGCGGAACAACTTTCCTAATGAGCTGCCAAAGGCAGTTCCCGGCCGAGGTTCCCATTCAGGTTCATGGCTCAACTGGAGAACTAAATCAAATTTGAATAAGAAATGCCCTCATCGAAGACCATTTGATTGGACGACAACGTCTCGAACTCGTCTGCGATCAAGTGATTTGGGGGCCCTTGGGCATCCCAATATCCGATGATGATCTGTGGGCGGCTGCTGTGCGGCCATAAAACGCTTAACATTCGAGCCCCACTGGAGGGGGGGGCGAAATTGGGTCGATTGGATAAAGAAATTGTAATTAATTCAATTTATGCGACATGTTTACAGCTTTCTCATTGGACGCATCGAAACGAATCGATTTGGTTGGAAAATACCTAAGAATGGAACTAAAAAGTTAGCGATTCTTGTGCAAGTTTTAGATGGAATTTATGTTTCAATTTTAAGGCATTTTTGTGCAGCAGTTTTATGCCTAAAAGTAAAGTGTTTTGTGGATCTCTGGTAGCCTCAGGTAGCCCCAAAGCCAGTGCCCAAACCATTGGCTCCAGCCTCTGCATTATTAATTCCTGCGCTTGGCCCGCACTGCAGGTGATTTTGCTAACAAGACCGCTGTGGCTTGTGGATGCCCATCCAGGGGTCAACGTATCATCGATTATGTGGTGGGGGAAAGGCACAGAGGACGGCCCAAACAAATGCCAGTTCGAGGCAATAAATTCCGGCTTTAAACGCATTTTTATGAGCCATTGTTTGGGACAGACGAGACTCGTGGCTGGGCGGGGAATAGGTTCAAGGAGGAGCTGCTCCTTCGATTAAGTTTTCCCCCGAGATCAGTTGGATGTTGACGTCGTGACTGGTGATTTTCACACACATCTGCTCGGGCAGGGCAGCTCTTCGTCAAATCAGGAGCTGTGACAAATGAAGTGTCAAAATGGTGCCAGCGACGAAAGGCAATGACGACACAGGCATCTGCAGATGGTGGCTCTGGGTGTGTCTCGATCTGGTTTCTGCTCGTACCAAGTGCTGACAGCTGACTAAACCGCAGCCAGCAGACAGTTGCCTGTCTGTAATTTGCAGTTTGTAGACCGAAATTAAGTTAAGCCCGCTTCCTGCCTGCCGTAGCTGTTGGATAAGTGAAAATGCTCGATGGAAATCGCTCAATCGATGGGCCAAGTGCAAGCTCGTTAAGCGCAGCCTCAGCGATCAGATGGAAGTCTGTGCCGCAGCTTCGAGCCTGGCCTGAAAGCCTAACGATGCTCGATGTTTATCGCAGCCGGTCCAAGCCCAGAAAAGGGTTCATTGTCAGACCCTAGAAAGGGTCGCCGAGTCCCGCTGCGAGCTGTTATTTATCGTGTTTGCTCTGTTGTTCTCCTGTACTCCAAAGCGAGATTGCCCTGTTCTGATAGCACTGCCAGACATCGGGCTGAGGCCGAGAGCAATCAATTAAAAAGGCAGTCAGCCAGCAGCCTCTTGTTACGTGGAGCTGGGACTGGGACTGGGACTGGTAATGAAGCAATTCGTGGAGATTTCGGGCCAGCGATCAGCCCCTTATCGCTTGCAGCTGCTGATAAGAAAGGGAAATACTCTGATTTATGGTCAGGTGCAGGGCAGCCATCGCTTATCGATCATTCGCAAGTACAGGGCAAAGGGCAGCCCCTTGCCAAAAGGCAATCGATAAGTCGCATAATTATGCAAATTACTTTTCGATTGCTTATCATAATCGCGTAGCATTTACATAAATCATCCACTCGTAGTCCAAGTCGAAGAGTCGTTGAGTTTCCTCCATGTTTGTGGGAATATTTTGACGGTGCTTGCTGGCGCCAAGCGACAGTTTTCTCGCTTTGATTTATTATCTTGTGGAAAATATTGTGTACATGATTTATAATCCTTATCTGCGCAGGCTGATCGTGTCGCGAGACGGGGTCCCAGGTGGCAGACCAGTTGCCCAAAGGGCTGGCAGAACTTTCACGGCAGCGTGGAGCATATTTCTCTCTGCGACTATCAAGCAGCAGCGCGGAATGTGTGCCAAAGTTCAGGCATTGAAAACGTGCGGGCCCGAAGGCGCAGTCCAGGGGTCAGCGAGGGTTAGCACCCACGCCCCCGGCCTGCCTTTCCCTTGCCCCCCCCCCCCCACACCGTTGACAAGTCTCTGAGTTATGGCCCTGGCCGGCAAATAATTGCGAAATTACATTTCCCCTCTGGAAATCTGCTATCGAAATTTACACCAGGCAGCAAACTAAAGGAACTCAAACTGGAGCCACAAAGGGAATGGCAATATGTGAGACTGGCACATAAAAGACGCAAAAAGGAGCTTCTCTGGCAGAACAAATATTCCAAAATGCATTTCAACACATTGCTGGGTTGCACAGTGCTCATGCCTGGGGTTGGGGTCAGTCTTTTTGGTCAGTTCAATGTGAAAATGCCTACAAATTGTTCCGCTGTCCGTTGTTCGCTGTCCGTTGTCCGCTGTCCGTTGTCGGGGAGGAGACACTGGCATGCTTTCAACATAAATTTCCATTAGATTGCGGCAAGTTGCACGTTGCATGTGGCATGTGGAAAGTTGTGCCAGCCACAGGAAATATCTTTCGCCAGCCGCAAAATAATTCTCCACGTTTTGCGTTCGCACTTTGACATCTGCTTCGAGCTGAGGGGATATTATAATATTTCTCTCTCTCTCTCTCTCTCGCTTTGTGGACATTAAAAGGCAATTTATGCAGCGTCATTATTAGCATCAAAGTTTTGAGTTGAGCGCGGACCTGGTCCAAGTCCTGCCTGAAACTTGATGCGAAACTTTGTGCACTTTTATGCGCCAGTCTATCGTGTGTGCGTTTTGCATTTTGCATTTTGCATTTTGCTTAATGCTTTGGCTGGGAGCAACCTTTCCAGGGCCCAGGCCCTGATTGCCTCTCAGCGGGGTTGACAGCTCGAAAATTGAAAAATACACACGGAAGACATTCCTCATGGATGGATATATTTTTCAGCTGAAAGTGTCACGCTGTCTTTATGAAAGGTCACGACTCCCAAACAGAAATAGAAAATAGAAAATTGGATTCGGAATTGGAATTGGATTTGGAATGTTTGGCCGCTCAGGTAGAAAAGCGAAGGGCGACAAAGGGCACGGCACTGGGACATGAAAAGATGAAATGCGGATTAGATGCGCTTTAATTGAGGTCAAACGAGAGATTGCCTTGGCCAGCCACTAAGTACATGGGGGAGAGTTGGCAGGGCGCAAAGTCCTTGCCCTGAACAATCAAAACTTTGTAGTGCTGCTGCAGTCAGGCCTGAAATTGCCAAGCAGAACAGCAAGCAGAGAGAGAGAATAAAAGATTTGCCGCAATTGCAGTCGATTAGGCCCGGGGCCAGGAGGGACGAGCCATAAATTCAGAGCGGAGGCAGCCGGCCACAAAAGTTTAGCCAACAATAATTTCGAGTTAACTTTGACACTTGCAACTGCAACTCGAGTCTCGAGTGGAGACCCCCGCCAGGCGGACTACTGCAAGTGCAGTTGTCATAATTTTGCATTTCTTCTGCGTCCATTTGGGGCTACAACCCAGCAATTTGTGCGATGCGACGCCCTGCTGTGGCTCTGTTTGCTTGTTGTTTCTGTGCTGGGAGGAAAGCCCGAGCTTATTGTTGGGCACAGGTGCCAATATGCCCGAGAGTCGTGGACTGCGTCCACTTTTCAGCTCATTATGTGTCGGCTTATGGGGTGCTCGGGCCCCATGGAAAGTGGGTCAAGTCATAGCGTGACTGCAGAACCCACTGGACATGGACCGCCTAAGTCCTGACGCTGCAGTTGAAAAACAATTTCAAACATCTCGTTCCCGCTGGGAACGGGGACCTGCCTGAGCGGAGACCCAACACTCGGGTGAGCAAGCGACTGTCCAGATTCGGATTTAAAGTCAGAAGACGCCAGCGTTGATGATGAGGATGAGGATGAGGGTCAGCAGCAAACGCAATGTCATGTCTGCGACATGCTCCAAAAACACTGAGAACGAAGAGCCGTTAAGAGCATGAAGTGAAAGGAGGTGCGTATAGAAGCTCTCAATGATTTCGCTCAGTGCATTCAATGCAAAAAGCGCTTCAACAGAAATGACGTTGCACTTTTCAGACTACTGAAACTCTTTCGATGCCCTTGCTGGGGTTATCTTGCATGCCACATTTGAATTGTATATTCACCACAGCAACCAACTGCAAGGGTAGCTAAGCTTCGGCTATCGCGGCACTGCTTTACCCACGCCGCCACTGCTTGAGGTTGCTGACGGCCAGCGACTGCGACATGTTGCTGATGCAGCGGCGAAGGAGCAGCAGCAGCAGCAAAATGCAAACAAGTATGTCAAAAATCTGCATGTCTGCCACCACTTGCTGGCTGCTGTCCCAGGGGGAGCGGAGACAGGCAGAGGACACCAACAACGGCGACATGAAATCGCCTTTTTAATTTATTGCACAAGTGCTTTAAAAGCCACAGCAGCAGGGACAGAGGCAGCAACAACATCCTACGCCACCTCCTCCCACTGATGGCTGGGGCTCCGTTTCATTTTCGGAGCCGCAGGCCTTAAGCAGCAGGAGGCAAAAATATGACTTGCCTGGTTATTAAATTACAACAACGGGGCCCCGGCCACAAAAACTGAAAAAGACACAAAAATTATTCAAAAGAAAAATGAAGATGGAGTTAAAGTTGGACCTGAAACTGAAGCTGATGCTGAAGCAGAAGCAGAGAAGGCGGCAAAGATTTCATGTCTCCTCATTTCCAGTGAAATTATTTGCATAAGTAACGCGATACGCTATACGCGATACAAACAAGCTGCAGCCAGATACACGAGCGGCACATCCAACCACACACTCGCTGGATGAGTTGAGTTGAGATCAGTTGCCTCCCAAACACGATCGTTAGCCACATAAAGCCAACGAGGCAGTGCGTCATGCACGCTTGTAGTCGGAGCTTGAGCTGGGGTTGGGGTTGGGGTTGCAGTTGCAGTTGCAGTTGGAGGAGGCGGATCAGGAGGTGCCGACACAGCCCACGCAATGAGCTTAGCGCGGTTCGCTTGGTTCGGTTCGGTTCGTGGGGTGGGGCACTTTAAGGTGATGCTTAAGTAGTCGCCAAACTCCGGTCCGTCACAGTGGGAGGTCCTAATAGAGGCTTTGTTATACGAAGCAAACCGAAACAAAAGGCACTCGATTAAGGTGGATAAAAGATTTGATTTTGCATGATTTAATTTTGCAACCTTAAAACACAGGGTGCAAAAGGGAACTCTGGGAAAGCAAAGACAAACACTTAAGAGAGAGACTTCAAACATGTTGGCACACACCCTGTAGGAGAGCCCCGTTTGTGGCGTATTCAATCGAGTTGAACAAACATGCATTTTATAAACCAACTCATTGGGTCAGTGGCATCAACCTCCCCCGAAGGAGACTCGGCCTTTTCAATGCTGCCAAACAAATACGGAATAGAGCCGTCCGGTGCATAGTTTTAAATTCTAATGCAGCTCTTTGCAATAATTTGCTCCAGATCCTAATCGACTGCGGAAATGTCTCTGGTTTACTCTATCATAATTAAAAATCACCAAGTTCACCCACCAAATCCTTTCCGTCCCAGCCGGACAGCGTCACGACGTGGAAAATCTATGCGCATAATTTTCTGTCTGTGAATGTACGAGGATGTATGTATGTATGTATGTATGTATGTGTTTATGTATGTGGCCTGTTGCAGAGCAGGCTGGGAGGATTTTGCTCCGAACTGACAGCCAACTGACAGAAATTGATTAAAAAAGAAGAGAGAGAGAGAGAGAGAGAGAGAGAGAGCGAGAGCCTGGAAAAATGAAGGATGGAGTTGCAAGGCGTTTTCAGTAGGCAGCAGACGACGAGCGGAATACCAAATAGATTTCCTCCACCCAATTTTCCCTGTGTGGGACTTTTTTCAATGCAAATGAAGCAGCAACGTGGGTAGGCACTGCAGCAACGTCAACAGAAACTGCACAAAAAGATAACAAACAAAAAGAAAAAAGAAACTTTTGCATGCCCAAATATATTTTCCAGATTTACATTTATGCCCGCCTTGACTTTGATTTGATTTAAGTTTTGTGTGTGTCTGCACTAGGGATTAATGCCCTCAGAATGGAGTTATATGTTCGTATATCTGCATATTTAGAAGAACAAACCCTTTTGAGTGATTTAATGCCTACATCCCCCACGACCCAGGATTACATTCAGTAATAATTTAACTGTGTTCCATCCAAAACCTGCAGATCGCTTCAAACATGCCTGACGAGCGTCAAGTCAGCTTCGATCTGAACTTGTGATGTTCTCTCGAACATTTTGTTTTCCTCATTCCTATTGCAAGTTTCTCCTTTGGTCTCTTTCGTTTCTTAAATAAATAAAATAAATTTTTGAGAATTAATTTCAGCACCAACATTTGCATTTATTCAAATATGATATCAAGAACTGCCTCAAATTTTAAATGACAATTTCCCATTTGGGTACAGCAACTCTCAAGCATGCAACACAACAAAGTTCGACCCTGCACAGGCCTCAGGTGCAGACCTCCCAGAACCGAACCGAATCGAACCCAATCGAAGCCTCCTAGTGTTGAGAGTTGTCAACTAATTTGCATGCAAATGCCAGCGCGTTGCACCTGCAACCTGCATTTGCATATGGCCATTCGGAAGATGCAGTGAGCGGGGAAAGGCACGGAGAATGATGGAATCCACATTGAGCAAATGCTAATCAATAGGCCGCATGGGTGCAAATGATTATTTTGCCATAAAACTCTGTTAGTTCTCGTGATTTCTGGCATTGCAAATTCCCAAAATTTCAATAGTAACTTGGGGAGGTCTGCTCTGAGGCCCAGGCCGGCCTGGGCCAAGTTTGCATGCGAAATTAGTTTGCCATGTTTGGCAGTTTGTTCTCTGGCTTTGGCTCTGGCTCCGGCCCGAATTGGAAGGCGTTCCGAAGCTAATGCTAAATAAGCCACACAGCCATGCCCTCCCAAAACCCACTGAAGCAGCTGCACACAAGAAAATGTGCAACAAGAAATACAAAAAAAAACTTCTCAACCATAAAGGAAAACTAGAAGAGACTCCAACTTCAAAGTCCTATCTATTTTTTTTTAATGCTAGTTTTTTTTTTCTATTTATTTTATTTCCGTTGGCAGTGCCGTGAATTTTTACAGTTCCCATCT
The DNA here is from genome assembly GCF_900245975.1 of Drosophila guanche. Lineage (NCBI taxonomy): Eukaryota > Metazoa > Arthropoda > Insecta > Diptera > Drosophilidae > Drosophila > Drosophila guanche. The sequence continues at coordinate 199,547 of NW_022995752.1, read as the reverse complement.
CTCTCTTGGCTCTGGGCTTTCCCAGTTTATTTTTTTTAATATGTTCAACAAACTTCTCCTCTCCCCCCCCCCCCCCCTAGACAATTTTCCGCGCTGCCATAAAGACTCAAAAGTTTGTGCTGTGTGCACTTTATTTCCGCTGCAAAATACCTTGGATTTGCCTCCTGTTGGTAGGTTTGGGTTGGGTCCAGGGGGGGGGGGGGGGGATGTGGCTGGTTCTTCGGGTGGACCGCATCTGTTGACGTCTGATGTTGTCGGTTGCTTTTGTCAACACTTTCGCCGTTGATGGCTGACAGTTGTGGCTGCACATAGATATAGAGACAGTGCGTGGCATGACTGTAAGACTGCAGCAACACAGTTGAAAGTCGAACGTTGAATGGAGGTTTGCCTGGAAATTTAATCATATTTAAATTTAATTTACTATTCATTTATTAATCAAATTGATTTCTTTGTGTCGTATATTTTTCGTACGCACTGTATACAGTCAGTTGGTTTCTCTCCGCTTTGGCCCGGCGCAAAGGAAAGGTCCTGCTGCCTTGAGGAGATGCCAAGTCAAAGATGTTGTCGAGTTACTCAGTTGACAAATAAGGTGCTGCGACTGCAAGCTGCTTATGATTTAAATAGAATTCCTTATTGTCGCAGATTATCTACTATTCGTGGTTGTGTGTGAGACTATCCCCGAGCGGAAATCTGTTTTGTCATAATGTTGTGCAATCGAGTATGTACGTACATATGTAGGCATACATAATTACATATTTTCTGACAACTTTCTTGATATCTTCAAACACAAATACCTGAAGCACATCCCTTCCTGCACTTACCCCTTTTATCAAGCCTAAAAAAAATGTCCATTAATTGTGCATTTTCACTTTCTCGGGTGAGTTTTTTCTCCCTTATCCTGCCCAACCCCTGCAACTCTTGAAGAGTGTGTCTCTGGGTTTTCCATATTCCCATTCATTAATCAACTGAAACACATGAAAAGTAGCCCCTCAGCCGCGGATCTGATAATAATAATCAACATTAATCAGTTGGCCTAAAGAGGCTCAGCCCCGAGACCATCGATAAATGAATTGCGTCTGTGGATGCCTTCCGTCTCAGCTCAGAACTGGCTCTGCATTAGTGGGGAGTCGCCTCTGCCTCTGCAGCAGCATCATCAACAGCCATCATTATGGGCCAACCATTTTTCGAGTGTTAGACATGGCTCGGGAACTGTTTACCTTTTCGAAGCGGAGCGGAGCCTAATTGATGACGCCCAGAACCCGGCGGTGTTCCCTGCCCCAAACTGCACTGCGAAAAATAAGAAATAAACCATTCATCAAAGAGAACTAAATAGATAAAAGACATACTAATTGGCTTTGCGAATTTGTTCTAATATTTTAGTTGCTGTTTTTTTTTTTCAGTGTACACTTTTAACCCAAGGCAAACTCGGGTTAAATGTGCCCCTGCCGTTGGTGTAGATTGTCGAGATAAGTGTTGGCTCCAATCGGGAAGCATCCCCTCAGACAGATGCTATCTGGGACTCCCCTCTGAATATTTCGACTGTGATTTGTATCGCTTGTTGGCTTCTGATGTTTTATATTTCATATGTTCCTTCCATATTTATTTACATTTTAATGCGGGGAAAATTCCATGAATATTTGCATTTGTTTTGGGAAACAGCTCTACCCGCTTTACCCAGGAGATTATAATCGAAATATATTTTGGGACTGGGGCTAGGAATTGTCAACTCAATACAATTTCGTTTCTTTATTTTTGTTTATTTTTGCTTATGCAGACAGCAGCAGTGGAAAATCCTGCCAATATCTGCAGAAGGCCGAGCTGCCGAGAAAGTCTCGGCTTCTGCCCGACTAATTCCTATAAACGGTTTTCCACTCATCCACGGCTTGACCCACAGAGCGAGAGAGAGAGAGACCCAAAACAAACACATAAATCACTGGAAAAATAAAGAACAGCACCGAAAAGTAAAGAAAATAAACCAAAACAAAAGAAACAACAAGAGAAGCAGGCCAGCAAAATTAAAAAGCAATCTGCCCCGGAAGAAGAGTCGCTCGTCCTTCCTCGTCCCTCGTCCCTCTTCCTTTGCTCTACTCTGTGTGTGTGTGTGTGTGGCCTTTGGCCAATTTTCTTATTAAAAACAACAGAGAGCCGAAAAATGTTTACCAAACACAATTCCGGCAAAGTCCTTAGTCCACAGCCACAGCCACAGCCACATACTCGAGCAGGAGTACAGGACCAGCCCACACCCAAGCCGTAAACTGTAAATAGAGCGCGGAGTGCAGTGAAAGTGCGGCAGGACAAATGGACAAGGACACTAAATCCCTTGCACCACATGCTGAGAGTCGACTCTAACTCTAAATCTCGGTTTGAGCCACGGACAGTGGGCGGTCCTGCCATGAAAACGAGCCTCGAGAAGCCTCGCAAGTGCCACAAGGCAGCAACATTTTCGTGTGGCCTTTGTTTTTCCATGTTTTTCGTTAGTTTTTTTGTTCTTTGTGTGACTTTCACTTGGCTCTGGTATACGTATAAATATTTGGTCAGGCTTTGATTAGTGGCCACTGTCAAGTGAACAGAGAACCAATTTTCTGCCAGCCCTAAGTCGAAATCTTTAATCGAAACTTAAAGGCGTAGCCTTTAGCAACTGTGACGGGGGGGGTGGTGGCATGGAAGGAGACTTCCCAAACAACAACTAACAGCACAAACATCAATCAAGCCTTGAGTTTGGTTTGGGTTTGGGTTTGGGTTTTCTTTTTTTGGATGCTTGTACTTTTGTCAACTTCTTTGCCAGAAGTGTGTGTGGGACATCGTCTTGAGCACTCGCGCTTCTTTGGAAACCCACCCACAGCCCGTTCCACAGTTCCAGCATCCCACATGCTCTGCTGCTGCTGCTGCTGCTGCTGCTGCTGCCTCCCTGCCACAGTTTGCCTCACGGCTCCCACATGATTTACTACAACATTTCCTGTGGCCGCACTCGTCTCTGGCTCCTGGCTCCTGGCTCGGTTCCCTGCCATGTTTGACTTGATTTCGTCTAAATTGAGTTCAGTATCAACAGAAAATACTTCCGTTTCCTTTTAACTCCACTCCACCCGCCCGGCAGTGCTGCTGTCTCTACTCTTCATTTCTGTACCGTTCCATTCCGTTCCGTTCTCTTCTCTTCTCTTCTATTCTGCTCTGCTCTGCTCTTCTCTGCTGTGTGTACCTTTGCTTTGCTTGAAAAAAAAAAGAACTTCCAACTAGCAACGGTACTTTCTCTGCTAGTTTTCGGTGACGGTGTCGCTGTCGTCGTTGTCGCTCCCTTGCTCTGGTACTCCCTCTCTCTCGCTCTCTCTCTCTCTCTTTCTCTGTGTTTACTATGGCAGCAGCTCGTCTTCTTCTGGCTCCTGGCTGCTGGCACCTTGCCTCATCGTCGAGGTGTTTGCTTTATTTTGAATGCTTTTTATGTTCAATTTGTTTCAATTTAATGTTGTTTTTGCTTTGCCAGCTTGCCAGAGATCAGACCCCGACCCCGACCCCGACCCCGACCCCGACCCCGCCCAGGATGCGTCTCGTTCTATTTTACATGAATTTCAAATGTGTGCGCACCTTGTATGATAAATGGCATTAAGGGATTTGCGTGAATAACTCAGTTAGGACTTACACTTTCTAGCTGCCAAATCCGAAGGCCACACAAAAAGTGCAGCAAATGCAAAATGGTAGAAGGAAGACACATAATATATTTTGATAGGAAATCTGTAAATATATTCTATCTACTATGTCCTTCTACATATTTATAGCGCCACTTCACAGACACCTGAATTCGGTTCCAATTAAAAGCAATTCAATAAATGTTTCTCGTTTCTCCGTTTCTGTGAAATTGCGGCGCCAATGGACTGAATGGGCCAGCTCTTTTACTCCTAACAACAATTCCCACTTGTTAGCCAACGAATGAGAAAAATATACATTGAAAACTCGTATTGGAAACTCTCACAATGACTAAAACGAAAAATTTATGCGTCTAGTTCAAATGAAACATTAAAATTCCATTAGCGGAAGCGTTGCACATAAATTTGTGCTGCCCCCCGCTGGCAGGGGAATCGGCTCCATATAATTCCGTACAGCTGAGGGGTGGGCAGGGGGGGAGGGCCCATCGACAAATGACCAAAAAACTTTGAATTTTGTTTAGCTTTAATTGCAGTTGCAGTGCGGGTATTTATTTAGTGCTCGGGAAGCGATAATCGAAAATAATTTATAGAAAATAAATATTTCCACACAATGGCCCGCCCTCGTCGATGGGAAACTTGAACTTCTTTTCCGTTCGCTTGGCATTTTCTTGGCACTTTTTTCCACCCTGCAGTTTCCCTCTGCATGGCAGTTGTTTATTTAAGTTGTCATTAGAATGGGAGAAAAGCAGCAGCAGCAGCCCTGCCAGCCCTGGCTGTATAAACTTTTTAAATTATCACCGAAACGCTGTCTGTGGGGGGATTGGAGCTGGAGCCGTGAGCCGTGAGCTGGGTGCGGCTCCCACTTGAGGCAGTCGTTGTCGTTGCTGCGATGTACATGGAAATCGCATGGCCATGTGAAATTAAAATGGAAATGGTGGCAACCAACTCAGTTCCCTCTCCGCTTCGACAAGTATCCCCTTGCAGAGGGAAGCGCCAGTTCTGTGAATGATTTCGTTGTTGTTCTTCTCCATCGATGGCGCTCCGTGCAGCCGGAAATGCAAGACAGTATTTTACATATCCACTGGAAGCTTGTTTACATTTTGCAACTCAGACGGGGGAACGAAGATCAAGCTGCAAATGTAAGGAAATGTAGCGATGTACAGCGACAATAATCGGGAGGAGAGATCATGGGAGTGCACATGAGCGAGTGTTTATTGTCCATTTTATTTGGATAATTGGCATAATCAGTTCCATGTCGAAAGCAACTGGATGCAGAGGCAAACGAGCTGATATGACGTCCAGCGACAGTCAATCTGCACTTCTCACACTCCTGCCACATGCCACACACACACATTATCGACCAATAACCATAAACTAACTACGAGCTTAAGCAAACTGCTCACTCTTTGGGGGTGCCTAATGTCCTGCTTTGACAACAAGAAACACAACAGCAGGCAACCAGCAACAGGAAAGGCGGCCAGCACGAAGGTAACTTTAAAGCCGCTTAAGGCGCTTATGACTATAACCAGAAATGCCTTGGCAAACGAAGCAGTTCAAGTCACACAAACACAAGGATTAACACGGACGAGGCTGCCTCTCAGTGCTCTGTGTACACCTTTTGGGCAGCAGGAGCAGGTGCCTCATGCCAAGGATAAGATGCATAGAAGGCCAGCAAAACGTAAGAGCAAAAGGCGATTCTGTCAAAATATTTACGATGTCGTCGTGCGAGGACCAGCCAGCCGCACAATAGCAACAGCCAGGGCCAGGGCCAGGGCAAGGACACGGCACACAGGATATGTGTAGCACATGCTATTTGCGGGCTACACTTTTCCAGCCATATGAGCGACCTCAGCCAGGGCCATTACTTAGCCAAGGACGCAGCACGAAGAGGCTCAAAATTGATTCATATTCATCTTACTGCCAGCTCCCAGAGGCGTGGGCGGGTTTCCTTCGCTGGCAAAACATTGTCATGTAAAATTAAAATTTATGGCTAATTTGTGTGCGTGAACGTGAATTTGTTGGCTGTCCCTTTTGCTGTCCTTTTCCCCTACTTGAAACGGACGTGCCTGCGTCTTTTGTCTCATTTCCATTTGCCAGTTACGCGTCGTAAATTTCCTTCCTCTTCCAAGGCAAGTTTCGCTGGAAAAGTAGGAATGAAAACCCAAGGGCGTGACCTGTAAACTATGTAGAATAAAGTCAAATAAAATACGCATTTCGAGGGTTTTCTTTTGTATATTTGTGTGTGTGTGTGTGTGTGTGTGTGTGTGTGTGTAAATCATCATGTTTTAATCTCTCCTATAAAAAATGCATACAAAATGATCCAACGATATGCAGTGGCTGGACAAATTCTCTACTCGTAAACGCTATTGATAAAAATATCACTATATTTGATTTTTCGGTTGCTGTTTGGCTAGTGGATTGATGGATGTTGCAGCTAAAACTGTGTGCTATGATTATTTATGTGATAAAAGTTGAGTCTTTGCTTCAATGATCTTAGGAGTAATTCTACATAAATGTAATATGTACAGGCGAAAATTCGATTTGGCAAATATCCGTATAAAAAACTAACTAAACGTAGATGGAAGGTGCGCCTCGGGCACACCCCCTAGAGCCTAGACATAGCGCGTGATCTGCGTGTAAAAGTCGGAGAGGCAGGACTGCAGCTGCGCAAAGGTGGGACGCTCCCCGGGCAGCAGAGCCCAGCAGTAGGCCATGATGGTGAACCTATTGAAGGAGGAGAAGCGCGTCAGGAGATTCAACTCTCTCTCAGTTACGTACTGACTCGAAATACTCACAGCTCGTCGGGACAGTTGAAGGGCTGGGCCAGGCGATAGCCGTCCTTTAGGTAGTGCTCCATCTCGAAGGGATCCACCTCGGCGTAGGGCTGCTTGGCGGAGGTGCACAGCTCCCACATGAGCACCCCGAAGGCCCACGAGTCGCTGGCCTCCGAGAACTGTTTGTGCTGCAGCGCCTCCAGGGACATCCACTTCACAGGCCGATTCTCGCTGTCCCCCAGGCAGTTGTAGTCCGAGGGAAAGAGATCGCGCGACAGCGAGCTGTCCGAGAGTTTCACTCGCAGCTGATCGTCGATACTGAAAGGAAAGAGTGGCCAATATTCAAGCCGCTGCTCTGGCAGATCCTTCTTTTCCTTCTCTACTCACACGCAGTTCCTTGTGGCAATGTCCTTGTGCACCACGCCATGGCTGTGCAGGTGATCGAGTGCCATGGAGAGCTGTGAGGCCATCATTACGATCTGGATGGTGGTGACGGTGCGAGCGCAGGCCGGGTCCAGCAGGAACAGCTTCAGATTGCGCGTGTTGTTGGGGGCGGGATAGAGCACGAAGGGCGTGGTGTGATCCTCAATGGAGACGCCCAGCACCGAGAGTATGCCCGGATGGGAGGCACCGTAGAGCAGCATGCCCTCCTGGAGCAGCAGCAGCACCTGCATCTGGCTGGCATGCTGCGCCACAGTCTTGACCAGCACGTCCTGATTGTCGTTGTAGGTGCCCCGGTAGACGCGGCCAAAGGTGCCCTCCTGCAGCAGGCTGGACAGGCGCACGCGGCACCGCTCCACCGTCAGCTCGGAAATGCGACGATGCAGCTCCTCGGGGTGCTGTTGCTGCTCCACGGCAGCCCCCAACTTACGCGGCAGCGATGCCGCATGCAGGGGCGCCATCATCGAGGGCGTCATGTAGGCCGCAGAGCCGGAGCCACCTCCCAGCGAGGCCTGGCAGGGATGCAGCGTGGGATGTGTGTTCAGGCGCTGGAAGCTCGAGGTCCGCATGAGCTGGCCCCCATGCTGGTGCTGCTGCCGCTTGTTGGCCGCTCCCCGCACACAGTAGGCGATCATCAGGAGGAAGCAGACGGAGCCCATGGCCACGGAGACACCCACCACGAGGGTGATCAGACCCGTTGGCGGCGACAGCACAGTCTCCAGCATCAGCGGATCGTCCACATCCTCCCCAGAGCCGATCCCCATGCCGCCTTGCTGCTGCTCCCCGCCTCCCGCCTCGCTCTCATGGAGCAGACAGATTTTCTTGCGCCGAAACACCAAATGGGTGACATTATTCAGCGAGCGATTGAGCACCACCTCCAGGCTGACGCTGACATCCACCTCCGCGGCACGCACTCCACTGCACCGCAGCTCAATGGCCCACGTCTGGATGTAGGTGGGAATCTCCCCACTGTGCGAGACATTCAGCGACGGACGCGGCAGCACCTCCGGATCCGAGCTGACCACATTGATGCTGTACGGCAGCCCACGTCCCGCCAGCGATTGCCACGTGAAGCTGATGTCCCGCACATTCGCGGGCACGGGCACAATGAAGTTCAGGGCATAATTGTTGATCAATCCCTCGCGGACGTAGTACACCTCAGCGGAGACACCTGGAAGCAGAGAGAGAGAGAGAGAGAGAGAGAGAGAGGGAATCGATTAGGAATTGAAGCTGCAACTGCCTGGGAGCCCAGCAGGTACTTGTCTTTCTCCGAGTTTTGTTTGCTCAACCGTCGACTGGCAACATTTTATTCGAGTATAAATAAATAAACATGGCAGAGCAGAGCTCGTTCTCCGATTTTAGGGAATTCCTTGGAAACTATTTTCGGCTTTATCTGCTGCCTGTCGTATCTGTATCTGTATCTGCATCTGCATCTGCATCTGTCAGGGACAGGGCACAGTCACAGTCACAGCAGGTTTTCAGTTGAAACCAAAACGAGACAAGCCCAAAACAAAACACAACAAAGTAAACACAAACTGAGATTTCTTTCTGCCTGTCTCGCTGTATCTTCTACATCTCTGTGGAATCTGCCTGTCTGTCTGTATGTCTGTCTGTTTTTGGTTTATTAAAATATTGTTCTTTGCGGTTTGACCCGGTTTCAGTCTCAGAGTCTTGAGTCTTGAGTCTCCAGTTAATGAGGCATCTTCGGCAGTGCCTTGCTTAGGTCTGCCAACTCATTTTGTCTTGTTGTGATTTCTTATGCTAATGATAATCAGGCAGGTAGCAGGACCACACACGAAGCCAGAGCCCAGATTGATTGGTTTTCTTGCATTGAAATCTTTGGCTGTGGCACAGGAAATAATTCACAAGGCACTGGCACACTTCCTTCCTCAACTGCTCCTGGCTCCTTTGACAACTGGCAATAACAATAAAAATCGGCAATGGCTCCACTGGGTGGCACATAATTTGTGTCTGGCTGTGGCTGCCCAGCGAATGTGCAACATGTGGCACGTTGTCGTCTGTGGAACAGCGCCCATGACTTAATCAAATGCAACGCGTTCCGTCTGCAGCCAGGGCACAGGCCACCCAATGACCTCCTGCCTCCTGCTCGAGGCAGCACACGGAGACTCGAGACTGGAGGCTGGAGTCTGAGAGTTCACAGGTTCATGTGAAAGTTTCGCTTTATTGCATTTGTAAGCGAGCTCAGGGTAGCCCCTAAAAGGGTTTGCTGCGAGGAGTGGCGTCTTCGAGTGGCATCGTCGTCGTCGTCGTCGTCGTCGTCTGCCCCATGTCACGAGCAAATGTCACTTGCCTGTGCCTGTGCCTGCCCGCTGCATGTGTCGGGCTCTTGAACTTCTTTAACCTTTTTTTTGTATGTTCATAACTGGCTCTGGGCTCTGGCTCTGGGCTCTGTTGTATTTGTGCCTCCTTGATGTCGGGCGTGGAGTCTATCCTCGACTCTGGCTTGCATCTCTGCCAGCATATCGTATGTCGAATTTTCGGAGCGTGCAGTCATGATGCTGGCTTCTGCGAGTGTAGCTGCACAGCGCGGAGTCGTGACCATTGTTGCACCGTGAGGGACAGATAGAAGTAGCTGCAACTGGAGCTCTGGAGACACTCCACTCAAACAAAAATGTTAAAATGTTTTGCGGTTTAGTTTCCATTTTCATGTAATTAGCGTTGCAATTCGTGAAGTGCTTTCCGCAGCGTCGATTTCCTATGCTGATTTTTTTCCCAGTCACAGATGCCAGTCCCAGTTCAGGGGTCAGCTGAGGGGCTGTGCATTCTCGTAACTCTGGCGGGAGGCTGCTGGTGCAGGAAGTGGGGCAAACATGTGGCGGAAACACACATGTGAGAGAGAGAGAGAGAGCGCGAAGCCACCCTTAAAAGCTAAGCCACACTGTGAGTGGTTGTCTCTGCTTTAATGCTACGTTTGCAGCGATTGTTGCAGACAAATAAAGAGTGCCACAAGTATTACTAGGGGAATATATTCTCCATTAAATGGGACACAAATGTGCCTATCTGGCCGTCTTGTAGCTGCTATCTGCTGTCATCAGTTTGCCGCTTAGACAAATAACCCAGACTCAGCCTGTGACTACAATTCAAGGCAGAACCCTCTGCCCGCTGCCTGTTTGTATCTTTTCGACAATCCCCAAGACCAAATTGCAATAGATGGATGATAAATGATGTACAGGAGACTCCATCTGCACCGTGAACCGCATTGAACTCAGCCTCAGCCTCCAGCTCCATCTCTAAACCCCATCTAATGGCTAATATGTCACTTTGGCTGCTGCATTGGCTCTAACTCCGGCTCCAAACTTCACTTTGTGCCTGTGGGCAGGGGCAGGGCCAGGGGCAGGGGCAGGCAGCTCTGGCTCTGTGCAGTTTGTGCCCAAATCGAAAAATAAATAAAACAAATGATCGGCGCATGCCAGGACTCCACGCACAATCAGCCACCCCCCCAGAGAGAGAGAGAAAGAGAGAGAGAGAGACGCCCACCACATGTCAACATTTAACATGCTTTCCAGCCACATCATCTCCTGCCCGAACAGCCGTATCTTTGTATCTGTGAATCGTCGTTGCTCAGTTGCCTCACGTCGTCGTTATGATAAATGATGCCCCCACTGTCGTCTCAGATATTATTTTGCGCTCACTGAGGCTCCGTTTGCCGCTCGTTTCCTGCCCTGAAGCAGCAGCGTCTATGGGCTTCGGGTTTTGGGTTTCAGCTTTTGATTGTTACAAATTTGTTGGCAACAGAATTAGCCATATCTTAGCTTCAGCTTTTGGCACAGTTAACGCCGAGCAGCTTCGGTTCTGCCTTCCGGCGCTGGCTATGGCTTTGGCTTTGGCTGCGCGGCTCTTAAAATTATCCCCAAATTAATCATTCAAATTGTTGGAGGCTGACAAAAAACGCTGTGGCGTTGAGCGGCTCATTGTAATGGCCAAAATCAATAGTAATTAACCTTAATCGTTGGCCAGTTTGTCGCTTGGTGTTGAAGTTGAAGTTGAAGCTGAAGATGATGCGGGTCAAGAGCGATGAGTGAGTGACGTTGTGTGTAGATATAAGTGGAACCTAATATTAGATACAAAATGTACAGTTTGTAGCTCTGGAGTGGCAGTGTGGCTGTGGCACAGTTTTCGCCACAAAAGTAACTCTCTCGAGCAACTCTTTTCGCACAGATTCGTATCTGTGGAGATCCTTATCTCGGTAGCTAGTGCCATCTATTGCAATACATCAAACGTTGATCACGAATTTTGCATCGATTGTCAGGCAAGTCTCCCTCCCACATGCAGCTAACGAAGCGAAGCATGTGGCAGGCAGATACAAGCCGAATGCATGTACATTCCAATGCCATTGTGCCACTCCTCAAGCGGCGCGGAAAACTCCCACAGCAGCGGAACAGCGGAGCAGCAGTTCGCGTAACCCAAATAAACAGAACAGCATGCCCGTAGTACAACTCAATAAACAGATATGTACATACATAATACATACATATATGTACATACACATGTACATTCCGCATCTGCATCTTTGCTGTTGCAGAAAGTTTGATGGCGCGGCAGGGCACGCCCCCATCATGGCACCCATGTCAGTCCATGTGACATGGAAATAAACTCTGTTTCCAGTCTGTCCCCCAAATCCACAGCCTCCTTTCAGCCGCTGCCCCCTGTTGTTGTTTAATGTAAATATGATTATTCCTTTTTGCCACGCCATATGCATATAGCACGAGTATATGTCGGCTCTGTGAATGGAGATTGCCCTGTGCAGGGCACAGGGAAGGAGCCGGGGCAGGGCATTGCAAACAATGGATGCTATTTATTATTGACATGTTCCCTGTTGCTGCCACTGCTGCATGCCCCGCAGCGCGGGTTATCAGTGTTACTGTCAGTGCTCCTCAGTGATAACCGCAGCGCACAGCATCGAACCGAATGTAAGCCTTTGACGAGCAGAGTTTCACTCCCAATGCTGTACAATGGAAAATCCCTTTTGTTTATTTGTGCGTCGGCAGAGTCGCTTTTATTGCTCTGCTCTCAATCGGTTTATGCGATTTTCATTTATTTAAATGCCGCTCTTTTGCCATTAATAGTTCTGCATGCAAATCCATATGGAAATGGGAAATGGGCAGAATGGAAAATCAATTCGCTTTAAGCGCGCGGGCTTAGCCAAGTTTATCACGCCCCACAGCAGAGCCCTTCGCTGTCCCTCTGCTCCAGCTCTAATCATGTAGCAGCAGACACACCAGAGAGCGAGTGAGAATGAAGCCAGAGAGCATCAAATCGTTTTGAAACCGATAGCCCATGATCTCTGGTCCATGATCCGTGTTCCACGATTAAAAATAGATTGAAAATCCATCGAAAAGTCAACGCGTCATGTGCGTGTGAGTATGTCATCAGAGACAGATGATAGATGAACTATTTCACTTAGAAATTTGTACATTTGGGATGGCAAAGGATAGAGAAAAGGAATCCCACGAAGTGAGACTTTGCTGCACTCGCACAATGTGCCCATAAATGAACGGATACTAAATCCGAAATATAATCTCATCAGCATCACCTTTCCAGGGAAAAGTTCTTACGGCTTTCAAAGATAACCCATCTCTGGGTAGTAGCAAAAGCTGTTTACAGCCGTCTTTACGATCTGACAGGTGTCTGGTGGAGCTGTTAATTCTGGCACATCGTTTGGCAAAAGGTGAGGCAATGTTCATAAGAGTTTTACTTCAACCAGCAGCTTACGGGGTGGGACAGAGCGACAGCTTCATTAGTTAATGGGCACTTCATTATGTGTAGGAGCCACTAGGAGAGCCACTGCAACAGGCTCCAATTAAAATATAGATCATGCAACCCGATCAACATCAGGTAAGAGCAAGAGCAGAGTCGCAGTTCGTGGAAGGCTTTTAGCACGATAAAGTGGGGAAGGCAGCCTCTCGTTTCCTACCCAATTATCGTGTTGGTCCGATCTTGGCTGCGTTCGACAAGAACACGACTCTCGCGACTCGAAAATAAACGAGAAACGCGTACAAGCGGGGCATGTGGCTTGTTATGGCAGAGAGACTCCGCAGAGGTGCTAAAAGTTGCCACAGTAGCGCTAGCTCGCTGGCTCGTTGTGTGTATCTTTCAGATACAGATACTTTGGCAGCTTGTGTGTTGCCCGTGTAAGCCGCTTAGCCGCTTAGCCGCTTAGCCGCGGCTCACTTCAAATACAAAAGCCCATCAATACCTGGGGGATAGCTATGCAAATATGAAAATATTTAAATTGGCCTAAACAAAAGCCACTCGAAGCGGCAACACGAAGCTCTCAATTTATTTAACACAGTTGGTGGTAGATCTAACACATCCGAGTCTTTCCCTCTGCCTTTTCCACTTATCTTGAAGCTACAACAAGTATCTTCGGTTTGTTTCGGTGGCTAATTTATGGCTTGGAGTGGCAGCCAATCGATCAACTCGCTGCTATTGGTGGGCGTGACAGCATTCCATTCCATTCCATTCCATTCCAGGCCAAACAAGTGTGAAGATTGCCAGAGAATTTCACTGCTTCGGGCATCAGCCATTTTTCTTTTAATTTTTTTTAGTTGTAATTCCCATAGCTGCTTCATTAGCAAACTAAACCCGCAATCAAATTAAATCAAAGCACCCAAAGAAAGGCAGGAAAAATACCCAAACGACCATTAAAAGGCGAGGAAAACTCCAAGAAAATTGTTTCAATGACCCCGAAAGGGGCAGTAAAATTAAATTCAAGTTGAATTGAATGCATTATTTTTTTTTTTTTGGGACATTTAAAATGTGTCGCGTGTCGTCCAGTGCCCCATTATGAGTATTTTTTGTGTTTATGATTTGAATCGAAATGGAAAACGGTAGGGGTACGAGATTCGATGATCTTTTGGGATCGTGTACGACCAACCCATCTGACGGGAGAATCGTATTTCATATCGCGCTGCGCTGTCAGCTGCCATACCCCATGGATTTTTATGACTCAAAGCTCTTACCCTGAAACTTTTAGCTCAGACACCACCCGTGGACACAGCGAAAGGGGAAGGGAGGGTGATCCTGCAACTGAATCTTCTGTCTCCTGTGTGGATCATCTGCGGGCTATAAATTAAATGCAAAATGAAATATTTAAGCCTTTTTGCCTTTGGCAACTGCCGGCAACAGCAACCCTTCGCTGCGCTGCACACAAATCAAATGCAAATTATGCAGCTTAATTGATTTATAGCAGTGCGTGGAATGGCTTTTGCATTTCTTTATTGTAAAAACCGCACACATTTCCCGGGCGGGCGGGTCTGCAAAACTTTTCAACTTTGTCTTAATTACCACTGTGGTCCCCCGTCCCCCGTCCCCCGGCCACAGTCCCACAGTCATCAGGGCAGACGAAGTTTCCCCCCGTCAGCAGCAACATGTTGAGCGATGCCCACAGATTCACATCCAACCCCCACTCAACCATGCGAGTATTCTGCATATTTGATTTCACGCCCCCGAAATGTAAATCAAAATGCATACGCAAAATTATGCACATCGCCATCGTTATCGTATGCGAGAAGAGCTCCCACACACACACACACGCACACATTTGGCTAGAAAACGGCAACTTCGATTTAACAAGCAGCGTGGCTGCACATTTCATGCCAAAAGCTACAACAACAAGAGCGACAACTGAAACGACAATCACTGCAAGCAAAGTGCGAAGGAGAAGGGAAGAAAGGGTAAACGGGAAACTTGTCATCAAAAAGACTGCCAAAAATAATGTTGAGCCCAACAACACAAGGCGCTGAGGCATAACAAGCAGACACACTGCACTGTGGGCAAAGTGAGCGAGGATTGGAGGAAATCAACCGAAAATCGACGTACAAAACAGTGAAATTTAAGAAGAGTTAATGGAATGCAGAAATTCAGAAGTAATTACAATTATTTCCTTTATTTAAAAAAATATTCTATTTCGTATCGTTCCACTGTGCCTGTGCATTCACCCCACACACACACACACACACAACTGACGTGCGTGCCGTACCCCCAAAACCACCCTTTCATATTCCCCCCGCCCACTATGCAAAAGTCACGTTTTGCCTCTACCCCGGCGCTCCCCGACCAATGTTTTACACACAGCATGCTCGCTCGTTTCTTGGCAGGGGGAGTGGATGGAGGCTGGAGCCCAAGAGTCAAGGAATTTCAGTTCCAAGAAATATTCAAAAATACAAAATTTAATGCTTGTTTTTGCGTGTCTCTCTCTCTGCTTCCTCTTCACCTTGTTTCTCTTTTTCTTTTGCATTTACGAAGCGTAAAATTTCTTCTTCTTCTTGGTTGTGTTTTAGTTTTTGTGTTTGTTGTTTGAGCTTGTTTATTTATTTTACTGTTTAACAACACCTGCAAGACAGACAGAGAATGAGCAAGAGAGGAGGAGAACGAGAGAGCGAGACAGTGGCAAAGGGACGCAAGACAGAGAGAGGGAATCTAAATTAAGCAAAAGCAAAACAAATACACATAATTTTCTGTGGAAAAGCAGCGCGCTTTTCTTCGTTGCATGAAAACTTTCAAGTTGTTCATCGTCATTGACACAAATTGCTATTGTTTCAGTTGCAATGTACTCACCCAACAGCCGCATAACCTCCTCCGGATTGAGAAAAACATTCAGATGGCCGGAAACTCTGCTGCCCGGGTGCAGGAGCAGTGCAGTCAGCGCCAGCAGCGACAGCGACAGCAATTTTTGACGACATTTAATGATGGAATTCATGGGGAAATTCATGATTTTTCCGACACTTTTTTAGCACGTTTGCAACAACAATTTGTAAACAATTGAGTGCGATAGAGAGAGCGCGACGCACTCACACAGCCACGCGCACAAGAGCGTCAACAGGAGAGAGAGAGCGAGGGTGCGCAAAATGTTAGCAACGGAAGTGCAGCGAAACGAACATTCTCTCCTATCGCCGCTTTCACAAGTCTTTTACTTATATCACTTTTTACACGCACTTTTAGTTAAGTTTAACAATTAGTTGCCCGTCAACGCGATTTTCAACTCTCGTTTAACGCATCGATCGGTTCGCTTCGCTTGTTTTTTTTGTTTTGAATACCATGAACAGTGTGCACGCGAAGCTATCGATCCAATATACCACCTGACCCTACAACAAAAAATATATACTTCAAATATACCGAAACCATACCAAAATATACCAAACAATATTTAAAATACCGTCAGCTGTTTCTCTAGAAAGACGCTCTGCTAATGTGTAGTGCTGTTAATGTATTTGTATGTCAATGTTAACTCACATAATGTTAAAATGAGCGCCACTTTTTGAAAACCCAAAATCCAATTTCATATGGCAAAAGTGCGCTGAGCTCAGTGATGAGCTGGAAATATGTACATATAAAATGTTATCAAACATTTAGGGAGGAGCAGACAACTTGAATTTCATTTAAATCAAATTAAAAGATGGGAAATTCATTTCAAACCAAAAAACTGTTATACCTGCTGACAATGTTACTTCAACATCTGGTTTTCCTTTGCAGCATGTTGAGTAAACATGTTTTGCGTGAGCAGCATGCTCGTTAACATAAAACTTAGACTGTTGAAATCTGTGATCCAAATGTTGCAGGCTTTCTAGCAACATTTGGGATGCCCACAATTATATTGAATGCAAAGTGCCCTTACTATTTTTCCCGATTTGAAAACTGTTCCGATATTCTAAACATTCGCCTCAAATCTATAAAACGTACATATGAATGTATGTGTGGGTCGGCAGAGGAGCAACTGTGCATTGGCCTCACGAAGCCACACGAAGCTTTTACACTGCGCAGCCCGAGGTTTTTTCCTCATCGATCTGCCAAAGACTAAACAAACACTTCCGCGATCTGGAAGTCCCTATTACTGTACGAGAGAGTTTTGCGTATCAATCCAGAAATGATTCGTGCATTCGATTACTGGGTCTCTGACCTTGAACCAAATAGTTCGGCTTAGTGTTCTTATCAGCGAAGCCCGAAACCAAAACAGAGACATCGCCTTATAGCGCCTCTACGCATGGGCTGGGCGATAGCGATAGCGCCTAGGGGATGTGGATGAACATCAACCCACTTGACAGTTCGACCGCAGCGACGATGCCAAATGGCCAGAAGGCACGGAAGAAAGGGAACCTGCTGCTGGGCTTGCTCGGGCTGCTCGGCTTTGTGGTCCTCTCCTTGGATGCAGTGAGCGGGAAGCGCTGCAAGGTGCCGTACGAGAAGGTGCAGGAGAAGTACTGCTACTTCATAGCCGATGAGGAGCCTCTGGTGAGTGGTGGACTTCGCAATGAATCATCGATCATCAGCACTCTTGCGCTCTTGGCTCGCAGCACACTTCGTTCCACAACTTCTGCTACCAGGAGAAGAAGACCTCGCGCGTCTGCCTAGACAGCGAGGAGGAGATGCGCATCCTGGCGCGGCACCTCTACGAGATCGGCTTCCAGAACGGCACACAGTTCTGGAGCGCCGGCCATCGTTGGCCCGGCGATATGCGCTTCTACTGGAACTACTTCGGCCGCGCTCGGGCTCTTAACTACTCGAACTGGGCACCGGACGAACCCACTCCCCGAATGGGACGCAACTGTCTGATTCTCACACTGCGCGCCGGCGAGCTGTTCATGAGCAGCGAGTCGTGCTACACCCGAGCCGTCGATATCTGCGAGCAGACACTCAACAGCGAAAGCGACTCCCGAACTGTAATTCACTGAAATGATTTGTGTTTGGGAATGCTCTTTTGCTAGGGCAGAAATTAAATGAGGCATAAAATATTGCAAATTATTAAAGAGCTGTTTGCATGTCTTCAAGTGAGAGGGAATTATTTTCCCTACAACATCTGCAAGCATCGAATAAGAGCATGCGCGATCAAAGAGCACAAAGAGAGTTATTAAGCTACCAATGAACAATGCGTAACAATGCTGTCAATAAGTGGGAGTGCAAGGGCTCTGCGATGAACTCAAGCGACGAGACCTCCTTCTATAATTGCTTCATGCACACGGTAAAATGACTTACAGAGTGACGTCTTCGCCACAGTGCACTCTCTTTCGTGCACCCCTACTAAATCCCCATCCCTCTCCAGGGCTTGTAAGTGAAGCAATTATATAAGGAGGGCCCGTCGGCAAAATTTCTTCCCTAACAATGCTGTCAACAAGTGCGAGTGAAAGGGCTATGCGCTATATGTGTGAGTGAAACGACAATGCACTATGGGGCATTTGGCCTCTTTTTGTGGCATTAATTAATAACTTCCAAACGAAACAATATTTTTTGATATAGTTTTCTGGTATGAGTTAAGGGAAGGTCCTTTGAAAAATCGAATTTTTATTTTATTTTTAAATTGAATCAAACAAAAAATGATGGGAATATGTGAAGCAATGCCATATTTTACTTAAAAGGTCGTGGCCGGATTTTTAAAAATGGAAAAGTAGAAGATAATCGGGTTTTTACATCGACTTCCTTGTATACTGCAAGCAGCTTTTTTTCTTTGAGTTGTTGAATGTGGGACACAATAGCACTGGAAATGTCTCAACGTTATTATAATTGTACAATTGAGCACGAATTTAGCCAATCTGCACAGTTTTTTTCGATTTGTTTCAAGTTTTCCGTGAAAATGTTCAATTTAATCAACAAACTGTAAAAAAAAGTTCTTCAAAGGGTCTACAAATAACCCTTATCGTTCTCAAGGCTAGTGACAGGTATTAACACTTAAATTCAATGCAATTCGCATCTTCTTCTGCAATTTTCTTCTTCACTCAGTTTAACATTGCTAACAACTCCGAAAATCTAAACTTTAGGTTATGTTACGAAGATTCAAATATCTGCGAAGACGCAGAAAAGCGCAAGAAAAAATAACATCAATTGGATTAAGAACTGAATACTCTACAATATCTATGCAGTTTAATGCTTCCGGCGGGAGCCGAACACTTTGTAAGTCTATTCAAAGACAAATTTTCGTCACTAATATGGACTTGTTAAGAAACTAGCCATTAAACATATTATGAGGTAAATTTTGTAATTTCAAACTCACAAACACCTTTTTAATACCTGCCTGTATCGATAATATTGTAAAATTGGTAAATTGATCAATTTTTGCACTTTAAACTTCATGAACAAAATCCGTTTTCCGATAACTTTCTATCGTTCGTAGCAAACAGCTGACTTTAACAGCTGTTATCTTAACAGGGGTGCGCACTGTTAATTTTTTGGGTACGTAACATTACGGACTGATCTTATTCCTATGTAAATCTGTAAATATTACTTTTTTTTTACTTTTGACAAATGAGTTTCGGCCAGGAAAAGTGGTCAAATGCCCCATAGTGCAATGGAGTGTGCTGATTAACCCTTTGATGGCATGGGGTTTAAAATTGCCCATTGCCAGAAAGGGAGTTGAAGTTTTCCTTTATATTTTGATTTTTAATAATTTACTACTTGAAAGTAGTCGTTCTTGCTGCAAAAAAATATAATTTCATATTGTGCATGGAGAGGACTAATATATTCCCAAGCTTCCGAATCTTTTGTCATTATCAAAAGTATTATAAACAACTGGCCTTTATAAAATGCAATCAGTCACTAGAAAGCGTTGGCATCGAACTGGCATAAAGGTTCATCCAAAATGAGAATATTTGCTATTTTATGCATTTCTCTTTGTCAGAGTGCGGCCTCATTAGATCGGGTTGGCAAAGGGTTCTACTATATTGGCAATGAAGACAGCGTAAGTGGAAGATGGCATAAATTAATAGTGAAATGAAAAGCGCCACCCTTCATCTTTTCAGTCGTTAAAATACTGTGACTGGTTTCATTCGAGAAGTGACTGCTGGCAGCACAACAGCCAGCTGGTGTCTGTGGAAACGCTTGAGGAGCTAAAGGCACTCGAGGAGTATGTTTCCTCCAAGGACTTTGCCGACGGCAGCACCTTTGCCACGTCTGGCCATAGCTTCGATGCCGACATGCCCTACTCCTGGGAGGGCGTCAAACAGCCGCTGACCTTTACCCGCTGGATGCCCGGCGAGGAGAAGCCCCTGTTCAAATCCTACCTCAGTCTGGTGCTCTCCAACTCGTCATTGTACATGCGACAAACCTTCGGATACGATAACTATTATATCTGCGAATATCAGACACCACTTTTGAGTATTTGGCTATCCCTGAACAAAGTGAACTTGGTAGTTCTGCTCTGTTTAATACTCATTCTGATTTATCTCTTGATATTTGGAAAAAGGCGTAAAACAGGATCGAGCGCAAAAGCTGTTGACAAAGAAAAACTTATAGTAGTATAATTAATGCAAATAATGGAAATATTTTGATTTGTGGAATGTTCAATGTGCGTTACAAAAATCTGTTATTCCCCACAAATACAATATTCCCTATTTAATCTTCGGTTCTTTTTGGTTCTTTCGAACTGCGTGATTTCCCCAGATTTCCCCAATAAGTCACAATCACTTGCATTGTATATCAGCATTGTATTGCTGAATCAGCTTGCTGATAAAAGCAAACAATCTTGATCGAAGTCCCTAAAGCAACTAACTATGCTCGTTTTTTGAAAATGTTTCAAAATTTGTATTCTTTCAAAACACTGACTACTATCATGAAGCAAACTATTAAAAATTAAATTATGAAACAATTATTATGTTTTTTTCACATTGCCTTCAAATGATTGATCAGCACACTCCATTGTCGTTGCCCTCACACCTACAGCGAGAGCCCTCTCACTCGCACTTTTCACTCGCACTAGTCCATAATTTTTTTCCGACGAGACCTCCTTATATAGTTGCTTTATGGCTAAGGCCACTCGCGAGCCGGACCGGACCGATCGTGCGAACGAGTGCGAAGTGCCCACCCCAAGAGCGCTATCGGAGAGCGCTAACAGCACTGTAAAGGGTTTCGCTAACAGCACTGTAACGCACGCTGTTAAACTGGGCTGTCAACAGTGTTCTGCTGGCGCTGCTTTTCTGGGCAAAGCTATGGGTAATACCGATTAGGCATAAAATAATTCAAGCAACTTACCAGTTCATATGGCAGACTTTTATTTATGTCGAATAGTTTTGCAACGCACTGTACTCTCCTGTTAGTATTGGGTTTGAAACACCTTTGGCTACGCTTCTGTCTGTTGGACAGAATTTGTGCCATAATCAAACAAGAACTTAATTCAATAATTCAGCATCTCTCACTCCTTCCTCTGTCTCCTCTCTCTCTCTTTCTCTATCTCCTTCCTTGCTGCCTGCTCTGTGCGGAAAGTGTCTGCCGTGTGTTGGCTTGTAATACAAATAAATTTCGACTAAACGCTTTTAAACAGTCACCGACAATGCGTCGTCGCGTCGTCTGCGAGGCACCAGGAGGCCGAGACAGGCAACACGAACGGCAATGGAGCCCATTCCGCCCACGCTGGCTGCTGCGGCAATTAACTCAAATTGATAATGACAACGAAAAGTTGTAGGAGCTGGCTATGGGTCTGGGTCTGGGTCTGGGTCTGGGTTCTGGGTGGTAAATCGTTGACGTGATTTCATTTGAAGTGCATGCAAAAGTGGCGACACATTTCGACACGTCCTTTGACAACGCCCTTTGGCATAATTAAAACGAAATAATTTTCGACAAGTTTGGTTTTGGCTTTTTTTGTCGCCTGTCGCCTGTCGCCTGTCCTTGCTCCTGGCTTACTCATCGACTCGTGGCACGTAGATTGCGTCTGTCATGTGGAGGGCGAAACTTGCTCCTACGGAAGCTCTCTAGTTCCATGTTGGAATTTTTATTTAATTTGCTTCTGCTGTCGTGGGGTATTAGCTTCTTTTACTTCCTCCGTGCGGCTGCCTCTCCTATTTTGTTGTCTTCGCCGTTTGCTGCATTGTTTGAAATTAATTTCACTTGTCGTACATTGAACCAACTCCAGAAGGGCCTCAGCCCATTCCCATTCTTCTCGTTTATCAAAGGATGTGTGCGTGCCGTTGTCAATGCCCCTTAGCACTGCATATGTCTAAGGAGACAAATAGGGCAAAAACGCTGTTGAGCAGGCACAAAATTCTGCTTTGGAGCTGGATGCAATCAACGCGCTAATCATTTTGGCAGAAGGCAGTGCACTTCCCGGCCAACCGGCTAACTGACGGACTGAGTGACATTCCGGGAAGCCAACAAATCCCGGGCCATCTGCCTGCTGCATTTTCCTCCACTCGTACACAGAGCACGGGCCGAGGCCAACTGACAGCCACAGCTAACTTATGTGGCCAGAACTCGTTCCAGCATCGGCAGAGTACGATGGAAAGGAAAGAGTTTCTGTGCACAGTGCAGACAGGACAACAGGGATTGCATTTTCATGCATTTTTTTTCTTCACTTGGAAACACTTTACATGGCCCTTAGATCATGGCTGGGTTGGCTGTGATCAATTGTCGCTTGGATATATTTTATTATTCGATCCACCGTCATCATCCTTAGCCAGAGCCTTGGCCTGCGGCTGTCTCTCGCACATTAATCACTGACAATAATGAACTTCCGGGCTACTGCTGTTGTCATTAGCGCCATGTTGCCGAATTTATCGTGCGACTTGCGAGAGAAACGAAGCGATGTGGAACACAAGCTGGAACCCGGCCTGGTCTAGACTCTAGACACACAGACTGACCTCTGCTCGTTGGCTTTTCTTTGCTTATTTTTTTGTGATTTTTATCGCTTCGATTTACGACTCATAAAAATGTTAGAGGAGATACTTTTATATGTTGCCGCCATCCGCCGTCCGCCATTCGCCATCCGCCAATAGCCGCCTCTCCTTGGTGGCCATTTAATGCTCGACTGCTCCTGCAAGTCACTTGGCAGTGTCTGTGCGAGTCTCAATGTCTCAATGTTGTTGATTTTATGGGTTTTTGGCGATGCAGAAATTATTCGCATGCTGCCCAGCGGCGCAGTTGGACCAAATAAACAAAGTGAAAGCCATTAGAAGTGCAGAGAGAAGCTTGAACTCACGAGAGGATGACCCCTAGGTTGGGTTCTAGTAAGTTGAGGGGTTAAGCACTCACCTTACCCGGTAGCTGCTAATCCAACCCCCAACCCTTTTGGCATGTGCCATCATAGAGCTGATCTCATCTGAATACAATTTGTTATTTGCCCACACACGAGTTGGTTAGTTAGCAGCAATTTCCCTAGCAACATCCTGCATTTGACAGTTATTAGATTAACACCTATCTGCCATAGAACGGGACCTGTCTCCCTCTCTCCCATCAGTGTGGGACAGACAACGGATACTCGATTACTCTCTCTCTCTCTCTCTCACACTCTTCATGTTGCTGTTGCTGAGCCGGAGCCCTGCACCCAGGCGATGTTGCACGAAATTGGACAAACAATAAAGCGCTCAAAATGTATGCGAACATAAAATCTCGGCCAGAGAACGGTTCGGTTTGGTAGGGGATGAGTAGGAGCTGGTCGAAACAAAAGGCAGCTCTGTCTGTCGGCCATGTTCAATGATAAAGAGGCAAAAAGGGAGCACCGCTCCAGCATGTGATGTCAATTTCAGACAAACAACCCAGCGAAGGCGCAGGCAACATGCATACATACATATGTATGTATATAAACATATGTATGCATGCATCTACAAACCAATATACATATATTGATGGATGAACGGGATATTGATATATACAATATGTATGTATGTGTCTATCTGCCTTATATGACATTCAAGATGGTTGGACTTTGCCCCCCACCCCCCTGACTCTGTCATCTGTCGACTGTCCATTTTGAGCAGCACATAAAAAGCTGTTGCCGTTCGGAGTGACTCTCGGTTGTGGGAGTGAATTTTCAGTTGAAAGCTGTCAGTGGCTGTTTAGATTTACGTGCCGCACTGCAGCCATGTCGGATGAATGGTGAAGGGACAACACCCACAGAGCAGCTGGACCCCAGTACCCCCCATTTCCCCCATTCCACAATTGCACTTTGTAACAATGCAAAAACACACACACACACACACTCCACCCTGGATGGCAGACGCCCGTTGTCATCGCTCTGACTTTTTGTTAATGAAAGTGTCAGCTAGACAAACGCACTCAAACCCACCACTCACCTCCACTCATCTCATCTCACCTCAACTAACCCATGGAGCACTCACCCTCCCCAGACCGACCCATCATCATCATGCCTTTTGTGTCGGCTTTCGGCCTATTTGGAGCTGCTGTTCTGTGGACCTTCCATTTTTGGCCAATAAATTATGATCTGGCTGATTTGCACTGTGGCCGCTGGCCATTGTAAGCGCTGGGAGCGCTCCTGCGATATTGCTGTCTGGTTTTGTTCAGAGAACATTTCATTTAGCAATTTGCACTCGAGCTCCTCCTAATGGGGGATATTTTATGATTATTTTGTAAATTATTTATGTATGGTAAAAATAACTTTCAGACTAAATTAGTCTGCGTATAAGCCCCAAAAGTATGCACGCAAATTACAGAGCCCAACGATTCATCAAATCTTCATCAAGTGCGATTCTTCAAGGCATTCGTAGGCTTTCTTCTAATCTTTTAATACTTAATCAGCTTACTTACTTATTGGCTCATATTTAGCTACTCAACCAGAGCATTTGTTCCGGGTTAATCGTATATTATCCGGCACTTTAATCAAATCGACAGAAAAACCTTTTCAGCAATTAGCGAGTGGAGTTGGCAGTTGGCACCTTTCTGACTCTTACAGTCCTTATGCTCCATAATCCTAAATGCTTCCAACTCAATTTACATGCCAAAAGGCGCAAGAAGGATGAAGAAGGGAAGTCTTGACTTAGGGCCAGGGCACATTATTAAAATGCGGATAAGTTGCGACGTGCAACGATGTGTTGAATGAAAGTGAAAAGCTGTGCGTGGGGCAATTAGAGAGCTGCGGAGGAGCAGGAGCAGGAGCAGGAAATTCTCGAGCCTGAAAACTAAGTCGGATAAGGGCAGAGAGATGTAATTCGCATGGTTTGGTTTTTAATTAATTCAAAGCACACGAAACAGAGCCCAGATGTAGGCACTGATAGTACCTCACTCACTTTCTGCCTGTGTCACTGCCTCTCTCACTCTCTGCCTGTGTCACTCTCTCTGCCTCTGCCTCTGCCTCACTCTCTCTTTCTTTGCCTCTGCCTCTGCCTCTCTCTATTTCTCGCCGTTCCAAGTAGGTTAATGCTGAGATGGGAGATGCTGAGATAGAGAGGGCGTCCCCACCAGACGCCTTAATTGACGGGCGTTACAAAATATTTACCGTTGCTCGTACATTTACCGCTACCTTTGCCTTGCCTCACCGCTACTAGGGGAAATGGAAAAAGATGATAAAGTGCGCAAATGTTTGCACTTTCCCTTTATGACTCTTTAGAGACGCGAAACAGTTTTGGATGTGTGTGTGTGTGTGTGTGTGTGGAGGCAAGCCCCCAACGCATTATTCTGCCCAAATTGTTTGGTTTCGGGCAGGGACACCCTGCCGGCGTGTCGACGTCTTGATAAGAAGGTGTTGGGCTACATAAATATTTTCATATTTATACGAATAATTTATTTACATTTTACGGTTCTGTGTGTGTGTGTGTGTGTGTGTGTGTGTGTGTCTTTGCTCTGAATTTCGACACTGTTTTGGGGTTGTGGCGAGGCAGTTCCCCCCTCCAATGTCAACCCCAATTCTCATTTTGGAATAGTTCAAGTCAGGCTCTCCGGCATTTGTATCTAGTAGCCCTAACATAACACATTTCCATAACAAAACTAAAAATCCCAGTCCGAACGTAGTCTCGCCACAATAGTTCCAACAATAATCTGAATTTCAATTCCGCAAGTAATTTTGTACAAAGTGAAATGTGTTCCAATACCCAAGAACGTGCCACGCGACCCCACGAGCCGGGACGCGTGTGCCGCGATTTGCTCTACTTGCGATCGAAGCAACCCAATCGAGTTGTGCCCGCCTTTACCTATCAGGCTCTGCAGAAGAACACGGTGGTAAGGCCACCACCAAAGTGAGTACAAAATCAGCTAAAAACAAATCTAGCAAGCGATAAAGAACGTGCTCCTCAGAATCGACATCTTTAAGCGGCGACCCGTGCGGGAGACTGTCTTTAAGATCTATTTCAGTCGCGGCGACATCCCATGTGTCCTGGCCGGACGCAGCAACAAGCAGGATCCAACCAAAGATCGTCCCCTGCGCTGGACTTGCGTGCCAGAGGAGCTCGACTATTGCTACTATTTGCCCATCTTTGTGGACGGTCTGGCGGACATGGACAGCGACACGCGGCTGCTGGCCATCAACGGAGCCATCGATCTGATCATGCGTTCGCCCAAGAAGGTGCTGCCCGTGCTGCCAAAACTGATTCTGCCACTGAAGCGGGCCTTTCAGACACGCGACAAGCGCATCATCATCTCCGCGCTGCAGGTGGTGCAGCTCATGGTGCGCTTGGGTGAGACTTGAAACTTCACTAATTGAAAGTGAGATCTACAGCACTTCTTCCTTAGGTCCCTGTGTGGGCCAGGCCTTGGTGCCGTTCTATCGCCAGCTGCTGGCCGTTTGCAATCTTTACAAGAACATCAACGTGAACCTGGGCGAGGGCATTGATCCGGATCGCAGCAAGCGCATTGGCGATGTCATCGAGGACACCCTGAAGCTGCTGGAGTACTGCGGCGGACCAAATGCCTTCATCAACATCAAGTACATGGTGCCCACCTACGAGAGCAGCGTCTTTCCACGCTGCGAGATGCCGAAGCCATCGTAGGCAATTTTGATTCAGTTTTGCTTTCGATCTTAGTTTATTTAGTTTCGATTTTTCGGCTGGCAACTGGCAATACAAAATTATTTATCATTAAATCCATAGTTCCAGGACTCTCTTTTTGTCTGAAAAAATATTCGTGTTCCGCTCTGCTTACCCTCCATGAAAGTTGCCATCTGTTAGACAGTCAAGTGATAAATGCCTAATTAATTTTTAATTTTCGTTAAACAAAGGGCAGACACAGCAATGCTTCGTTTTTTGTTGGCCAATTGAACAATCGTGCCATAAATAAAAAGCTCATTATCATAAATCATACAGTGGGAATTGTTCAATGTTTTAATGGAATATCCATGTACAGAGTGTTGACTCCCGGTCTGGCTAACGAGAGAGGGTGTGCAGTGCTTCCTGGGCCTTATCTCTGGCTAACATCAAGCAATGGGCCACACACTTTTGACTTTTGAGTACACCCCCAGCCCAGGCAGCTCTCCATCTTCAAATCGAAGGATGGGCACACTCTAAATTTAATTTAACTAAATTGCTTGGGGTGGATGTGGTTTAGGCAGAGCTCCTTGCGCTTTTCAGCGTAATTAAGGACGACCCACCATAATTTTTGGACAAAAAAATCTTGTTATCAAACACGAAACAGTTGTCCGCAGTTCGCAGTTCGCAGTTCGTTCTCCTGTCCCGTTCTGCTGCTTGTGGAATGGTGGAATGGTGGAATGGCAGATGGATGGTCACTCCGCCTAGCCTATGGGTGGGTTGGCCTGTCTCTGCCGGCACCCGCACTGGATTGGTTGCTTGGTGGGTAGATTGTGGTGCGTAGATAAAAACCTGCCAAGTGTTGCAACTCAATTTGCCCCACACCCACTACCAGCCAGAGAGCCACCCCCCTGGGCTTCGCTCCGGAGTCGTTCCAGCACACAAGTTCTTAATTCACTTTTTGGTAGCGTGTTTCCCCCGCTGCTGATTCTATTTCGTTCGTTCGTTTTTTTTTAATCTCCTGTTGACGGTAAATCAAACAGTCCCCCTGGGTGCAGCGTCACTTGTCGACCCTCCTGGTTGCTAAATTGCATTTGCTTGCTGCGAAAATTTCCCATTTTATTGTTTGGCCCTGGATCGGCGGCTTCAGCTTCCAGCATCGGCTTCAAAATGCTGTTAAAACGTTTTGACATTTTATACGCACTTCTCCTGGAGCGGTTTTTATTGCGTCGAGACACAACAACACACTCGCAGAGACACACTGACAGGCAGCAGTGGAGTGGGAACAGTGGATCGGGAACAGTGAAGCGAGGAACACCGGGGATGGTCTGGGTACGGAAGGGGTTCCCTGCAGGACGCCAAAACTTTGATTTAGGTGGTAAATCCTTTCCAGAGATTGCAATCGTAATGGTTATATAATAAGAGTCGCCGTAAACAGGTTTGAGTCCTAAGAAATATTGTATTCAATTACTGAATATGACTTCAACGGGCAGAATACAAATCAAGGTTACAGATGGTTCCACATTGAACAAATAATCAACAAATGGCATTGAAAATATGTATTTTATGTGGTGGTTTATGTTTTGTGTTTAAAAGTAAAGTTCAACAATTGATAGAACACAATTTAAATGGCATACGAAAAGGCTTTTAACGTCGTTCGTCTCGCACACAACCTTTTACGTCGAAGACTCTCTCAGTTTCTCTCTCGTCGATCTGCTCTTCGCTTTGGTCTGAATTCGCTCTCGACTGAATTCGCTCTTTTTCATTCTTCCTTTGCGTTCTGCAATGCTTTCGCCCTTGCTTGTTTTTGGTGCTTTGTGTACTGATGGCAAAACCAAACTCTAGTTTTCCTTTCTCCGTAACCTGCGAGAACACCCCGCCCAAATGTGTGATATCAATTTTTGGGCTGCTATCGTAAAGCTCTCCCTAGCCTTGACTTGACTCTCCTGATGCCCACACTTTGGTTACATCGACAATGCCCAGGAGGGCTTTTCCAACGCACACACAACTCAAGCACATCCATAGAGAGTTGAGCAGTCATATGCAGGACTACGCTATTAAGTCGTGCCAATGGCCCATGATAGAGTGTGTGTCCGTGGGTTGTGGCCAGTGGGTTGGAAATTGCTTTAATATACCGGAAATTGCAGGCGAGTTGCATAAATTGACACGAAACGCCCGTGGGCACAATTCGATCCCATCGTATGTAATGAGCATTGCAGACATCAGCGCAGAAAACGAGAGTGCTGCCCATACTCCACCTCGAGCTCTTATCGATTGGGTTTGGGGTTTGTGGAGTGGGGGCCGCCCCGAATTTCCGTTAATCGATGACTCGCAACATCAGTAAATTTCTAATAACCCGAGTAGAAAATCAATCGATTTTGCTGCAGATTTCTTTGCTTTAATTTGAGAAAAGAATTATGGGTTAGGCGGTGGCACTTGAAGTACGCCTGGTTCTTGGTGCCACTCTTGGTGCCAAAGCCAGAGAGCCAAACCCCGTTTGATTGAGGTACTTGGATATGGCATTGAGTGGATCCTCCTCATTGCAGTGGATCCTTAAACACATCTCGAGTATGCATATCTGGAGTATGACAGTGGCTTGCCGCTCTGTCTCCCAACTGGACATAGTTCGCCGTGCAACTGAGATCCTGAGCCAGCTAGCTGCAAGATGAGAACCAACATTAAAGTCTGTATTGTCTGTCCATCTGCAGCAATGCATTCGCATTCATATGCCCGGTCTTATCAGCTAATGGGTGATTAGGAAATTGTCTAGGTTCGGGCTTAGTTTCACCTCCTCCGTAACTGTAAGGTCGGGGCTTAGAGTCCACTGTCTGCAAAGAGGCCATTCCAGCCATTTGCAATCCCTGTTTAGCCGGTCACGACCAGACATAAAGAGTACAGAGCGCACAGCTGGTCGCTTTTTCACGAATCACGTGCGCGATGCGCGGTGCACGGTGCGTTCTGTGGTCCGTGGAAGCTGCCCGGAAGCAAATCGAAATTATCACCAATTTGCAGTCATCGAAATCCAATTATGGGGCGGGGCATGTTTGTGCGGGAGTGTGGGAGAGGTCGAACAATGAGTGTAAGTGCAGACCTCCATCCTCTCCACTATCCATGCATGCCATATGCTGGCAACGAGATACACAAAAGTGCAGCGCGAACCTGGATCTGGGACCTGTCCCCGGGTTCAGCAGCAATAATCGGATTAGGTTGGCTGCCGCTGCTGCTGGAATACAACAAAAAAAAATACATAATTTGCGAGAATTGTCACACGACACGGTCCGGGGACCCATGGTCGGGCAGTGGGCGACTTATTTGCAATTTGCGAAATGGAATCGAAACGAGACACAGGGTAGGGGTCGGGACACTAAATCATGCGTGTCAAGTCGAGGAGTTCTTGTCTCTATCAAACTCATCATAATCGCCCCTGCCTACACATCATTATCGACTGCATTCGCATTCCCGTCCCTGTGGGGGGGGGGGGGGGGGGGGGGGGGCCCCCCCTTGTCCGGGGTTCCNACTACCCTTGTGTCGGGTTCCGTTCCTCTGTTGTCGTTTAGTTCCGGCATGCGACAGATGCAACAGACGTGCAGACGGTACGGGTACTGGTCTGGGTCCGAGTCCTGGCGTTTGGGGTTGTGGCACGACCGCAAGCGGCTCTCAATGGAACATCCCGGCGGTGGAATCCTATCCGCTCCACCCCCCTATCCGCTCGTAGCTGTCACTGCTCATTGTCAGCTAAGTGCCGGGGTGTAGAACGTTGCGGGGGTGACGGCGGATGGTCACCAAACCACAGCGACAGAAGCAGCAGCCCTCCAAACGATGCTAGAGAGCATTTTCATTTTCGAGTACCTTAAACCAACTTTTTTGCTCTCCAGCAACCTGCCAGCTCTTTGTGGGAAAGGTGGAGGTGGCGGCGCTGACAGAAACATTGCATGCACAGTGGGACACACCATGGGGAAACTGTGAAAAAAAACTGAAGGCTTAGAAGCAGTTTTGAAGGCAGTCAAACAATCAGAAATGTTAGAATTACTTCAACTAATTCGAGAAACAAACAAAATACACCAACATGGCATCCCCTTCGATCTCCACCAATGCAAAGGTCTGGATCATCTCATTGAGCGCTAGCCTGGCTGTGTTTGGAGTATTCTCGCACTTTCTACTTCGTCGCAGAAAGTACTCGCATAAAGCACCCGCTCATACAGTAGACACACGAAGGGCAGGCATGCAACTTGTCATCTCGGGAATGGAGGCACTGGACACCGTAATCGATTTCTTGGAGGATGCTTCAGCGGTGCACTACTCGGCCCAGCACTCTGAGTTTGACGACGAAGTACAGAAACTGCTGCAGATGGCTTACACGCTGCAGGAGCAGAGTAGGCTGATATTTTGCGCTGGAACCCAAGATGTTTACCTGTCTAAGTCTGCTTCAGAAAGTCTCAGTGTTGGAAGCAGCTGCGATTCTACGCACAGCCACACATCGGAAATGTTTGAATAGATACTAGTACTTTACTGTGACTTTACTTTATATTTTATATTTTCGTTGTGATACTCGAGCCAAATTAGCAACAGTTTTAAATACAATTATACTTTGCATACTTTTGGAATTTGTCGATATTATTTTAATACTTATGCCATGAAACAGCGGGAGATTTCTCGGCAGATAAGATTAAAATAGAAAATAATATTTCTAAGTAATCGAATGGTTACGGTTATGGAGATACTCGCACTCCTTTCAGAGATTAGTGCTCATCAAAGTGGAAACTGACTTCGACCCACTGTGCCTGCCCCCCGCCACACACATTCCCGACCGAACGCGATACAACAAAGGCGACGATAAGACGACAGAAGCAGCCGCCGACGCTCTTTGGCTCTTCCGCTGCACTCGAATGATGATTTCGCAGGGGAGGGTGGGTGTGATTGCTGCTTGGCAGTCGACACCCGACAGCCGACAGCCGACAGCCAACAACAATAAAAGGAAATTCAATGAGTTTTGTGATAATTTCGCACTACACGAAAAACGATAAACCCGAGCAAACGAATATCCAAAGAGCAATTGCGAACGGGAAGAGAGACAGAGAGAGAGAGAGAGAGATAGAGAGAGAGAAATCCGTAAACGAGCAAATAATAAAAATTGTATGTGCCAGCAGAGAGAGGGAGAGACAAAATTATGAATAGGCAATGAGGAAGAGGAGGAGGACTCGGAAACGGATCGAGGTGGACGAAGTCGGGCGGGGTGGGTTGTTCCGCTGAGGTGTCGGATGGCCCTTGGTGGGTGATTGCTGGGGTTCCGTTCGCTTCGAGTGGTTGCAAATCAAAGGGCAACAATGCAATCAAAAAAAAAAAAGAAAATGAAAACTCCAACCCAACGTGGGTGCAAATTTAGTTATTGTCTAGAGGTCCTTGGGGCCCCTGGGGAATGCCTGGGCCATAATTTAATTCGCTCGGCCCATTATTTCATTAGTTCAGGCATTGGCCCCATGCCCCTGGAAAATTGTGCAATTTACTCTGGGAGAGTGGAGGGGATGGAATGGAATTGGGATAGGCATTTTCCAACAGCAATATTCTAAAAACTGTAACTGGCAGCTAGACGCATAAATTTGTAAATTTGTATATTTCGATTTTGAATTTGGCAATTTTAATTGTTTTGGCAAAGCCAACATGGCCACAACCGGCGACTGTCTGGCACCGTTCATTGTCTTTTGCCTGGCCCAAACATGTTGTATCTTTGCATCTGCATCTGCATCTGCTGCTGCATCTGCTGCTGCTACGAGTAGGTGTTGTGTGTCTGTAGATATTCCGACTACTGTCTGCTATTAAAATAAATATATGAATAGTTGTGTAATTATTATTTATGGGGAACAACAAATTCAAATGGCCAAATAATTCCACAAGCCTATGCCAGCGATTACGCACTCAGCACTGAAACTCTACTTTATTCCCTCCAAGTGTTAGCGGTCTTCAAGTACCCATAGAATTATGCAAGCCATTCGCTGGAAACGCACTTGAACTTCTCTGGTATCTGGTTGGTGGTCGTTGGTCGTTGGTCGTTGGTCGCTGGTCTCTGGTCCGCCGAGTGCAGCACAAATGCATAGAGACAATGAAAATTAAGTTGATGTAAGCAGAGGCAAAAGTTTATGCAAAACATTTGCCAGAACAAGAAGCTGTCAGTCAGAGCCAGGTCGAGAGGCAGAGAGATCAAAAACACATTCAGAACCGGCAGATTTAGATGCAGATTCCGGACCACAGTCCAGCCAAGCCAGAAGTATATTAAAAAAGTTGACAACGAAATCCATCTGCTTAATGGGCACACAACGAGTGTGAGTGTAAGGGGAGGGCTCACCCACGTGCATGTCCTGGTGCGCCTGTCTAATCCCTGAGATTACAAAAGGTTCCTCCACCGCACTAAGGGCAAAACTATTACGCTTGATAAATTCGAGATTAAAGTGCATTTGCAGCTGAACAGGAACGGAAATGGGGACCAGAGTAAGAGCCAGGCCCAAAGGGCATACAATTTATGGTCATACATTTGGCAGGATTTCTTTTGCTGCTTCTTTGGTGAGTGGAGGCCGGGGAGGCCTTTTAATTATCACACGTAATGACAGCACCAAATGCAATTGCTAATTAATTGCCTTGGACCTGGCGCACTCCTGTTATTCCAACCAAGGATGATCCCCCCAAATGAGGAAGGGAGGATGAATTTATGGCCCATACATTTGTTTGGCCTGACATTATTATTCCAACATGTGCGGTTAAGGGGGGTTGTTAAGGGGGTGCACATCTAGATGATACTTCTAATGCAATTTCCTTTCTTGAGAAAGTGGTTGATTCGGGGCGTTGTTTGACAAATGGGAAAATGCTTCATTAGGATTGAGGAAGCTGTCGAATTAACATTGCGAGGGTAGAAAATAATAATGAAACTCGCATAAGAAAGTCCCCAAAATATAAACCAGATAAACCTTCAAATACAACGCAATTTGAGGCTTGAACTTGAGACGGAGCCGCCTCCGCATTCTGTGGCCTAATGATGATAATCGTTTTTGCGCTGTCAAAATTGCCTCAGAATATAATGGCAATATCCATAGATAAACGCTCGTCCCATGATTAACGATGAGAGCATTATGAAAAACCCAAAGCACAGAAATAAAACTAAGCTCGGAACAAAAAGGTTCACCCGATACACAATGGAATCTTAAAGATACAACGGAAACTACATCAAAACAATCACACAGCAGATGCCAGCCAGACGATTAGAGACAATTATGGGATGGGATGGAAAGGAAGGGGGCTGGCTGCCACCCGCCTTACACATTCCTTCGATTAGGTGCACCAGCAACAACTCACTTACGAACCTACGACCAAAATCAAGTCAAGATCTTATCTGCAAAGCTCAAGCGGCAGTGGCAGCAGAAGGCAAACAACAAACGGCAAAAGTCCACTGAAATGGAAACACTTAGAATTAGAAGCACAAGCAAACGTTTTTTTTTTTTTTTTTTTTTTGTTTCTACTCCCCAGCTTTTGCCAGTTAATTTTAATGAATCTCCACAGGTATATTCGGACTCGGTTTTGTTCAGTTTCATCTCGTCTCGAGTCGGTTCGCTTTGCTTAGTTGTTTGTCGGCGGTTTTCAAGTGTGCACACGGGACGCGCTCAAAGTTCAAGTGTCGATTACGAAACTCCTGCCAACAACAGCAAAAAACACCAATAAAAACCGCAACAAAATACCCCCTGCTCCAGCATTTATTGTTGGGTTCTGTGTGCTGCAAGGCGAAATGTTGCCAATATCAAGCTCCTTCACCGCCTTCCTCTTGTCATTGCTGTGCATCATTCTGTTAACTCATCGCGGTGTCCAAGGTATTACGAGTAGCAAATTGGTAGAAAATAATCAATCAAACGACAGGTGGCAGCTCCTCCCACTGACTTGGGCAACAATTGCGTGTCTCTTTTTAAATTGGGGATAATTCCAGTTGTGGGGGAAGCACGACAATGCGAATCCAATAAATAATTGCTAATAGATGAAGCTCCAAAGCTCATTATTTGCATGAAGATAATATATTAATCATCCTTCAATGGTTAACCTCTTTGTTCTGGTGCTAAAATTTTCAATAAAATCAAAAATTTCCAAGCTCAAAATTATGATCTAAATGGCTTGCGATCCAAGTAAACTTCCACTGATGCAAACTCCCTTAAAGACTTATTTGTAATTTTATTGATGGCCCTTAAGTCATCAGCCATGCAGGGGTTGGCCTCTAGATAGCGGTCACAGCCCGTTGCTAATCCGTTTTTGATTGGGAAAAATCCAATAAGTATAATTCCGCTGGTGCAGTGGCTCCACTTTGCCTCTGACCCGACTCTGCTCTGCTCAGTCAACCAGATGGGTTACGAGCGATGCGATGCATCCATAAATAAGTCAGCGTGTGCTAATTGCACCACTTAGGGGTACGAGTACGAGTAGAAGCCACGAACCTCATGGCTGTGGCGTTGGCGGACACGCTCCAATTCACCTGATTAAAGTCGAAGCTGAGGAAAGCCGAGGGGAGGGAACAGGATGGAGGGGTAGATGGTTGCAAGTGTTTGCATAACTTTAATTAAATTTCTGCTAAATCTAATTTCTATGCTAAATCGAAAACAAACAACACCGAACGTGGAACGTGGGACGTGGGACGTGGAATGTGGCGCGCAACCAGGTCAGGCGAATAAAGTGTCATCCAAGTTGGATTTCGATGAGAGCGATGGCATCTCCAGCAGCAACGGAAACCGGACAGGGATGCAGCAGCCCGGAATGCAGGCAGAGGGTGGAAATGGCAGTGGCAGCTATGATCAGGGCACGGGTCGCAGCTTTGGCGGAGGCGGAGACAGGACAACTGTCAACGAAAGAGGAGGTGGAGGTGGTGGAAGCAGCAGCAATCGCCCAAAGATACACGGCGTGCGGGTAACCGTTGATACGGGCGATGGACAGCAGCAAACTAAAGGTAATTAGATTGGCACTCACCCACACCAAAGCTCTGAGCTTGAAATGCAACGAAAAAGAGAGTAAAAATTGCAATCCCAAACAAAACTGTAAAGAGTCCAAAGAGAGCGTGGAAATTACGGACAGCGGCAAGCACAAGAAGCGGGTGGGCATCCACACGGACATCACGTTCGAAATAACCTCCGAGGGGGAGGGCAACGAAACTAGCTCGGCCCAGAACCATGGCGAAAAGGGTGAGTGAGAAAGTGAGAGTCCAATGTCCACTTTCAGTCTCGTTTAACCCATTTCACACCTTCCCAATTTTAGAGGACGCCAGTGTGCCCATCTATAAGGGCCGCGGTGGCAGCGACTCCAAGCACAAGACCCACAAGACTTACGATCCAAAGTCACAGTGGAATCCCAACTACTCCAGCGAGCATCGCGGCTATGAGGCAGGAGGCAGTCGAGGCGCATACTACCCACAGTACTATCCACAGCATGAATATAACAGTGGAGGATCTGGCTCAGGGAGTATTCATCGCACAGGCGAGACTTGGACTCACTACGTTCCAGTGTGGACAACAGAACGAGCACCACAGGAGCAGAGCCAGATCTACCGCAGGCCCAGCTGGAAGCCCTGCTACTGCATGTCCTCCACCGATTACAGGCGTCGGCGGGACAGCAAGGCTAGTCGGGGAATAGCAGTTGGAAATAGAGCCAAAATCAATAGTGGAGTGGTGCAGGTGATCGATGGCAAGCTCGAAAAACCCTTCTCTTGAAACAACATGCTGGATATGTATTCTACTTTCACAATAATAATAAAATTTCATGTTTTTTACTTTTATGAAGAATTTTTAGCGTGCTAGTATCGAAATTCGTATTCGTTTAGTCTCTCGTAGTGTCAGTTGCTCCCAATGGTATGCATTAGAGATCGCATTATTATCTTAGATACAACCAAAAATGTTTTACCACACGATTATGAGCAAAATTATTCGCGGACTATACTGTTTTTACTGGCATGTCCTTAATCAGACAAATTAAAAATTTCCCAATTTTACATAATTGGATTTTTTTTTAGTTTAAATTCAATAATCCGAATGCACTGGCAGTGTCATTTGTAAATAAATGTTTTCGTTAAATTTGTAATAAGAAACAATTAATTCACGATTCATTAACCATTAGTATCGGCTTGGACCATCACTAGGCGCAAGATGTCTTCTCTATATTTGGCTCTGGTGCCAAATATCTGCACGGCTCTGGTCAAAATAACGGGACCGGATAAAGCAAAAACCGATTACAGCGATCCATGCCAAAGCCAAGAGGAGAGCACTCATCAATAAGTCGGCAGAGAAGAGTGCATCGACAGCGAAGGTACGCCAAGCACTCGGAAAGTCCAGCGGGAGCAGATGAATGCACAAAGAGGGGCAGCTAGAGAGAAGACAGACTGCTGGTGTAGACCGCCGCTCTCCACCTGTCTCAGGTACGTGTACTGTATGTATAGATGTGTGAGTGCATTAATTGCACCGCTCTAAACAGCCACCGCTGCCGCTACTTTTAGCTACCGCTCAACGTAGCGGGATACAAATAAGTACTCCACCGAAAAAATCACAACGGTCTTAACTGCAAATGCATGCCAATTAATTGTGTGACAACATACATACATACATACATACATAGTTTATTTATTAATTTTATGCGCCGGGATTGTTGTGTCTTCACATTGCCTCTCATTACAGTTAACCCGCTCTCTTGGCATAGCTTTTGCTGTTCTATCACTTCTCCCCATCAGCCAAACGTGAATAACTGTTATTTTTCTCTCGCTCACGAAACTTTCTGTGCTGCTACTGCAACCGTTCTCCCCCTCTTCCCATCAGATTTTGCTGCTTTCGCTTTCGCTTTTAAGCAAAGCTTCTAGCAATTTTCGGGCATTTCTTTTTAATAAGTTTGAAAAATTAAATATTTTGTTGTCAGCAGATCGCCTATGCCAGCCCCATAATAAAGTTTTAAATGTTTAAATATTTAATCATTTCGTTATAGATTCACAAAATCTCAGAGCTCTGTTTCAGAGCGCGAAAGGTCATTTGCTGCTTAGGAGTGGACACTGTAGGTGCTGACCTTGCCGTTGTCATCAACGGAAGCGGTGGCCGCGTTGTAGCCAAATTGCTTTCCATTAACATTGTAGTTCTCGCTCTCGCCAGTGGCCAGATCCTTGTAGTTCTTCACATGACCGTCCGAGTCGAACTGTGGGAGGCAGAAACGCATTGAATAGAAATTTGTTCAACTCTCGTGTCGAGCACAACTCACCTCAGATTGGGAGGACCACTTGGACTGCTTCTCCCATTGCTTGGTCTGGTAGCCACCGGCACCGGCACCGCTGGCTCCAAAGTTGCCAGCACCAGATGCCTGCTGCTGCTGCTGTCCGCTGGCAAGTCCGCCGGAGACACCAAAGTTGCTCTGACCACCCAGGAGAGAGCCCTGAGTGCCGCCCAGCAGAGAGCCGCTCAGAAGAGAGCCGCTCAGCAGAGATCCGCTGCTGCCCGCATTCAAGGCGCTGGCAGAGTTCAAGGAGCTGGCGGAGTTCAAGGAGCTGGCAGAGTTGAAGCCAAAGCCAGAGTTGGAGTTGAATGCGGAGTTGGAGCCGAAGCCTGTGTTGGCCCCATAGCCACTGCCCGTCTGGGTCTGCGCAACTTGGTTGGCACTGAGGCCACTGTTGTAGCCGCCGGCCGTGGACAGTCCGGAGCCAGTGCTCACCGTGCCGGATGCTGCCTGCTGTCTGGCTGTCTGATGTGCCTGGTTAATCAGCTGATGCAGCTGCGAGCTGCCCGCTTGCTGGACATTGAGGCCTGCCGAATGGCCGAAGGAGCTGCCAAAGTTTGTGTTGAAGGCTGTGTTGGAGCCAAAGTTGGAGCCGTAGGACAAACGGCTGGATGGCTGCTGCACCTGAATCTGGGGAGCCGATGCGGTGGTTGTGACCTTGCGCTGGTAGTAGTGCTG
The DNA here is from genome assembly GCF_900245975.1 of Drosophila guanche. Classification (NCBI taxonomy): domain Eukaryota; kingdom Metazoa; phylum Arthropoda; class Insecta; order Diptera; family Drosophilidae; genus Drosophila; species Drosophila guanche. The sequence goes on along the minus strand of NW_022995752.1, from coordinate 161,126 downwards.
AGTGCTGCTTGGCGCCGCGACGATCTGCACTGGTGCCGGCTGCTCGACAACGCGCTCCACAAGATGCACGTACTTCTCGCTGCCGCCGGAGGGAGCGGAGTAGACAATCTGCCTGGGTGCCTGGGACACAATCTGCTCATGGCGAACGTACTCGACATTGGCGCCGCCCCTCACGGGCGCTGTCTGGACCGTCTGTTGCACTCCATTGACGAGCTGGGACTCCGAGTTCAAAGTGTTGGCAGCGCCAAAGTTAACCTCAGCGCCGGCATTCGAGTTGTCGGCAAACTCCACATTGCTGCCCACATTGTGGGCGGCAGCAGCTCCAAAGTTTGACGAGTGGCTGGTCTTGAAGGCGGCATTGCTGGCAAACGAAGAGCCAAACTGGGCAGCGTTCTGGGCGCCATAAGAAGCTGCATTTTGGGCACCAAACTGGGCAGCATTCTGGGCACCAAAGGAAGCAGCATTCTGGGAGCCAAAGGAAGCAGCGTTCTGGGAGCCAAAGGAAGCAGCGTTCTGGGAGCCAAAGGAAGCAGCGTTCTGGGAGCCAAAGCCAGATTCGTGGCCAAAGTTTGAGCCAGCACCAAAAGACTCACTGGCACTGCCCTGGCCGGCGGTATCTACGGCACCAACGGAATCGTAGGAGCTTTCCAGGTTGCCCAAACTGCTGGCATCGCCACCAACGCCTGCCCCAAAACTGGCCGATCCACTGGAGCCATAGCCCGCATTCTTGCGTGCTGTCTCGATGGCTTGCTGGTGGGCAGTATAGTGGCTAAGGGAGGTGCAGAAAAGTCCAAATTAGAACAGACAGAAGAGTGGGAAAGAGAGCTCAGATTGGGTTTTGAATTTTGAAGTACCATGTTGCTTGCCAATGGGGAAAATTGTAAATATTTTTCATCAACATTTGCCACACGGCACTTACCGACTATGAAAGTCGTCCCGCTTGAGTCTACCCACACGACACGTCATCGTTGCAGAATGAAAGAGAGATCATCATAAGTCGAAAGCTCGGTCAAAAATGACAACCCCCCGACACTTACCTGCCCTGGAAATCTGTAAAGAGACAGAAAATCTCATTAGTTGTTTAATCGAAACATGATGTAAGAAGCTGCCTTATCGCCACGTGTAAATATTACACAAGTTCGTAGTTCATTCAGTGGAAAATACGCGATGACGACGGACATCACATCATTCACAGGATCAAAATATCACTTTTCTTGATTATATTTCAAAATGTTCTACCTGCAGTAGCCACACCCAGGCACAGCGCCAATATAAGCAGCTTATTCATGTTGAGGGAAAATGTTATTTTGGTGCGGAAAACGTTCGATGCTCGATGCTTGAAATTGTACTAATGAATCGAGCGAATGGAATCGCGCTTTAAAGCCCAGACGTTGAAGACACAACGCCGATCGCTGATAAGCGACAACATCAAATCCATCCAGCCATCCATCCATCCATCCATCCATTCATCCATATACCAACTCAGACTTGAACCGATTGATTCTTGACCTAGAGAGGATGCCGCGGCACTGATAATGTTTACCATATACCTCGAAATGGAGCTCGCAATTGGTGCAGAAAGCTCAAATGATGAAAGTTAATTGCGACATCATCTGCCTGTATATTTATGGATTTATTCTACATTTTTGTTGGGTTGTGTTTGTGTTGGTTTCGCAGCACCTTGATCGGCCTCCAGCACACCCGTTGTATATGGTTGCCATGTATAATTGTTCAGATCATTGGGTGTCTATATGCACATGTGTGCGGTAGCTGATTGCAATTAGCTGAGCTTGAACTTAGAAAATTGAGAGTAAGGTAAAGGAACACATAGGCAACCTTGAGCCTAGTTTTGAGGAAGTACAACATTTCGTTCTCAGCGATTCCGATTACGGCTTTAGTTTTTTGTTTTGTAAACAAACTTGGATACAGTTTTATGACTTCCGGCGGGGCATTCGATGAGATGATAACAATCAGTTCAATCTGATTGGATGACGATCTGATGCTTAGATGTTTCACACAGAAGGGAGCCACTACGATCCCAGCAAATTATACGAATATGCATAGATGAAGAATATATTTTTGATTTGCCTGTGAAAAGACGGGTCGATACTCTTCTATTCTGTTGCCCAATCCAAATCGCTGAGTGCAAAATCTTGTTTCCATTTAAGTTACAAATTCTTATTGAGAAACAAAAATCTCAATTAAAGTTTGTGACTAAATGGGAACAAGAATTTCGTGCTCAGCGATGCAGATTACGAGTTTTGAAATAGAAATTTGTTTATACCAGGTACTCGAAGAGTACCCTTTAATGCGGTTGTATGTAACGCACAGAAGGAAACGTTTCCGACCCCCTAAAGTATATAAATTCTTGATCAGCATCAATAGGCGAGCCAATTTGTCTGTCTGTCCGTCCGTCTTGCTGAGCGCCTGGATCTCAGAGACTGTAAAAGCTAGAGCCACCCAATTTTGCATCGAGACTTCTGTATGCTCACACTGTTACAAGTGTAATAATATGAGCTGTGACGCGTAAGCAGCGTCTCACACGTCCCTTCTCGTTTTTTTAAATTATATATTGTACGTTTTCCCAAGACCTTGAATAATTCTGCCAAACTTTTTGTACGTCGTTTTCTTCTTTTATATTCTTTCGAATATTGTCCCCTAGGTATTAGATCATTTCCTGTCACCCCTGATAAGGTCCACTCAACCGTAAAAAAACATAAAATAAAACAAAATCTAGCCAGAGAGTTTTGTTTGGGAATAATTTAATGAATTCTTCAATTTAAATTCGTAAATAATAGTTCTTAGGGTTGTACAGATAGAACACTGCCCACAGAGCTTACATGGAGCTCAGATTTGTTTCATTGTTCCAAAAAGCAACATAGCAACAGAAGACCCTTGAAACCGCGTACATAAACTATAATCACAGCAATACAAGGAACAAACTCAAATATTCATTTATATATAGAGCAACAAATACGACAACTGGACCACTCGTAGGTGTAAGGCATTGTACATAAGATTAAGCAAAATCAAAATCAAGGTTATCAAACAATTTGCATTTCATTTGAAATTAAATTTCGATGTGTTATGCGTTATGGGTGTGCCGCGCTTTGGCCCTGCCTGCAGAAAGCGAGATGGAAACTTTCTAATAAAAAGAAAGCTCCATATTGGAAACCCCCACCAGATGAGAAAGTCCGCGAATATTTACTCGTATTTATAATAAAAAAATACGTAGAAAAAAATATTTATTTTTTCTGTCATACAAACGAAACGAAATGTAAGTCGATATTGAAACGATTGGAATCCCTTTAAGAGTGCGTCGAGTACGAGGTGACCTTACCATTGTCATTGACAGTGGTCTGAGCACCGCGACGACTGGTGCCATCGCCATTGCTGTGGCTGTAGGAGGAGACGGAGACTCCTTTGTAGCCGCCGCCACCACCCGAGGATGAGCCACCGAAACGATTCACAATGTTGGGCGAGGCCTGTGGAAGAAAAAGGAGTTGCGTTAGGAAAGGATCTGGTAAAGGATCAGTAGTGTTTACTCACCGCATTAGCAGGACTAATGTAGGCCGTCTGGCGATGCCCATTGGGTCCAATGGAGCCCGAGGCAGCGGCATAGCTGGGTGCATAGCGATGGGAGTTGTAGGAGCCGCTGGATGAACCCGAGCCCGAGCCCGAGCCCGAACCCGAGCCTCCCCTGTAGCGGTTCTGACGCACCAGATTGTCGTGGTAGGCCTGCTGTGCGGCAATCTGCTGCTGGATGCGACTGTAAAGTATAGACCCAAAGGATTAGTCTTAGTCTAGCTGCGGTTTAGGTGGGTTAGTTGTGTGTTAGCAGTTAGCTGCAAGTAATTACGTGTCGTCGTCGTCGACTAGAGAGGCATCCGCAGATGCAAAAGCATTGCCAGCCGTGGCCAGACCCGTTATAGCTCTACAAAAACAGAGGAACAAGCGGTTAGGTTTACCCCTTATCCCTCACTAAAGACTACCCAAAAATCGAGGCTCAACCCCCTCGCCGTGCTCACTGTTGGTTCGCGTAGTTCTGGGCCAGAATGTGGTTCGTCAGCTGCTGATGGAACAGATACGGATCGATGATGCCAAAGTTGGGCGAGTTGCCATCATAGTCATCGTAGTCGTAGTAGCCTCCGCCTCCACCGCCACCTGTGCTCACATAGCTGCTGTGGCCCACGCCTCCGCCTCCGCCGCCGCTGCTGGCAATGCCGGCAGCATAGCCGCCGGTATAACCGCGACGTCGTCTCGGCTGCTGGCCAGCTAAAATGCAGGAAGTTTTAGTTGAAAGGATTTTTTGCTGGAACTGGGACTGTACTTACCCGCCGAAGATTCCTCGTTGAGGGCACTCATCACCACACAAATCAGCAAATATTTCCACATTCTACTTCAATCGCATTGGGGTCTGAGCTGTGCCAAAGGAAGACAAACAAAAGAGTCGAGTGATGATGAAAAAACTGGTTCATTAATTAGTGCAAAACGAACAGGTTTGCGCTCTGCGATGGGATGCATATGGATATTGTTTTAATGTGATGTTTGGATACGCAAATCTGCCATTGATCCAAGCGGAAGCTTGTGTAAGCGGAGAAGCTCATCTGGTTATTGTTTTCTCACTCATTATCATAAGCAGCCCTTCCACTCCAACCCACCACAGAGGTACATCCCCGACTATCCCACACAACCGGAGTCTGTCTATGAAACCAATAATTAACAATTGCCAACATTTCATAAATTGTGCAGGCAGCCAAAGCCCGTTTAATTGCCTTTACACGATTTTCCAATAATGATTTTGCAAAAATCACAAACAATTCTGTGCTGGGGGGGGGGGGGGGGGGCAAGAGAGACAAAGAAAGAGACAGAGAGGGAGAGAGACCACCCCAAATTGAAAACGGAAATCCCCAAAATGTAAATTAATCGATCTCCATATGACTATGTACATATATTATTGAGGACCGAACCGAACCGGTTTTCAATCATTTTTGTTCAACGTTTAGAAATTTAAGCAGCAAGAAGATCTCTTTGTTTTCTGTTTGTCATTTATATTCCAATTTGTTTATGTTTTTATTGTTGGTTTTTTTTTTACAGAAGAGCTGTCGTGGGAGCGGAGATTTCTTTACTTGAAGTGTTTTCTGTTCTAATTGAATGAGTTTTGTTGGACTTTTTGGACTAAGCCATAACCGGTCGTGTCAGATGATTTATAATTTGGTTTTTTCTAATTTCAATTTTTGGACATTAAGTGCCGCATATGACTTGTAATTAGCAACTTTTTTGCACAACTTTTTGTTGTGCTCCCCCGGCACGGCACGGCACAAAACAAAGGAACGGCACTTAGCAGTCGGCACTCGGCACTCGAGTCGCACTTTAGAAGAGAACACGACAACACATTCTGTTACTTTGGCCTTTACAATGCCATGACATTGATGTTCAGTGAAATGTTCTGATTGGTACACTCGTAGAGCATCATCATTTGAATCGCATTTTGCTGATAAAGCTCCCAACAACACATCACATACATACAGAATCGACACTCTGAACTCAAATACAAAACAAAAACTGCGCCACAAATTGGCAAAACCAACAATAATATATTGTAGAGATCGCTGGGAGAGCTCGACAGCTGAGTCCCGAAACACTACGAACAGCGACACAACCCAGCGTTCCGCCTCGACTCACTTAATGATGTGTTTATTCAGTGATTCGGTTCTTGACCAGTTTTTTTGTCGGGTTCAGTTGTTAGATTTCGGTGGCAGATTCTCTCGGCCGCTCTCTCTCGCGCTTCTTCACTGTGCCGCAACTGTGGAACGTCTGAGCCGGATCGTAGACCAGGCTGGTCCTCTTATAACCGGGCTGACACCTGTGGCTGACTGCTGATGACGACGACGACGATGATATGATACTGTCGTTCGGTTTCTCCTACGCTTGAGGGAATCAATGTGAGAGAGTAAACTTCACGTTGATGGCTGACTAATTAGAATGCAAAAACAAAAATCAAAAAAATAGTTTCGTTTGTTTGCTGCTTCTTTTCGATCGAAAGAGTTACGTTTGGCAAAAGCTTTTAGCATTTTATATGCCTTTGTTCTTTGTTTATTGGGCAGTAGATTGGACAAACACAGCCAAGAGCTGATCAACTTAAAGCAGACCTACTTGAATCGCGAAGTATTCCATGATGGCGAAGCACCTTGGTACGAATCTCCCTGCAATTTGGGTGCACCGTTACGCACAGCATACAGAGCGCGTGGGGTCGCAATTCTCTTTTCGCCTATGCTTCGTCTGTGACCGAGACCCAGCTGCGCACGCAGAAGTTTCAACTCTCGATCCTCAGCCCCATTGCACAATGGGCCATTTCAGATAAGGGAATGAGAGTTCGATTAATTTTTGCATAACTGAAACAGTTTTCTACTTTGAGTGAATTATACATACATACATTCATATATATTAAATTGAAAATTAAAATTTTAAATTTTAAAACTCTGAAAAATACTCAATTAGATGCGTATGTATATCCAAAGAGCTCATAAAGTTTTGGACTTTTGCCGCTTATTTTCGGTTGAGTTCACACTGTGCCGCGCCAAAGACTTCAGCTCTGGCCGACGCATTGTCGCAGGCGAGTAGCATTTTTGTGACGAAGGATAGCCTAAAAGAGATTTGAAGTGCTAGCCCCTCATGCAGTTATCTTTGTTTTGCGTAGTTTTGCGGGGATTTTGTCAACTTTTCAGTTTATATTTCATGAATTCTATCATCGATCATCGTGCGAATCCAATTGGGGACACAGGCAGTTCTTTCTCCCCCTTCTCTATTGGGGGAATATCATTTAATGTTTATTATTTAACATGCTGAATCGTAGGGTAGTAACAGATTTGATCTTAAAATACTTGAATGTACGGCATAGTGTATGGTGAATGCAAATGCAAATTTGCCACAATTTGTGTGGCAACAACAATAACTACGATCTACTTTAGGATGGGTATTAGGAACACCACCAGCGACGATCATCAGGCACTTGTCTTTACCTTCCACCTTCACCCCCCATCTTCTTGGACTCTTCAGAGCTTGGACTTCTCCTGGGGCTGTGGTATGATGACGTCACGCCACCAAGAAGAGCGCTGGAAGGCGCCCTCGTTGGTCATAAATTCGTTTTGCAGATTCTCATAGAGCAGGCCATCGGCTCGGGCAATCACCGAGTTGAGGGCAAAGTCGGGTGGGGCAATGGCATCGGCGACGCTCACGGCCACATCCTTCAGCTGCAGGCAGCTATCTAGTAGGAGTTTACGCACGGCTGCAGCAAAGTCGTTTCCTTGGGCAAATCCACCCACATAGAAGGTGGTCATGTGCTTCTCCAGCAGCGACATGGCGTACACGTCGTAGAGCAGGCGCAACACCTTGCCATACGCAGGCTCCACCTTGAGGCGACGCACATGCTCCACATAACGGAACAGGGCAAAGTACTCGGCGTAGGCCAGAGAGAGCTCACGGGCGCCGGCCACCTGCGAGTTGTTACGGGCATCAAACTTGCTCCCGCCAGCTGCAAGTTCACCCTCAATGTGGGCTGTGGTGTGGGCCATCAGATGGCAGAGCAGCCACTCATAGCAGCTGAGCGCGACTGTAAGAGAAAATGAGAGATTAGTCAGCGCACAGGGAGACTTGCCGAACTTCCACTCACATTCCCAGCTGGAAAGGGGACTCTTTGCCACAAGTTGAGCGTAGCGCAGGCCCATAAGCTGCTCCCTTCGCTCCAGGAATCGCACGCTGCCAATTGGCGTCTCCAGCTCCTTGGCCGCCCACTGACGCAGCAGCCAGTTGGAAGCCTGCTGGCCCAGCACATTGTTATCGCCCTCGTAGGTGCACAGGGGATCGTGATCGGTGCGCATTTGACCCAGCTTGGCGGCAGCCAGATAGCCGTGACCACCACAAGCCTCGCGCGCCTCCTGAATGGCATCCCGGGCGGCCCAAGTAATGCGCGGCTTGGAGGCGGATATCAGCGCATGAATCTCCGCGGCGTTTTGGGTCTGCAAAGGCAAAAAACAAAACAGAGATAAGAGAGATTTCAAGAGGATTATTTGGGGTGTGGCTCACCAGTATATCAAAGCCATTGGAATCCGCCTGGGAGCGTTCTATGATCTCCAGATATGTGGTGGTCAGCTCCTCGACAGCGATCTTCTGCACACAGGCGGCAGCCAGATAGGGAAAGATGCGATATTGCTGAGGGAAAAGGATTATAGATGGCTGCAAGGATACGCTACCGAGGCAAACTCACATGCAACTGATACTCCACGATGGCCACCTCTGCGCCCTGTCGCTCCGGTCCAAACTGTTTGCGTACCGCAGCATAGCGAACGGCAATGACAGCGGCACTGCACAGGGTATTGGCCGACTCCTGCATGATGCCAATGCGGCCAGCGGAGAAGCTCTCCAGAGCTGCGCCCAGAGCCTTGCCCGGTTCTGCGAAGACACTCTCGTAGACGCCCTCGGGGGTGACGTTGCCCGTGCGATTGAGCAGATTGTCGCGTGGAATGCGATAATTGCTGAAGACCACAAAGCCATTGTCGATGCCATTCAGGCCACACTTCTCGCCAATGTCCCCGACGAGGACGCCCGGATAGGAGAGTAATGTCTTGGGATCGCGCACGGGGATGAGGAAGCCATGCAGGCCGTGGCTCTGCCCATCGGCAGTGTACAGATTGGCAAAGGTCATGGCCACCGTTGCCGTCTTGCCGAGGTTGCCCACCCAACACTTGGCCGCCTCGAAGTCTGGTGTGTTGATGACAAATTCCTGTGTGCTCGGATCGTAGGTGGCCGTGGTCCGTATGCTCTTGGTGTTGCTGCCATGCGAGAGCTCTGTGACGGCCAGGCATGTGATTACCTCACGATTCCACGCAGCCTCAATGTATTTGTGATGCTTCTCTGTGCCCAGTGCCCGAATGGCATTGTTGAACAGCCCCACGCCCAGAGCAATCTTCACCGAGAGACTGGGCGAGTAGCTGGCCAGCGCCTCGTTTATGTACATCAAATACTTGGTCTTGGCGGAGAAGCTCAAGCTCTCGATCTCCTTGGGCACCAGATCCAGTTGCTTCATGCGATTCACCTGCATGGCGCACAGTCGCTTCTGCTCGTCCATCGGCAGCGTGCGCGAGGCATGTGCGAAGAGAGGGTCGCTCTCCAAGCGCTTCCACACTTTGTACTGCATTGCATAGAGGGTAAATGTTAGTTGGTCTGTGGCTTGGTCAGCGACTAACACTCACCTTGATGCGCAGTCCCTGCTCCTTCTCGAAGATCAAACGCAGCCGCTTCCAGTCAAAGTTTGCCCGCTTGCGGTACACCGAGAGTGGCCCGCCAGTTGGCAGATCGGGTATGAAGCTTGTCTCCTCGTTGGCCATTTTGTGTTCTGCTAAAAGAAAGCGAAATTGGTCAGAGTTTTGAATTCTGATTTGAACTGTCGACAGCTTCGCGTTTGCCGACCAAGTGCGCCCAAGTCCAATCTCGCCCACGACTTTAATTACCCAACGTCGTCTGTCTATCAAGTGGAAGCACTCCAGTTGGGCATTATCTGCCAACGTGCCAGTTGCTCGAAGCCATAGTAAGCCCCAACCTCAAGGGTTCAGTGTCTCTGCAGTTTTGCAACAATTTCAAGAGTCATTTTCCGACTGCATTAGTGTCTTTGTGGATTTTGTCAATGCAAATTTCATGCCACTGCTATTTTCGCATCACACATAAATTATTTTTAAATTAAACTCATGCATTTGGGATCTTAGCAGACCGAAAATGCAAAATGATGTATAAAATATTTTAAAAACAGTTTGGGCGCGAGCACATGTGTGACTTGTTTCATAGCAGCCAGCTTGTGTCAGCTATCCATTAAATATTCGATAATTTTGTATGTGCATATCGAGTGCTCGATAACAACAGAAACAAATTCGTTGCAGGTTTTTGTGTGTCGAATTAGGATTTAATTGCGAAATTTCTAAGAATAACTCTAACAAATGCACCATTCATACATTAAATGCGTGCCAAGTGTATTTGTTTTGTTGATGTGGCAACGCCTGGGCAGCTCTCGCGATACATTCGAACGTTACATTCGTATCCTAACAATCTATTTACCCGCTATAAATCATTCAAAAAACAAATCAGAGCTTCAACAGGAATAGCCTGACAAACAGTTTACTTGTTACTTAATTCGCGTTTCATCATGGCGCAACGACACAAGGAAATGATGCGGCTTTCGCGGCAAATCAAATCGAAATTTCCACATCGCGCCTTTCGCGATGTCACCTTTGATCGGGAGCAGATACGCAAGAGCATCACTTCACTGAGCTACGAGGAGGCGCGACGCGTGAAGGGTCCGGTCTATGAGGCTCTCGAGGAGGAGCTGCGCTGCGCCGGATGTCACATGTTGCCGGAATTTCTGCGCTGTCTGGCCGGCAAGGAGCAGAGCCTCTACGACAGCCTCAACATTCGGGAGCGAATCACCGACGATCGCCCACTGCTGTACGCCGTGATTGAAAATCTAAAGCAGGCCGAGCTGGCAGTGCGCCGGCACAAGCTGAAGGGCTTGAAGGAGTGCTTTTCGCTGTTCTACCAGACGATGGTGCTGCTGGAGCCACATAGAGAGAAGTACAGTTACGCTCTGACCTCGGTGCTGGAGCACATTGTGGGGCTTTGCCGCAACATCGAAGGCCAGGAGCGGGATGCCGCTGAAATGGTTGCTCGCATTTACTACACCTACGCCATGTACCTGGTGCGCCTGGGACAGCGCTCCGATGCCATCAGCTACTTCCAGATTGCCATGAATTTGGTGCGTGGCCATGTGTGGACCGCCCAGCCAGACATGCGCGCCGGCAGCCAGACGCTGCACGAACTGGTGGCCCAGGATCTCGCACGCCAGCTGCTCATCCACGGCAAGCAGATTGTGCGCCAGCAGCCGCAGGAGGCCATAGACATAGCACGCAGGGCCACAGTTCTTATTGCGGAAAGTGAGTTGGGGTCTGTGCTTATCCATGAACCCATTCCATTTCCTCTTAGTTGGCAGAGAGAAGAATTTGGACATCTTCTGTGACACCTTCCTGGAGCGTGCCTACTTTCTGATGGAGAGCGGCAACTACAATGCCGCCCAGCAGTGCCTGGAGCAGATCAGACCACAAATCATAGCCTGCACAGATTACAAGTTTGTCAAGCTGAATATCAAGTATTATCTCTTTCATGGACAATGCGCCGAGATGTGAGTAGCAAGTAGCAAGTGGAGTACCCTTTGGGGTACCCTTGGCTCATGTTTGATCATTTCTTGCAGCCTTGCAAACCCCGACAAGGCCATTTCCAGCTACAAGAAAGCTCTACGTCTCTCGCGCTTGTACTCACACAAGGACACAGAGGCAGAGATTCTGCTTCATCTGGGCAAAATATTCGCCAAGGATACACAAAAGACGAGCATTGCCAAAAAGTGCTACGAGCAGGCCAAGCGCATCTACGTGGACTTCAACGATGATCACAGCCTGAAGACGACAAACTACTTGCTGGCCAAGCTGATGGCCGATGAGATCACGCCCCTGTACATGGCCATGCTGAAGTCCTCCACGACGCGATATTGCGCGTTCTTCAATCTGCGCCAGTGGAAGAACCGCTGCCGCCCCTTTTGGAAGAAGCTCGGCAATGAGATCATCAAGCAGGAGATTGACGACATTTACTGCCTGCTCGATGAGGAAAGGGATGACCCGGCCAGCGAAGGCTGCTACACGGACATGGATCGCCAGGTCTTTAAGCTGGAGGAGGGCGACTTGTGAGACTTCTCTGACTTCTCTCTGACATGACATGAAAATTCTACTTGTTATTGTTAATTTGCTAATTGCAAAGATTAAACTGTTTTGGCAATCATTTGCGGTGACTTTGTGTTCAGATGTCTATCCATTAAATGGGTTTGGGGTTCCCAATTCCCAAGTGTCTGGAATTGGGGCCGTAAATGCTGAATGTATCAAAGTTAATGTATCACTAAAACACACAAATAGATTACGTACTTTGGACTCTTTAAGTGGTAACTATAAGTGGGTAAAGATCATGCAACTGCGTGGAGAAAATTATAGTTCGAACTTTGGACCAGGATATGACGTACAAACATTAAGGGTCAATGCCAGATAAGATTTGCTAACATAAAAGCGGTTAAAATGGATAGAGGTACCGAAACTATTGAACTAATTAGAGCAAACATATCTCGAATTTGATTATATGAATGGGGGGTACTGGTGGACAGGTGGACTGTTGCTCACCACGTAATCTCAGCTGTAACAATCTCCAAGTGCGTTTTGTAAGGAAGGACTTTGATTTGCTTCATTCGAGATACGGTTTTTCCAAGAATCGGGGTAAAGAGTTTGATAAGAAGTGTGAGATAAGTTACCCAAAAAAGTGTGCAAAAATATAGACTATGATCACACTTTGTAGTGGGCAATTGCGACTAAAAGTCGAAACGTGCGTGATAAATCGGAAGCGATAAGTAAATGAATGTACTTCAACTTAGATACCGAAAAAGCATTTGGTTGGATAACGGGTATCACGCTGCTAATACTTAGCGGAGTGATTCGCTTTCGAATGGCAACAAAAGCCAATCGATTTAGCGATCTATTAGCAATAATTATGGCAATTATGATGTTATTAATTAGCAGATGTGTCACGTTGGTGACTCGGTTGGTTCGGCAACGGCCACGGGCGTGATAAGAACACATTGGTCTAGGTTCGGGCCTTACCAACTAACCATCCACAAGTCGTTTGGGGTTCTATGGGTTTTTGAGAATGTTTACCAAGCTTTTTCGCAATCTTAGGTACGAGCATGAGTCGCTTTTCGATTGTTGTTTGCGGAGTCATGGCGGAAGCAATTCACGCGAAACTCAAGATGGATTTTGTAATTGAAACCGAAATAGAAACAACCAGATAGGGGTGGGTACGCGCACGGGATCGGGTCTCAAGTGGGTACAGCAGAGAGGCAAACAAACAAATAAAGTCATAAAAAATAACTGGAGCCTGATCAGAAGAGCAGAGCAAAGAGCAGAGTCTGCAAACATATGCAGCAAGTGCCCGAAAATAACTGATAAGCAACGGAAGACGTTGGTCGTTGGGCAGCAGATCAGCTATAGGCGAGCGACCAACCGCAGACTGCTGGCTGGCTTACGTGACAAACTCTGGCATGTGGAGTGCCAGCGCCAGGTGGAGATTGCATGTAAAATAATGAACAAAATGTTGTACCCTTCCCACTGTCCGACTCGAGGGAGCGAAGCTGTTGCGTGACCCAACCTGATGGGGGTGTTGGAGTGGGGAGTGTCCATTAACCTTGGGCATGAAAATAACTGAAAACTTATTTTTACTCGTTTCCCCCGATAATTGGGGGGCGGTACTCAAACCCTAACCAGCAGCAGCACCGAATAACTGTGATGGGACGTTAAATTAAATGAATTATAATGCAATTTATCGTCCCACTGTTGACAATAACAACTGCACCGCTAATTTCCCTTTTATTTACACACCACACACTGACAAATTAGCACACAATCATCACTCTCTCACACAGACACATACATAAATGCATGGAGTAAGAGGGAGGGGACACTCAATTGGAACCACAATACATCCAATTACCGTTGCTGCTCCCCATTGTTATTGTCTAGCAATATTTCAGTGCTAGGCCAAGCCATGCCAGGCGTGTAGTGATATCATGAAGACGATGACTTGTTTAGTTAAGGACTCGAAATACTATTCCAGTTACTTCTCCTGTTACATAACACTGCAAAAACAACGACCAGGTAGCAAACGAAACGCCTTTGCGGTGAGCGCCAAGAGAGAGAGCAAGAGGCAGAGACACAGAGAGGCTGAGAGGTAGATTTTCTCTATAATCGTAAAGATGTGTATGTGCCCATCTGTGTGTTTACATTTGTAGGCCTGCGGAGTACAGAATACACCAACACAAGCATACACTAACACCAACCTGTAGCGCTTCTTCTTCACCTGGAGTCACTTTTGATGCTGGCTGCCTGCTATTTTTCGATGGAGTTTTCCACTACTCGGAATGGAAATGCCCGGCACAAGCTGAGCTCACTACACACTCGGTTAGCTGGATGACTGGCAGCTAATTAAACAAGCGATTCGTCGTTGAGTATGCACGTACGTACGAGCACACAGCACTGAGCACACGCCCACGCCCACGCTGAATTAATAAAAGGCACAAAACACGACCGACGGATGACGAGCGACGCTGGAAACTGGCAACTGGCACAACTCACAACTGGCAACCGACCCGGACCGATGGATTCTTTCCGAATGACTGCTGATTCATAACAAACGGACGTGCTGGAAACCCTACAGCTACAGCGTTTTATAGGGGCGCGCACCTCACGCACACATGCTCTATGGCCAACCACGCTTCTTTCAGCCCCAATGTCAAGTGGCTAGCGTGAGAGCGAGGCGGCAAATAAACCGGCCGGCATCGAGTTGCTTCAGTGTGTGTGAATTAACGTGCAAAGTTACAGATACAAAGATACTACAGAGCCAAAACGATTGGCAGGGCGTACAGGGTACTCATGAAACTGACTATGGTTAAGAGTAGAATGTTTCGAAGGTCAGTCAGGCAATGGTGAATTAACTAAGAAGGTGACGTATTCACCACAGGCGCTCTCTTTCGGGGTTCGCTCTTGGGCGCACATGCGCAAAGCTGATTTTGTACAGTAAATTAAAAAGGAGTTAAATTTAATAACCGTTATCATCTCTCATAAATTGATTAAAAATTGTAATAAAAATGCAATAAAAGGAGACCTCACTAACACCCTTAAATATCAGTTTTATGTAAATAATCCATGTTTAAGTTAATGACTAAAATCCAGAGTTGCCTGTGCCGTCCGATAGTGAAATGTTTTCTACTTAGAAAGAACTTAACCTTTCTTTTTAGCTAATATTTAGTTTTGACGACTTGTATTTTCTGTTGTGTATTGTATTTTCCTCTCCTCAACGAAGCAATTTCTTTCTTAAGAAAACCAATCCAGAATGAGCTCAATTACCCTTTGTCACCCGTCCAGTCCAACAGGATTGTGGCTAGTAGTACAAGATCTTCTTAGCTTTCTCATTTATTTATTATCATTCCGTGGTCATTCTGCATGTTTGCTGAACGAGTAAAAATATCAAGATGACCGACATAATTGATTGGGATTAGTGTCTGCTAATTGATTACATTGCGATGGCAGGGCAACCCTCTAGCTCGTTCTGCATTAATTAAATTACTAATTTGACTCGGTTATACAAAGCACTTTAAGTTGGTTGGGGTTCGGGGTTCGGGGTGGTCGTAAATCGTATAAAAAACAGTTTTATGTGTGTGTATATCCATAGCTAGTGAATAGTTTGGCAGCTGCGGTCCGACAGACTCTGGGAAATTTCAACCGAATATCTTGTCGAAACAGACATGGCAGTACGGCTTGTCCTTTTGCTCCTTGAAGGTGCCCTTGTTCAGCTGCTTGAGGCAGAAGGCGCAAACGAAGTGCTCCGGATGGAACTTCTTAAACATGGCCGTGATGCAGCGTCCGGTGATGGGCTTAGAGCAGCCGGCGCAGAGCGATCCTCTCTTGGCATGGTAGTGCGTCTCGCAGTAGGGCAGTCCCTCGTGATCAAAGAACGAGCCACCCTGGAAGGGTTGTCGACAGTCCTGCAAAGAAAAGGCAAGAAAATAATTACTGCGCCATCAAAAAACAAAACTACAAATATGATGGGTTTGGATGTGGGGGTGAAGCCTTTTTGGATGATCTATAGCGGAGCAAGTGGCCAAGTGCTGCCAGCGTACGAGGCTAATTACGACTATAAATTAGTTGGCATATGGCATGAAGAAACCGATTGGGCCGTAATATCCATATACTATTTTCTGCGGGCACCAAAAACCTAATTACAATTTGTTCGCACACGAAAAATGTGACAAAGTAAAATATTCTTTCCACTGTGCATGGTGGTTGGCGTGAGCTAATTGGAAGCAAAACAAAAGTGAACAGCACCAGAAAACACAAGACAGCATGAAATTTGAATATGATAAATATAATGTACATAAATATGTACATATTACATTTATACATATGTATCTCATTTGCATGCTTTGCATCTCCGTGTTTGCCATTTATTTCATTTTCTATGCCTTTTGGAAAAACATTTCAGAAACAGCAAGAACAAAGCAACAAGAGGGCTTTCCAAGACAAAAACATTTTGCGCACGCTTTTGGCGAACATCCAGCAAAAAATAGGAAGACGGAAAACAAGAGAAACCATTCCTATGGATATCAGGACATTGGAGAGCGCTTCGCTCTCTCTCTCTCTAAACATCAATCAATTTTCCATAAACAACAGGTGCAGCAGCAGTTGCCTTTGAGGCATTTCATAAATGTGCTCTGTGGATTTTACGAAAAGTGGGCCACAGAGCGTAACAAATAATATTAAAAATATGAAACAAAACTACAAGAAAATAATTTAATATTATTTATAGCGATTGCAGCGCTGAATGGCTATTTTTGGAAAATATTTTTAAAATCTTTTTGCACTCCAGCGCTGAAGAATTGACGAGTTCGTCGGATTTTTGTGCTGGTCAATCAATTCGATGAACACCCCCGAGATTCCCAATATAACGAGGGGGCCATAAAACAGTGCGATTCTTATAGAAGACAGTCGATCGTATAGGATACTATAATACTTAAAGCTATAATGATACTCGTACGTAAGCAGCGAAAATAGTTTTCGACAAGTAATTTATTCCCCTGAGCTTCCGCTGGGAGGAGATCGCTGAGCAGAAGATATATTTACATATACGGCATACAATATTGTAATTTGTTTAACAAGAGCAACAAAGCCACAACTGAGACGACAGGCAGACACATGTCAAGGTCAGAGCACAAACTGACCCTGACCTTGGCACGAGGTGCGGTCCACCTGTCGTCTGCGAGGGAGGAGCAACAAAAAAAAGAGAAAAATCTTTTTTTCAACTTTTCCCTGCTTTCCCTTTTAAAGGATTTGTTGCTGTTTTTAAGTGTTTTTTTTTTAATATGTAATTATTTAAATTTTATTTACAAAAACAAATTACAATATTGTTGCTCATCTTCATAAATAATTAAAATTTAAAAGTACCTAAAAGACTTAAGCCTACCAAAAATTTCATAGAAAAGTTCAACAACAAGTCAAGAGTGGGGGTGGGCCAGGGTCAGGGTCAGGGGCAATCAGAGACCATCATAGAGGGTGGCTACTGTATCCACTGCTCCAGCGGCACCTGCTGTGGGTGGCAGCGGGCCAGCATGGAGCGGCATACAGTTAACAGACACAGATAGAGGTCAGGTCAGGGGTTTTTGTTGGTTGCTTGGTTGCTGCTGCCTCGGTTGTTGGATGTTGTGCTGCTGCTGTGGTTCTGGTTGTGGTTGAGGTTGCCCGAAAATAGCCAGAGACAAACGGCGTGCAGCTGCTGCCTGCCCCACAGGGGATGGATGCTGAAGATAGTAAAAAGCGAGCGGACACAAAAAAGTGGCACGCAGCTCGCGCGCATATTCGTACAAAAAATGTATCTGTATCTGGCTCTGGGTCTATTTTTGTTGGCTGCTGAACTTCAACAACAGATTCTTGCTTCTTGCTGATGTGTGTGTGTGTGTATCTGGCTCCCTATTCCTCCTCATCGACGCCCACGCACTGTGGACACACGGGCTTGCCCTCCATGGCATAGAAGGACTTTCCGCGCACAGCCTTCTTGCAGTCCTAGATAATGGAATCATGATCGTGCGAATGTGGAATAGTTACATTAATATGTGCTCATAAATATATCCATAATAAAGAGATAGACATCGAGCATCTATGGCTGAAGAACTTACCCGGCAGACAAAGCAATCCGGATGCCACTGCGAATTTAAAGCGGAGATGTAGTTCTCCATGATGGCCCGATTGCAGCCATTGCACTTGGGGGCAAACATCTCGAAGTAGTCGTTGCGGCAGTAGGGTTTGCCGTCGCGCTCGTGGAAGCCCTCCTCGCCGAACTGCTGGCCGCACTGGGCGCAGAAGAAGTGCTCCGTGTGCCAGGTCTTGTCCAGGGCGGTGACGCACTTGTCCAGAATGGCGCCGTTGCAGTAGGCGCAGCGCGGGCTGAACAGATTATGGTAGTCCGTCTCGCAGTAGGGGAAGCCGTCGCGCTCGAAGAAGTTGCGGGTGCCCAGCTCTTGGCTGCAGTGGTTGCACGTGAAGTGCTCCGGATGCCAGGTCTTGCCCAAGGCGGTGATCACCTGGCCGACGATTGGCTTCTCGCATGCATTGCAGCAGCCCTTCTGCACTGTGTTGACTCCTTGGCGACTCATGTTTGCCTGTAGGTTTCCTAGCATAGAATCCAACTGATCCTCGCGACTGTCCTCGACGATGGTCGTCTCCTCGATGGTCTGCGTGAGATGTGCCTGCTGGCTGCCCTTGTTCGGTCTGGCGTAGTCCGTTACCGTCTGGTGCTGCACCGTCGATGTGTGCTGCTGCTGCGGGCTAGAGTTCGTGAATTGTCCGCCTGTGCCGTTCGTTCCGTTGCTGCTGACCTGTGAGGAAAGGGTGGACAAATGATTATTATCTTTCCTCGCATCCTGGCTCTATCCGCCGTCGCTCTTACTCGTGCGTCGATGTGCCTGCCTCGACTGAATCAAATCTTGTGTGAGCGCTAACACAAAAACTTTTGCTTTTAGCCGCCGCTACAAACAAAAAATATCAAAAATAATTCTACTCTTCCTCTTTCCATAGCTTCTCCTGTCTGATTTACATTACATGAGTGTGTGTATGTGTGTGTGTGTCTGTTGTGCGTTTGTGTGTCTGAACCTCGTTGCGCACGACGCTCTCCTCATATGAAAAAGCATTTTTCTTGCACGTTGACGTAGTTTTCATTCCGTTCATTGCCAAAAATACAAATGCTTGGAGGCGGGGGGGGGTCTTCGATCGTTTTTAGTGGGTGGCGGGGGAGGTCTCTCTATGTGTGTGTATGGATCATGTCTGTCGTTGTGCAAGTTTCCATTTCAATGTTCATTTTTCTTTCATAAACTTTGCATTTTCATTTAGTGTGTTGTTGGTGTCGTCTCATGCCTGGTTTCTCTCCTCTTAACTACATACAAACATACATACATATGTACATATGTAGGTAGACGCCTAATTGAACGTATTATGCTTTTGACAGGTGCGGTTCAAGAACTGAGAGGGGCAGGGTGGGCGCGCGACATATACAAAAATGTTGGAACGGAAAAGACTAAAACAAATAAGAGTAGATAGCCTAATCTAAGATGCTGGTTATTACACTATAACTGTTATATCTAATTCATCCTCAATAAAATGTACAATGGCTCACTGTTAAGCAGACTGTCTCTTGTCTGGGCGCCCAACCCCTCAACAGCCTTGTTGCGCTCCTGTATAGTCTCAAAAGTAATTGCCATTGGGTTTGCCGTCGTTTTTCAACATTTTGATATTCTATTTTAAGGCTAAAATCGTATACAGAATCGAATAGAAGGAGAAGCCGAGAAATCGCCGCTTGGCAGCTTGGCGGGGGACTATAAAAACGAACGCCGACCGGCTGGCCAACAGGATTTCCCCATAAAAAGCGCATGGGCGTGTGCCAGAGAGCCAAGCACGAAAGAAACGGTAAACACTCGCTCGAGTGTAGAGAGTAGAGCGTAGAAGAGGGTGGAAGGGACAGGACAGGAGGACAGGAAGCAAGACAAGAAGGAAATCTCGATCAATGTGGAACGGATAGGAGCAAAGGGGAAATGCAAATTCGGGCACTGTCAGCCAGCAGTTGATGATTTTGGCAATGAAAGAGCCAACAAAAATATTGAAAATTCAATATATTTATATTTTTGTATACAAAGACACACACAGACTGAGAGACGTATGTAGATCGCATAATTATATGGATATTTGGTTATAGAAAAAAGAGACCCATTCAAAAATAGCCATGCAAATGTGATTTGCAATGAAAAAAAAACTAAAGCAAGGCGGCGCTGACAGCGGTGGGAGGAAGTGCGGCCGACTACTGTCCGTTTGTGTCTGACCAAAGTTTTGTGTGGGCGACCCCTCACCCCTCCACCAACCCAGCAGAACCAAACGGACCACGAGAATATCCAATGAGGCAAATGTACACACGGGCCGTGTGCAATATTGTTTATATCCGAATATATTTTTATGTTTTCCTTGTTCTTCTCTGCACACACACAAACACACATAGAGGAAGAGAGATGGAGGGATTGCCTATTTCATTTTCATATTTATCATATCAACAAAAGTCACGGACACGCCTTGCCTTGTCCTTCCCTCTAACCCCACCTACACCCGTGTGGGGCCATGCGCCACAAAATTGAAAATGATATTAAATAATTAACAGACACGACCTTCTCTACATGCATACATACATATGTATATTTCACATATACATTTTATATCTTCTCTCGTCAATGACATTGAATTGCAATTTACTCGGATCCACAGACCACAGATCCCCCACCCATTCATTCGCTTCAATCGTTGTCTGCTTGATTGCAGCCAAAGACTTTTGCTTATTCTGTTGCTGAGAGATTGCCAAAAGAATGAATATTATATGCACACATATTTTTCACTTAGGAATTAATTATTAATGAATGCGATTCGAATAACTGAACGACAAACTGATAATTACCACTGCATTCCTCTGGCAAAATTCTACGCAAGGCCTACCACTAGTGTGAAATATCTTTGGTAGAGGGAATCAAATATCAAACTACTTATGAACGTTGACCAGATGCTGTTTTGCTATAAGAACTAGCTTAAAGAGTTACAAAAAGTTAATACTGTGTTTGTCAGTACTTTGAAAGGGTTTTTCTTATTATAAGAGCCACCCTTCAGATGAAAATATTTAAGCGACCATATGGCAATGTCTGTAAACTAGTCCCTTAGGTACATAAGTACATATGTATGTAGATTCCACCTTCATTCATGGAACTCGATCCAATAATGTATAAGGTGTGCCAATCCTTTAACGAATGCACTTCAGTTAATGATGCGTTTGAACGCGACTCACAACGTCCCTCTTCGTTTAAGTATTTTCTGGAGGTGTTTGTTGTACGAAGGTCGATAGCTTTCATGTCATACTTATGCAGTATAATTTTCTCATGTTATCTTTAGAAACAAAACAAGCAACGATAGATTGACTTGGATGTATTTAATATCTAATTTAATAATTATATTATTTAAACATCTCTTTAATATAATTATACCCACCGAATGATACCCTCATTAAGTAGTTCTATTTAAAGACACAACTTTGAGTGTCAAATAAACCTCAAAAGATTTTATACTTTAGTATTTATCAAAATCAAAATTAAATTAAAACATTTTTCATAAATCAACTGGGATGCTACGGCGGATCAGGATCTTTCAAACAATTTTTATATGGAAATGTAGCATTTAAGATTTAGATCGAGCAAAAGGTAGGAAGAATCGATCTGCCATGGAATTGATATCAAATTTTTTGGACTTTGGTGTATTTAAGTGTGGAAGTAGTAGACTATACATGGAAGTTGATATACCTTTTAAGGGTATTTAAATATCCAGTTTCATTAGCATTCATCGAAGAGCCTTTATGAAATGTGCAGCCTTGACCGAAATTTTTAAAGGAAAGGAGCAGTAAAAATATATTTAAAAAACTAAAGTGAACAAAAAAGAACAGGAAAACATCTGAATAAAACGCAAAAACATCTGTTAAGAGACATCATCCTCAAGATGATGTGTTCTACAAACGAATGTCGAAGTAGAAACAACAATGAAAATGTTCTAATCCAAGTGAAGGCGAAATTGTGTATCTTTTTTGGATACACAAATTGTGGAGATGTGCAATGCAGAAATAATAAGGCGAATGTTTTGTTTACTCAATGGATCGCACGATTTGATTGATGACTTAATGAGAAATGAAAATGAGATACGCTGTATAAACAAGCAAGAAGTTACGTTGGGATCTATGGGATACCCGCCGCTATATTCTTTTGCTTGTGGAGCAGGCGAAACCCCCATCGATGCATGGCCACCTGTGTCCCTTATTATTCAATCTGTGGATCTGATCAAAAAGTACTTAACGATGTGGACTCTCTGAAAGTGCGAATGTTCCTGCTTTGCTCAACTTATATTTATAATAAAATATAAATAAAATTGTGGCGCCGCGTGCAATAAATCGATCAAATCTGACAATCATTTCAGTCCGTATAAATGTTGGCCATTATAATAATCAGCCTCAATTAATGTATCTCATAAAAAGAAGACCAGATCCACATTCTACCATGTGCCTTCACAGATCATGCTCGTCAGACCATGTCAAAGTCAAGAGCTATCCGCCGATGAGGTGAGATCCGACTAAGGGCGCTTGAATGGGATTGGCTGGCCTGCGTCACACGAGTTGCGATGATAAATATGTTCATTTTATGGTTTTTATCACCGCCAACAGAATATTGGGTTGTAGTGGCCTAAAAATATCTAATGTCTACCTAGCCGAGAGCAGTGTCTCCCCACTCCGGTCATATGCAATTTGTTTTGACGCTTTTCAAAGTGAGCGGAACCATTCGACAGGTGAACAAAAAGTGAAAACATTTGTTAGGACTGCAACAAACTAATCAATTTGTTGTTACATTAGAATAAACTAAAGAATACTGAAGAGATTTGTTCTGTTTGGAAATGGGAACACGAACTAAATGCATTCCAACAAAATATATCTATATTGAGATAGATTAAAAGTTCTTCAGTTCAAATCTTAAAAGAGATTATTATGTATTCCAAACAGATTGCTCAAAAACTGTGTCTGAAAAGAAGTTCATCCTGTACTGCATTCCACGCTTGTTACTGTCCGTCATTCTTTTATCAAATTTCGCATTACTCCCAGCCACTCTTGCTTTCCTCTTATCTTATTCTTATCTCATCAAAATGATACTTTTCTGATTCATTGTCTACTTAATGCGTAGTCGTTTTATAGTCGGATTAAATCCCACATTTATACATTTATTGCTCCTGACTATCCCTATCGAAAATGAAGTTTTCATTGCAACAAATTATATTTCCTACTGCTTGGTTAATTTAAGTAATAAATTCATCGAATTTCTCATCCAAAAGCCATCTTCAGACATCATAGAATACTTTTCCCTTTATAATCACGCTCCATCTACAAGCATGCTTCCTCCGACTTATCTCCACTCCTCTGATCACTCACCTTGAACTCGGAAAGCGAGGCCATCAGGTCGTCAAGTTCCTTGGTGGCCTGCGACGTGTATGCCTGATGCTGATGCTGTTGCTGCTGCTGGATTCCCGGACCAACACTGTTCTGTGCATACGAATCTTTCTGCTGCACAATCTGCTCCTCCAGCGTGCCAACTGCAAACACAAGCGAACATATAGACATTAGCAAAGGTAAAGATTGAAGGGCTGTGCTATAGCAAGATAAATACCTGGACCATCGGGTCCTGTCAGCTTCTCCGTCTTTGTTTCGCGTACTGTAATGGTGACATGGCGTCCGGGCGTTGGGGATTTGTGCCCAGATCTGTGTGTAAATTAAAGAATAATTGAGTTACAGTCTGATTGTGATGCTATGTGTGATCCGCTTACCCATTGGGCACGGCGTAGATGTGGGCGTTGTCCAGCTCGTTGAGCAGGCTGTCCATGGTAGGCCGCTCTTCGACTGTGGCATAGCTGTTGAACGTGTTGTACTTTGAGACTGGCGTGCTGTAATTGACTGGCACATCGATGTCTGCAAAAAGGGAACAAGCCAACAATTAATGTCTTCCCTTTGATGGAGTCTAGTTCTGTATCTGTATCTCACCCTTCAGTCCCTTGTCGGCACCGCCGTTGTTGTAGCGTGCATTCTGCAGATCCTGCAGCAACGAGTCCAGCTCCGATAATCCGGTGCTGTTCTGCCCCACCGCCGTGGTTGCGGGCTTGCGGGGCAGGGAGCCACTGCCCTGGCTGGGGTAGCCGTTGCTCGGAATGGAGAAGGAGCCATTTAAGTCCCCAGCGGTTGGTGAGCGCGTCTCTACGCTATAGTGCTCCTGGTACTAAAAAGGACTTCGATTAGAGGCTGATCCTTGTTTAAATGAAATCTTCTCTTTCTACTCACCACCTGTGGTTGGGCCTTGCCCCTGAGGCTGCCATAGCCTGGTGTATTGTCCACAAACTGCTGCTGTTGCTGCTGTTGCGGCTGATGTTGCTGCTTTGGCTGCACAGTGCCATACTGAGGCTGAGGTTGTTGGGGTTGACCCGGCACACTGTTCTGCAGATCAGCTAGGAGAGCATCTGCAAAGACAGAAAAGAGGAAACACTGAAGTTGGTCTTTGGATAAATGAAAAGTATGTCTAAGGTCTACCAAGATTATCGTAATCGCCATAGTTGGCCATGGTCCACTGCTTTTTTTCCGGGAGAACTTTTGTAACTTAATTTGAACTTCCCAAATCCGATTCCAAGCACCTGGCACTGCCACCTCTGACGCATAGGTCTGTGATAACTGAATGGAGAATCCATTCCCTCGGCTGTTATTGCTGCCTGCCAGTATCTTCGGACAAAAGTTTCTTATCTGAACTGTTTCGTTTTGTTTGTTTTCTTTTGTATTGCTTACGGGAAGCGATATTTCGCTGAAAACTTGAGACCTTTCCTCACAGCTCTTGCCTGCCTGCGGTGTGTGTCTTGGCTAATGTCGAGGCATGCCGGCAACTGAAAAGCTTGCCTCAGCTTGCGGCAGATACGAATCACTCTGTGCAGCAGCGGTGGGCAGGCAGGTCGAACACCAAAAACTCTTAACACTACGACGCATCATGCACAAGACATTTATGTTGTTTTGTCATGCACATGACATTTATGTTGTTTTGTCATGCACATGGCTTTTACGTTGTTTTGTTTCAAAAATCAATGCATCATGCACATGACATTTCTGTTGTTGTATTTTGTATTTTGTTGTATTTATGTTTCATGCACATGATACTTATGTTGTTTTCTTCATTGCTGCTTTTTCAGTGAATATATTGAATATTGTTTCCAAACACATTCCACACAGACCAATTTCCATTCACTTCTCCTTATTAACGTTGATCGCTAATTAGCAGAGCACTTAAGCTAGACATGGTTATGTATGATGGCTTAAGTAATACAAATAAATACATTTTCTAAGGTGTATAGCCGTGTTAAGAGTCTTCATATAAACCTTCGTGCTTGCTGCATACCCAGACCAGTTTCTTGAACTTGAACTCACGGCTAATGATGAGTAGATATACAAAGCATGAATGATATTATCATGAACTCTACTACATTAACACCCACAACATCTTCGATGTTCCACACTCAAATCAAACAGGCAGTCACGTCACGGGCGTCAAACTTACCCAAACGTCTCTCAAAGGCGCCCACTTTGAAGCAGTCGTTGAGGGGCGTGCTGTGGAACGACGATGATATCAGTTTGGCAGGCATTCTCAGACGGGCCCAGAAGGAACAACACTGAACACACAGTCAACAGTCAAATATGGCCAGAATCGAAAATGTTGAAATATTTCACTCGTTTGATTGTCACTTTGTTGCCTTTGCAGTATGCTAAATTTCACTTAGGATCGATCACTATAAACGGTATGGGTTCAGTCACAGCACAAAAGCCACAGAATCCGAAACCGAAACGAAAACAGCAGCAACAAACTGCGAGCGAATTTAACCACTGAAAACTCAATCAACTCGTGGACCAGAGTGGAACAAGCGTTGGACCAACGGCAAACCAAACAAAGTCATATCGAAAATACACCCACACACTGCAGCCCAAAAACTAACCAAAGACAGAGACAGCAACGGAGAGGTGGTCTCTGTCTACACACAATATTTGTTTGATTTAATTTTCGTGGGCCGAACTTGTCGAACGGGCTAAAAGTCGCACAGAGTCTAGAAATAATACTACGAGCTTGTTTGTCGTATGGGTATGGGTATGGGTATGTGTGTATTCCTTATGGACGCTATACACATATTTGATCATATTAATGTTGTTTGCATTCTTTTCGCTTATAATTTGTCCGAGAACGGGCAAATGGCTGACAAAAGGGAGGCAGGCAAATGGCTATGAAACACGAACTTTTATTTTTACGGATTGTAGAATAAAACACACCCTTCCAAAATCTTTCTTGCCTCAATTGACTTCGGCATTCCTCAAAGTAAGAAGCTTTCAAAATATGTCATGGATAGCTGTCACCTCCACCTTGAAGTATTTAGCTGTCATCTCATCACATCGAACTCTGACATTTCCATTTTACACACCCACAACAGCATAGACCAGGAGGGGGCAATGGAATGGAAACAAACGATTAAGACATCAAAGTCTACAAATAAATTCAACAAAAATGTTAAGGTTAGAACCTGACGTTCCTGTCCAGAGGAAGCGCACAACAGCACACCTGTAGAGAAAGAGAGAGACAGACTCTCTATGGGAGAGTGAGAGTAAACATAGAAATGTATTTTCCACTCAAACAATTTTGAGTTATATAAAGGAAAATAAGGTGTGACGCGATTTATATTTTTTTTGGCACACATTAATAACGAATATAATAAAAGCATCCAAAGTGATGGGGCCTCTGGGCGGGTTGGGATGGGGTTTGTTGGAAGCGAGATCGGGCAATTTATTTCGCAATACGCTTATAAATAGCAACAAATGGAAGATCGAACATGTGGTTGACTGGGAAATCGTTCATTCCACCATATGTGGACCTGCCCGTCGAATAGTTTTCTGTTTTCTGGGATGTGTCTGGGAAGGGGGTCGTAAAATAGGACAGGGCAGGGTTATCAGAACTTTACGCATCAGTGGGTCAACGTGGAAGATGAAGATGAGCAGAAGCAAACGTACATAAATATGTCCATATGCGTGTATGTATGCATGTATGTATGTATGCGAAGATGGTCAATCCGCTGCCCAATGTAACTGAATTTAAAAGACACTCCGAATATTATTTATAAGGAATGCACTGAAACGAACCCAATCAAAATCAATTGAAAGCGTTGGCTGGGGGAAGTTTCACTCAATCAAGAGGACAGAGCCTACAGAGCACATGACATACAGCAGCTGTTGATTTGGCAATGACAGCTTGCTTGCACAATGCTGCAACAAGAGAGAGAGGGAACCACTACATATGTGTGTATGTATGCATGTGCAGCCACAATGCTGTGCGAAGCGAGAGAGACAATAATGCAGGGAGAGCGGCGTGGGTGAGAGCGCAGCACAATGTTGTTGTTCTGCTTCTTCTCGCTTCCACCCCACCTTTCCTTTCTTCTGTGTTTTGTGTGTTTTAAATGGCTCCTTTTTTTGCACTTTCGTTTTCATTTGCTCTTGGTTTTGGTTTCTGTTGCTGTTCTGGCTTCGGTTTCTGTTTGTTGTTGCTGTTTTAAGTGCTGATCGATTGCGTACGGTTTAATTAAACGCTTGCACTCTCAGACGACACACTCAGGCACTCGCGGAACGGATCGGGACGGAACTCATTCGCGGACTCTCGAGTCAAAGCAAAGTTTCTCGGCAAAATCTTGAAAAGCAACTGAACAAACTGTAAAAACGTCGGCCGACAACAAACGGCGCCGATGCTGAAAAACTCAAAGCATAGCCAACTCAAACGGAAAACTCACTCAAGTGGCACAAGTAGTCGAGCGTCTCGACCCGAGAGATACCTGGTACTCAATGGAGGCTAAGAATGCTGATATGTTGTATGTATGTATGCATGAACGTGGCATTCAACATACAATTTAAAATACGAAAATAAAATATGTAAATGAAAATTGTGTAAGCAAAAATAAAAGTTAATCCAATCTGATATCATACGAGGTAGCGCATCCATAAATTGTTTGTTCTCACTTTCCTCTGCCGTTACCCTTGATTTTTACGAGTCCCGAGTACAAACACCTTACAGTTTACACATAAACAAAATAAGACACACAGATCTCTCTCTCTCTCATTCTCTCTGTCTCTTTATCTAATTTTCACTCGGCTGTATTGATGCTTTGAGTGGTTTTTTTTTTTGTAGATGAATCACTTGACTTTGAAATGAAAACTAAAATTAGTAAAAACAACAAAAACACAAAATGAGCAAATAGCAACTAATTGAAATTTATTTCATTCATTCTGTTTGGTTTTGAGTCTTATGGATCAAAGATTAACAGCATAGATTCCACAGCTCAAATTCCACAATGGGGTAGAAGAGGTTATCAAAAAGTAGAAACTGACGGCCCCTGACCTTTGTCAACTATGAGAACTGGTTCTGCACTACCAATCAGTCTTTAACGTGTTTCTTTTGTTGTACTAATTGTTTCGACTTCCGCACTGGGACTTATCAAACAATGGGGCTCAGGTAATAATCGAAATATTTCAAAATAATGTTCCATATTCAAGCTGAAATCTCAGTGTATTTTTCTCATTCTTTGACTAATGCTTTACAATGTTTCGGGGGATTTTCCTGTCTTACCGTTGTGAAACGCGCCATACATAATGGGTGTTTGGATATCCATACATACAGACGGACAATATGTACGAATACAGAGTGCATATACAGACAAAGTGTCGTGTCTGGCAATAAATAGAACAGCATTCGAATGAAAACCACTAACGCCCACTGCCAAGAATTGGTTTTGCTGTCGCCTCAATGGGCACAAATGATCTAATGATCTAATGAATGAGTCGCGTAGTAAGGTCATCGACTACCAGATACCAGATAGTAATACGAGGGAGTCACACACCTCCACACACATTCCGCTTACCGATTTTCATTTCAATTGATTCACTTTTCTGCTGCAGTTGAGAGATGCGGTACGATGAAGACCGCGCGGCGTCGCAGTGCAAACTGAATTGGAAGTATTTAAATAAAGCTCAGGTACCTGGAGAATCGACTTTGCATGCATTTGAGGTGCTGCTCGTCTTTCATTAGCTAACAGTACTAAAAACCAAATGTAAAATAAATGCAACAGTGTCGAACAGACGCACGGGCAGAATAATTACATGGGCGAGCCTCTCTCGATGGTGGAAAACTTCAGCTATTCGACATTTATTTACCCTTCTAGATGGGGAAATTTTAAAGGGAATTTTTGCTACTATCTTAGAGCCAATAATAGATTCGGGAATGTAAATATGTACATAAATGTAAGCGAATGTGTCTGAGAGACTCGCAAGGGAAGGCAAGAATAACGGCCCGCAAAGTAAGATGGAACTTAAGGTAAGACAGAGCAGCAATGAGTATACACACCCAACAGAAGGTCATAGTCCATGATCCAGCAAATACCATTATTATAAATTTAATAGTCCATAATATTATAGATCGACGTGACTGGCTATATTGTATATGCTGGAAGGTAGTGTAATAGACAGTCTATCCAACGCGGACAGGGAGCGGAGGTTGTGCATCTTTAGTGTTACAATTACGTCACCCCCTTCCTATGTGTGTGTCTGTTTCCTATAAAAGTTGTTTACATAGCCGACGGGTCGACCAATTTGCTGTTAACTTTAATGGAGACTGCCCCAGCAATTCCTCTCACATGCTGTTAAATTTTCGTTTATTTCTCGACCATAAATGTACGCTGTAGCTCCTAAGTTCTAGGATCCAAAACAATGTCTAATAATTATGGTCTGGATTTTGTTGTTGTTTCTGGGACACTACACAAAATGGGAATTTAACACGAGTTGTACATCAATTCTACACCGCGAAATGAGTGCCAGCCGAAGCCCCAAAAGTATACCCCAAATACGTAAGCAAATGCTACAATTTATTTTGTATTCAAATTAAATCACACAATTTCTTCAGCTGTAATTAAAGATACTTATGTATCAAAGATTTCTTTGCTTTTCACACTCCTTATACATAAGCTGCCTTCTGTGAAATAAACTCCCCAGAAATAATGTTTGCAGATGATTCTCTTTAGAGGCTGAAGCTAGATCAAACTTTCTTTCAGCTCTGAGTAGCATATTTTTGGCAATTTTAATTAAATTGAAATTAAATACCGCTTGTCAAGGAACAAGATATAATCTTACCGAATACTCGCTTATTGCATTATTTCCACTGAACTCGACTAATTCAAAGTCACCTCTCTGAACCTCCTACCCGAATGTTAATCGAACAAAGGAAAGGCAATGAGGGTTTCGGTGAAATGTTTAACAATTGTAATTAAAAAGAAAACACACATTCAACAGAAATTCCTGCACGTAGCCCTCCAGTGACAATCCAAGCATTCAGTGAGCAAAGAAATGCTGAAGTTTACGGTCCTATTCCTCGGTTTGGTATCCAGCGCACAGGTGTCCTGGGCCCACGAGAAGTTCACCATTCAAATAAACGATGGTAAGGAGAATTCAAAGTGAATTAAAACCGAGTGAAAAAATGTGTGTTTCTGTGGGAACAGGCAATGCGATTGGTGCTGTCCTGAAATCGGAACCATTCACCAAAATCAACGAGGGATACTATTTCTTTGGAAGGGAGAGAGTCAACTGGTATGTGGCCTACGAGAAATGCAGGGAGCTTGATGCCGAACTGGTTACCTTCGAGACAGACGGGGAGTTCGATCACATTGCCGGCTATCTAAAGGCTAATGCCGATCGTGACAACTACTGGACCTCTGGCAACGATCTGGGCAGCACGGGCACGCACAAATGGTTCAGCAATGGCCAGAGGATCAACAGTATGAGATGGGCTCACGACCAACCCGACAACGCAGGCAACAGGGAGCATTGCATTCACTTGGGCTACATATATGAGGACTCACAGCGCTTCGAGCTTAACGATCGTCCCTGCGCCGATGATGCCAACAGTCTGTTCAAGTTTATTTGCGAGGCACCCAAGCTGGAGACTATATCGATTGTTGTGTGGAAGTAGGATCTGTCACCTGCTAGTGCCAAAGTGGACTTGGAACACTATAATGGAATACTTACAGCCAGGCAGGATGCCCTTGCTCCGAGCTGTGCGATATGGCTGTCGCGCTCCTGGGTCAATTTTTCCGTACATTGTTCTATCCATTGTTCACGTTCTGTTCCACTTTGTTGTCAATAAATAACCAAGGAACTGTCTAATGACATTTTGTATTTTGTATTTGAGGTTTGTGTTTTTCTTTGTATTTTGTGTTGCTTTTTTGTTGCTGGCTCTCATCTACCGGCAGCTAAAACTTTTTCATTTGAATTATTTATAAGCGCATTTTTATTTTTGGCCTTTCGGGGCCTTTCGACGACGGATTTGTCGTTTTGTTTGCATTGAGTTTTGCCTGTCAGTGTGGATTTTGTTGTGGATGTTGTCGATGGTTCGTTGTTGTCGTTGTCGACAGAGCTTTGCCCCCCCCGAGTCAAACTAAAGAAAGTGAATTCATGCTCCAGCAAATGGTTGTCTAGGGAATGGAATGCATTTGAGAGAATGGAAGCGATGAAGCAGTCCATCGATTAAGAGATATATTGAATGTAAAAGAAATTAATCCACAGAAAAATTACTAAACTGAAACCAAAGCATTCCGATCTGTTAATCTATGTGATCAATGTGATCTGTGATCAAAAGCCAGATGGCATTATCTACAGAGCAACCAAAGATGGGAATGGCTGATCTATGGATCCAACAAAATTTACGATACGAGCAGATACACCCAATGTACATATACTAATACTAGATCTATGGATCTATCCATAAAGACAGATTTATGGAATCATAAAAATGCCGAGAAGGAACATGCATGCCACACATTTTGTTTCGTTTCAAACAAAACACATAACGACGACGACACATTGGAAAAGGTAAAAAATAATAAATATAAATTCTGAAACTAGAAACAAAGCAAAAAAAACCAACGGCAGGAAAGTCAGGATAGGAAAGGGGTGGCAAGGGGAAGATAAATCAAGGTTGCCAAATTACGTCAACGCCAATGATTGGCAAACTAAAAATATAACCAAAAAAAAAAAAAACAAAAACAACAACAAAAACAACTACAATTTCTGGCGATGTCTCTCGGTCGTCGTCTTTGGATCTTTTTCCTGTCTAACGAAGGGAGGTCCAAACTAGGGAAGGTTAATTGAAAATGCTGCAATAGATTTCCGCAGAGACTTGCCAAGAAAGAAACTATCTGAGGAACTCACTTTCCAGGCTATTTTATAAACAAATTAGTTTCCCTTCGACCGAAAAGCACACCTGAGGGGAGGAGGCATTACATTACTCCGTGCGGATGGATGATCGGCAATGGCAATGACGTTCGTTTTGGCAATTGTTTGGGCCAATGGTCTGGGGTCTATTTAAAAGTCAAAGGCACGAAAGGAAATTCCACGAGATCGGCGCGATCTCAATATAAATATTTTATTAGCAAGTAGATAAAATGTGTGCGTGGATGCGGATTGCGAGTGTTGACCTTGCTGAAGGCGCAAGAAGGTGAAAAGAACAAAACTTATATTGAACTTATATTTTGGCCTTTCTGCTGATAAAATTCTGCACAATTTATGGCAACGCATTGACCATTGAGTAACACATTGTGATAAGATAAGTACATAAGCACCTAAATGCTGAAAGAATTGTCTTTTCTTTTCAGTTTTTAAGTGCACTTTAAAGTGAACTGATCATTGTCCAGCAGATGGAAACAAAACAAAACAAACACTAATTGAAATTTAATGGCTTGGAGATAAGAATCATTGTGTTAAATGTGCCAGAGAGCGATCGAGAGAGAGGAACCTGCTAAGCAGCAATCGAAATTCGAAAAGCGATGAACTCATTTCACTAAGAATAAGACAGAGGTGCTAAGTAGTCAGAGATTAAGCGTGGACTGAAAGATGAGAAACGAGCTTTAGATCAGCGATCAGAGCGGATCGGCCATACAAAGGCATCATCTCTGTTTCGGTGGCATCCGAGAGATTCGAGAGATACGGCGGGGGGCTAAACAAAATGCTTCACGTGGGTGGGCAGGCAGGGCATTAGGAAAGGGGATTCTCATAAGTGCATTCGATTGAACACTTTGTCAGACGGTTTGCGTTTACATCATGCTCCAGCGTTTTCATTTGCTTTCGTAACCCGAGATGCTTTTGTAATTTTCCCCCTAACAAACGAGGGGAAGTCGATGCATCGCTACCACTCACTGCACCACTCTTTTCTTTTGAGTGCTTAAAATATGTGGAATATGTCATAATTTTAATGGATTAAGTGGGCACAATTTAATTGATGTTGTTGGTATTTTGTATTTCTTTCGGAGCTTTTTCCCCTCCAGAAATAACCAAAACAAATTTCCATCTCAACGCCTACGATCTGATATCTGAATCCGTTCGGTCACAAAATTAATGACGCGAACCAAATTTCTATGCAGTGCCACATGGGGGCAAATACCTCATCTATTAGATGTCGTGTAGCTTTGCTAATTGGATCCATAATTAGTGCAAATTAAAGATGTTTGAAGAAAAACATTGTAGACGAGCAACGTATTCCTTAATCTAAACAAATCCCAAATTATCTGTGGACCTAATTTGATGTATCTAGTTTTTAGCTACTGGCAACATTCCTTGCTTATCTATTGTCTCTTATCTTTGGCTTTCTGTTTGTTTTATCTGCCATTTGTCAGTTTTTCTTGCTTTCCTGCGTTTCTATTTTCTCCGAGCAAAGTAAACAATTTCCCACGCTACCACCTGCCGCAATATCACCAACAAAGTTCCAATGACTTTTCATACATTTTTTTACGCGTTTTTTAACATTGAACACTGGACTGATATTGCGGGTTTTTATTGTTTTTTCGCTTCTGTGCTCCCGGGTTGCAGTTTTCGACACTTCCACACAATGCACTTGGACAGTTTGTTGTCTCCAATATTTTGTTAGAATCGAAGATACGCGCGCGCGTCGCGTTTTCTATTGAGTTAAAGGCGTCGCGAGCGACTAAACCCGAATGGGACCCGACCCCAACAAATAAAGCTCCATTAGAAATAGTCCGCTCTCTGAGAGAGCCCCAACAGATAGATAGAGAGAGAGAAACACCAAGGGAGAGAGGTAAACAATCTGATGACGCTCTGAGAGATACTATGTGGCCGATTTTCGTTTTGCTTTTGGAGTCGCTTTCATTTTGTTTCGTTGTGCCTGCAGCAGCCGAAGCATCGACTAGACCGCAAGTGGGAGGCGCACGGAAAAGGAAACCAAAGCGGAGACAAAGATTGTCGTACGGTTGTTGATTGTGCGTGCGCACAGTGTGCCAAGAATTATTTGGAAAGAACGAACCACCTTCCGCATGTAGTGGAAATCGTAAGTGAAATCATTTTAGTGAGATCAGTTTGAATTACTGCATTACCTGGGTGCTGTAGTGATCTGCGGTTTGGTGTTTTGTACCAGTGTGCTGCTGCTGTTGTCTAGATCTATAGAGTGGCACTCGCCAAAAACGCCAACGACCCTTAAAGCCATACATAAACGACCTGCACAGTCAACAGCTCTTACAGTGCGCACACGCAACACGAACAGAGCCGGTCGGGCAGCCGGGCAGACATTGCGTGTCGAGTGGGTAGGCTCCATCAATGAAGTGGGCGCGCACTCACTAATGGCTGCAAAATTGATGCAATTGTGGCACAAGACGGAAAAGAAGAGGAGCACAAGCATCAATTTCCTGTAAGAGATGGTGTTGTTGTTCTGCAGTCGCTCGTTATGTGAACATTTTCACTGGCTGCAACCCACTGTGCGTAGGTGGATTGTCAATCAGCCAGCTGGAATTTCGGAGTTGCATTCGCGTGTTTGTGGGTGTGTGTGTGTGTGTGTGTGTGTGACTTGGCCTTTCTTTACTTTACTCATTTCTCAAGAATGTCTGATCAGCCAGAAACAAGCTTGCACACACTCAGCGACTGGAAAACAGCAAAGAATTGTGTCATAATGAAAATAAAGTAAAGCTTCCAGATTCGCGTATGAGACGGCAACTTTTTTTTGCTGATGATGACTAAAAGTATGCGCG
Source organism: Drosophila guanche (assembly GCF_900245975.1). Lineage (NCBI taxonomy): Eukaryota > Metazoa > Arthropoda > Insecta > Diptera > Drosophilidae > Drosophila > Drosophila guanche. The sequence continues at coordinate 126,201 of NW_022995752.1, read as the reverse complement.
AGGTGGTGGTCGTTCCAGAGAATTGACTTGGAAGGAGAGAAAACAAAACAAAATAAATAAGAACAGAAAACCAGTCGGATATTCGCCCGGATCATTAACAATCCCTTGAATTCTCTTCTTTTCGTTTGGGAATCGGGAAGAACCACACCCTCGCACACTCTTGAAACGGCACTGGAGAGACGATATCGTTTTGTGTGCGACTTCCAGGAATGAACAAAGCAAGGAATGCAAAATTCAAAATGTAGCTATGCCCCAGTTAGTACATGCCAATAAGAAACAAAAATTAAGATTGGTAATCACATATGTAGCTGGTCTAACAAGATAAGAATCCAGTGTCCAAAATTATTCATCGCCACTTGGCTGGCAACCGTTGTCTATGGCTGTCACCAGCCTGGAATGCTAATTAACTGTCCGCCACGCAACTGACCTTGAGCAGCAGCATAAGTTTGTGGTTTAGGTATGTATGCTATGCACTGACGGAATTTTTGCAAGAAGTTTTGCTGTGGTGGTGGGGAAGTGGTTCACTCACCTAAGTCATCCATTGTATTTGCTGTGGATTGTGTGTGTGTGTGTGTGTGTGTGTGTGTGGCTGCTCCAATTTCCAATGGGGATGTTGCCGCACAGTTGACTGAAAGAATTCGGCACCAGCACACGAGTGCCTAATTGATTTTGATTGATGGTAGAAACCAAGCCAACACGAAAATATTAATCCACGCAAACACTTTTCACTAGCACTCCGCCGTTGCGAATCGTGGAGTTTGAGCTCTGCTCTTGGAATTGAAAATAATTTCTGTCTCTACGTGATACGTGAGTTTCGCCGCGAGTTGGAGACGAGTTTTATATGAATCACTAATTTTGGAGCGGCGGCGGCGGCCATAAACAATACAACATCAACACGCACACACATATATAAGCAGTGGTTGGGGGGGCCAGCTGATTGAACGATACTATCGCGAACCGAACTATTGGCTGACAGTTCGTATTCCACAACACCACTCTTCAATACCAGTACTAGAAACCAACCACCGGACTAATACAAATTGACGCGCCAAAAATGTGTTTTTCTCACAAAGTTTTCGTAACTGTTCTTATTTTAAGAGTGTTTTGAACTACCATTTTATTTCAGAAGAACCCAAGATGAATCTCTTGCAACTCCACGACGACTGTTTGGACGATATTTTACTACATTTTGGATTCGATGAGCTACTGCCGCTTTTTAATCAACTAAATAGACGTTTCGATGATGCCATTGAACGGCAACTGCACCGATTTCGATACTTTCAGTTCAGCATGCGGCACCCCCCAGCCTTTAATGAGGGGCTTATGCTGTTACTGGGTCGCCATTTGAACAGCCTGCACATAACGGTGGGTTACTCGACCAGCGACAAAGATATCCTTAAATACCTGAATCCCCTGTGCCAAGGGGCGTCGGAGAGTCTCCGCCTACATGCGCTCAAATTAGATCATGCCAAGTGGTCGCCCGATATCGTGAACGCTGTGTGTAAAGTTGCAAGCTCTCTGCTCTTCCTGGACATGCGTCACTGTGATGTGCGGGACTATCAGATAACACGTCTCTTGGAGTCGGCGGATAAGATGGAGGCGCTGGCTCTGCTGCATGTGCACAATCAGACGGGTGAATCTTATCTGCAATACAATATACTCAGAAAGATGCCGGCCTTAAAACTCATCCATATAACAATTCTCGGAATATTGCCGTTCTCGCCTGAGGAGCTGTCGCAGCAGTGTCCGCACCTGAGCTTTCTGATTAGCGACCTGATCAACAGTGAATTGAAAATCTACGGACCACCAGCTTACCTGCAAGACTACTATAAATATTACCATGCATATTTCAAGACCCCCTGAGTGTTCTAAGTAACATTTTAAATTACCTCAAAACAAAAACGGAAAAAACACCAACAATTAAATATCAAATAAAACAGCAAAATCGAGGATAATTATTTAAGATTACGGTATATTTACAGTATATTTTGAAGATGCAAGGGTATATTTCGGTATATTTCCTATTGTCTGTCGATATATTTTATCGATACTCGCGGTCACACTAGCCGGAATTCTTGCGAAATTAAATTAATGTTTTTGGATTAATTAAAAAGTACGGCAAGGATTTCACAATGGTGGTTCGCTCTTACAATGATGAGCTCAAGTATCTGGAGAAGATCAACGACCACTGCTGGCGGATCAAGAAGGGCTTCCAGCCGAACATGAACGTCGAGGGCTGCTTCTATGTGAACAGGCGCCTGGAGCAACTCATGCTGGAGGAATTGAAGAACTCGTGCCGTCCGGGAGCAGTGGGTGGCTTCCTGCCCGGCGTCAAGCAAATCGCAAATGTGGCCGCCCTGCCAGGTATTGTGGGTCGCTCCATCGGCCTGCCCGACATACATTCAGGCTATGGATTCGCCATCGGGAACATGGCCGCATTTGACATGGATAATCCCCTGTCGATAGTGAGCCCTGGCGGCGTTGGCTTCGACATCAATTGCGGTGTCCGCCTGCTGCGCACTAATCTTTACGAGAAGGATGTGCAGCCGGTGAAGGAGCAGCTGGCACAGTCTCTGTTCGACCACATACCTGTGGGCGTGGGCTCAAAGGGCATCATTCCAATGAACGCACGCGATCTGGAGGAGGCCCTGGAAATGGGAATGGACTGGTCGCTGCGCGAGGGCTACGTCTGGGCCGAGGACAAGGAGCACTGCGAGGAGTACGGCCGCATGCTGAACGCTGATCCCGCCAAGGTTAGCATGCGGGCTAAGAAGCGTGGCCTGCCGCAGCTTGGAACTTTGGGCGCGGGCAACCACTATGCAGAGATTCAGGTGGTGGACGAAATCTACGACAAGTGGAGCGCCTCCAAGATGGGCATCGAAGAGAAGGGCCAAGTGGTCGTCATGATACACTCAGGAAGCCGTGGCTTTGGTCACCAAGTGGCCACCGATGCGCTGGTTCAAATGGAAAAGGCCATGAAACGCGACAAGATAGAGACCAACGATCGGCAGCTGGCCTGCGCCCGCATCAACTCTGTTGAGGGACAGGACTACCTCAAGGCCATGGCAGCGGCTGCCAACTTCGCCTGGGTCAACCGCAGCTCCATGACCTTCCTCACACGCCAGGCATTTGCCAAGATGTTTAACACAACTCCAGACGATCTCGACATGCATGTCATCTACGATGTCTCCCACAACATCGCCAAGGTGGAGAACCACATGGTGGACGGCAAAGAGCGCAAGCTGCTCGTCCACCGCAAGGGCTCCACGCGCGCCTTTCCTCCTCACCATCCACTGATTCCTGTGGACTACCAGCTGACTGGCCAGCCCGTACTCGTGGGCGGCACCATGGGCACCTGCAGCTACGTGCTGACTGGCACAGAGCAGGGCATGAAGGAGACCTTCGGCAGCACCTGCCACGGAGCTGTAAGCTAAATCCCAATCTCTCAGCTGTGTCCATATCTCATCACTTTACGACTTCTTCTAGGGTCGCGCCTTGTCACGTGCCAAATCCCGCCGTAATCTTGACTACAAGGAGGTGCTGGACAAGCTCGAGCAAAGCGGCATTGCCATACGCGTAGCCTCTCCCAAGCTAGTCATGGAGGAGGCTCCCGAGTCGTACAAGGATGTAACCGATGTCGTGGACACCTGTCACGCTGCGGGCATTAGCAAGAAGTGCATCAAAATGCGTCCCATTGCTGTTATCAAGGGCTAAAAGCTGTCTGTACTCGTAAGATATTTATTTGTGATTAAATCGACGAAGACTTATAATGACAAGATAATTTGTCGCTTCAATTAAAACATTAAATTGTAAAGTAACAGGTCTCAGCTTTTTTTTTGGTCACTCTAAAAGCTCTCTGTTAGCGGCACTTTCAGCTGGTGGGCACACTCCCGCATGGTAGTAAAATGTAAAGGTGCGACCCATCAAACCAGCTCTTTCGCTCTCTCTAGCACGTTGAGTGTTGTTACAAAGTGAGAGTGATTGCTAATTCATTATACTTTGCACTTATTTCTTCAAAACAATTTCCGCTTATGCGATTCTGTATCAACTTCCGCCATCTGGGAGCGGGTGGAAAACAACTTAGGCCACCAAAGTACCTGTCAAACAATTCGGCTATGCTACCACGTTCCTTCGTGCTCTCCTCTCTGTTAGTCGTCAGCTGACATTCACCGCCCGCTCGACCCAACCGAATTCAACTTGTCCCGCAGCGCGGTTTTCCGTTTCGAATTTTTTTCATTTACATTTTTTCCATTACCCTAATTGCTGTTATTAGAAGAGTGTACAATTTATGCATCTGAAAAAGTGATAGAAAGTCGACTCAAAATCGTGGGTGCATCTAACAAATTGAAAAGTAATCACATGTCACCAAAGCGGAGGGCTTTGCTAGCTGCGCAATTGTAAAGAAAAAGTTCAAGCAAATCCTACACACCGTTGCCGGGCTTAATTGTGGAAGAAAAATAAACAAAATGACAAATATGCGCCCACCGCAGAAATCCAAGCTGCTGAAGGTCGTCATACTGGGCGATGGGGGCGTGGGCAAGTCTGCCCTGCTCACCCGCTTCGTATCGAACCGTTATGAGGAGAACAACTTCCATACGATTGGCGTCGAGTTCATGAACAAGGATATCGTGGTCGACGGGGAGCGGTACACCCTGCAGGTGGGTTTGGTTCTGGCCACAGAATATTTCGCTACAGTTGGGTGAGCTTGAAGGCTGAAGAAATCGTCAAGTGAAGCGAAGATCCCTTTCGTTTCCAAAGATATTTCGCTAGATAGAAGCTATTAGTTACGATCCATGATGATCTTAGTAGAGTTCTTCAAATGTCAGTGGAGTGGTGTGATCGTAACTGTTACACACGTAGACAACGTTTTTTTTTTTTGCGTTCAGCGGTCAGCGCAAGCGTTTAAAAGTTAAACAACGATCGAGCATTGTTTTCCGCTCTGTGCCATCCACAGTACTTGAGTTCGTAGTTGTATTTGTTTCATCTAAGCCCCCTATGCACACACACACTACCACAATTTGTGCTCAATTAACATACAGTTAGGCATTGCAAAAAATAAAGAATGAAAAGAAAATAATAAAAACAGTTCCTTTGCTCGACATCAGAGTGTTTCATCATTCGTCGCGTTTTGTTTTCTGCTCCCAGTTTGTTTTTCCCTTTATGCTGCCATAGAAACATGGAAATTAAAAAAAAAAACAAAACAAACAACAGTTTTGAGAGAAGCTTATGAATATGGAGAGCGGCGGCGCGTCTCAGTGAGCAAGCAAAGTGCAGTAAATGGCAAAAGAATGTATTAATGATTTTAATGAATGCAATTGATTCATTGGAAAGCAATAGAATCTCAGCTTGTATGAGTAGTGCTTGGGGAATGTTACATATTTGAGGAAAATTGCAGAAATATTTGTTGAAACTTTGTTGTGGTTTGTCATTCCCCATTCCCCACGTGGTAAGTTCTGGAAAAGAATGCCGGTTCACGGTTCGCCGAATCTGTGCAACAACAAGAAGCGGGAATCCAACGTTTCTCATGCCAAAAAGCAAATACAAAACAGGAAATTCTCTCCAAGTATGGGTTTAATGCTAGGGGTTATTGCCAGTAAAGACGTGTATTTTCCCCTTGCTTAAACTCCGAAATGTTCCAAGGAACCGACAGAGCTTGCCATGAAAGTCGAACTGCGGGGGCAAATTGTAAAAACAAATAACTGAAAAAGACATTGCTTCTTATTTATTTTGTTTGTTTTGATTTACTTATCTGCGGCACTTCGTTATCAATCCCTTGGGTTGGATTTTGTGGCAGAGACAACCTCTGATATCAAATATTTGCAGAGCAAATAGTAAGGCATGATATGAGTCAGTGTAGACGGTGATTTCTGGCCAAGGTAGCAAATGCATACCTAAGAAACGAAAGAAACGAAAGCAAATTTCAATATGAATCTAATTGAAGGTTCAACCAGAATTTAATTGATGCATTTTCTTTGTTTTCGCACAAGCTAGATATGGGATACGGCTGGACAGGAACGTTTTCGGGCACTGCGCACTCCCTTCTATCGGGGATCGGACATTTGCCTGCTCTGCTATGCCCTCGACGACCGGGACAGTCTGCGGGGATTGGGTTTGTGGCGCAACGAGTTTCTTAACTATGCCGACGTGGAGGCGGACAAGTTTCCCTTCATTGTGGTGGGCAACAAGGTGAGTGGAATAGCCCATTGAAACAGCCACATATAAAAGTAATTTCCCAGCAATTTGTTCTTCCGCGCAGAGCGACATCCAGCCACACAAGCGGCAGGTCAGCTACGAAAGTGTCCAGCAGTGGTGTGCGGAGCAACAGATTGCCTCCCACATAGAGACCTCCTCGAAGGCAGCGATGAATGTGAGCGACGCCTTTGTGCTCGGTCTGCGCCAGTGGAAGCACTTGGAGTGTGTGGCCGAGGCTGAGCTTCGCCACAATGGCGACACCATTGACTTGACACGACCCATACGCCTCGTGCAACGGCGCCTCTGCTGCACAGGAGGTGGCGGCATCAATAAAGACGGTGATGGGGATGGCGACGGCGATGACGCTGCCATGCGCACCCCATCCAAAAAACTGTTTGGACAGAAACGCAGTGCACCAAAGGCGCCAGCTACCAATTACCGACTATGAGCATCGAAGCTGTCATGTCACGGGAATTTACGCTTAATTTAACCAAGCGGTTAAGGGTTCGCCTCAAGCTCAAGGACGAGCTCTGAACCACACGCTGTGCACATTCCACAACGGAGGAGACAAGGAGTCGACCAAAAAGTCATTCGATATGACGTACAATTTGTATCGATTATGCCTAAGGGTGCGAATAATATTATAAATGAAGTTAGATACGAGTACTCGTATAAGAGATGAAGATTGTATGAAGATTTTGCAGTACAATGATCCACCACAATGATTTGTATTAAGTAACTCTCTTATGATATTTTTGATACTATTCTGAAATTATTTTGTGTGCTGTAAAGCAGTTCAGTCACAGAAACTAAAGGAAATTGAAGCTGACATTTGCCCCCTGTTTACAGTGTATAGTTTCCAAACTCAGAGGTTTATGTATCTGCTGGTGCCTTAACCTGTATCCTCCCCTGCATTTTATATATAATATATATAAGTGCCTTAAAAAGGAGCAGAACACAATGCAGTTGATGTATTTTTCTTTTATGCACTGTCTGAATAAGTTGTGAAATATATTTGGAATACACTAACGAGTAGATTTAAGTAACGAGACACCCGAAAAGCTGTTATAGAATCTCTTTCGATTCCATAAAACAGTCTCCAAAAGAAATGCTTTATATGGATACGTGTGTTTATATTTCAACAATTTTTATAATAAGTATTTTAACACAATATAAATACGCTTACCCCGGATTAAATATATAATATGTACGAGTATGTATAACACTTTTGCTGGATTGGAATTGAATCGATTAAGACTACGGCAAACTCTAGGCGCTGTCACGGGTCGCGGGACAAGCGTATAACAGACTGAGTGCTTAACTATTATATGCCTAAATCATTCGTAAGTGTACATAGGTGTGACTGTAATTGTGACTGTTACTGTGAAGTGGACACTATCTGGGCATATTGGGTAAATTATCACTTGCTGAAGACCCTTGCTGGAGCAATCGCTTTACTTCTTTTTATAGCCATACGAGTTAATGGCATCAAACTCCTTGTCGCACTTGAGGAGCAGCTTATACCACTCATCGCCGTTAACGCGCTTGAGTTCGAGGATACCTCCATAGGCAGGGGGCAGGCACTTGGGCGACATGTACTTGTGCAGGGAGTCGCGATCCGTGCCATGGAAAATGATGCGGCCGCGCAGCTTTTCACGCAGGAATGGCTTGAAGAGGGCAAAGACCACGTTGAAGATTTTCGGCTGATTCACAATGTGTATAGCCTTGATGCGCAGCGGCACCGCGTCCTGCAGCCAGTCTACTATGCGCTTGGCAAAAGGCGGAGTGAACTGCCAGGTCTGCTGCAGACTCAGGCCATCCATGTCGAAGATGACGACGGCGCCGTGTATCTGGGTCTCGGGCTCCAGCATGGCTGCCTCCAGGAAGATGACCGCACCCTTGAACACCTCATCCAGTGAGACCTGCTTGTGCTTCCAGCGTTCTGTCAAAGGCAAATGACAAATTAGAAACCATAACGCTGGGTTAACCAGTGCCACTTACTGCCCAGCTCCAGTACCAGAACGCGACGTCCACACTGATCGCGATTGGGAAAGACTGTCAGAATGTTGCTCTGGAAGATGTTGGCCTCACCCGAGGGCTTCAAGTTGTTGTACACATCCGAGTGCTTCACCTTGAAGGAGTAATAGCGTTTGATCTGCGAGAAGAATCGAAAGATAAGCGATGATCAAATTGTTATTTAGGATAATGCCTACCAAATCTCTGGCGCTGTCCGGATAATACTTGCAGGGACGCAGGAAACGTATAAACCATTCCTGGTTGTCCTTGGGATAGAGAAGATCTTTCTCCGCTGCAAACAACAATCAAATTAGTATTTGAAAATATATTTATATCAGAGTCTACAGTCCAACTGCAAGTCTAACGAACTGAACTTTGAGTCGAATGAAACTAAAATTAAGGTGATTAAGTTCTCGATTCGATGCACCCACATATATTATTATGAAGATCTACGATCGTAGAACTAATCATTACATGACAATCCCCCCAGCTAGACAACAAAACTACGTTCTATAACCTTCCCTTCGAATATATAACCTGTGATTAGTGGCATGAGATTGTCAAGCAATGAATTGGGGAAAACTGATTTCGTATCCATAAATATTAATAGATGTTTCAGCACTCACCCTCCAGCAAACGTGCCAGATCCTTGGCGGCCTCCTTCTGGCGTTCTGGAGTCTCGCGCAGCTCCTTGATGGCCACCTCCTTGCCCATGGCCGTGGGTTCGCCCAGCTCAAACTGGAGCGTAAAATCCCCCAGCTGGATCGACGGCATCTGATCTAAGTCCGACAACATGGTGGGCACTCCTGAAAGGGCGAGGGAGAGCAAAATCAATTAGCATGCAACAAGCGAAAGCTTCTGTACTTTGAGCTCTGAAGTGTGTTTAAGGTTCTAAGCGCGCTCGATGTTTAAAGCAACCAACTAAGTGGCTATGTATTAGCAGCGATTGGCAATTAGCTAGCCATATATGTGGAATGCTAAGACGATTCAATTACTTACTCATTTTGCAATTTGTTCGCTACTTTTCGCTATTTAATAATATATATATTTCTGACCGATTTCTGTGCTGCCTTGTGACAAATTGTGCACTCTATTTATAGGGTAAAGTAGAGAGAGAGAGAATTTGAATTTATTACGGAACCGGCTTTGAAACTGCATCGAAGACAACTTCCCCACTTATTGATCGCATTATTGATCACCTGGCCAACCTGGCCCTCACCTTCACCTTGACATTCGCATTCGCATGGATGTCGGAAGCTAAATTAAAGCAAAGCAAAGATTTTGCAACATAGGAAACCATGGATGCCCATTGAGGGCAATTTCTACAAATCTGCGGTGATATTTGACCGAAAGACCTTGAACTGATTTCAAAGCTTCATAAATCTTTCGACAAGTTCTACTTGGATGAGATTCTGGTGGAACGAGTTTTAAATTGCGAGTAAAAACAAGTACCCGGACTAAGTATATGACTATCTATCTGAAAATATATATTTAAAATTGAAATTGAATCCATTGGAATTAACACCACAAACTGTTCATTATATGGAGCAGATCTACCACGATCTTGGTGATCAAAACCAAAACAAAAGACTTGGAAATTAGCATCAAAGGCATGGGCCTAGGTCTGACATTGAATCCACTTTGATTAGTTAGGCCAGGTGATTCGTTCGAGATCTTTCATGCAGAGATGAAGCTTCGTCGCAGCTTTGCCAAAAATCGTAAATATCACAAAATTATGCATGGCACAATGGGTGCATGGGTGTCTGAGGCTGGGAAAATACAAAGTCTAGTCGAATAATTTAAGTAGTACGCACAGAGCACAACACAAATGGAAACTTGTTTTGCTAAACGACTTTGACAAACCGCGATTATTGGCCAAAAAGGTGGATAAGACTAAGACAAAACGCGTGCAACGGTGCCGAAAGCGCAGATGAAACTGTTGCGGCCAAAAGAGCGCTGCGGAGATTTTATGGCAAGCCAAGAATCGAAACTGGATTTGGAAGAGCGTCGTAGTAGCAGCTGCAGCTACAAACTTCGGAGCTACAGCTACAGCTGGAGATGGAGCTGAAACTGGGAGAGCAAAGCTCGGTCTGAACTTGAGCATGTCATTCACGTGTGTGCCAGCCAGAGAAGAGAGAGACGCTGGGGCTGGCCGGGTGCATCATCATTGGGAAATATTGCCAACAAAAGCCGGTTTCGATTTCAGTTTCAAAGTTTTCTCAGCTGGGATATTCCATGGGACAACATACCACAAATTCCCACTGGTTCGCTTTTCTTCGAGTGTAATTGCACAGCAGAGCAGAGCAGTCTGTAGTCTGTAGTCTATAATAATCTGTTGTCTGTTGTCTGTTGTCTATGTCGACGCTGACCCTGAAATGGTGTACTATCCGGTTTCAGTGTTGATGTCAATTAGTGCTTACACCTGTCCGTCCAGCAGCAATCATATTCGAGGCATATTTTGTATAATTAGCACGTCTCCCTTCAAGCAACTGGCCACAGCCCAGTTTTCGTCGCCTCGTCGGTTTTTGGCCAAGACGCACGATCAATCGCACGATCGCACGTGCAGAAGCTTGAGTCCCATTCATGGTTTTACGCTTCGTTATGCTCTCGTACTCTCGTTTTCGTTTTGGGTATGTATTTCGTTGGTCTATTTTTAATGACGAACTTGAGCTGAAAACTGAGAGCCAGCCACAAGTTGGCTGCCATAAAACCGTGAAGATTGAGATTGCGGTAAAGTAGAAGAGAGAGAGAGAGAGACTGGGGTTAAGACCGCATGCAATGTCAACCTGTGCCCTTCGTTGTTGTTTTTGCAAAAAAAAAAAGGGGAATACAAAAGACAGAAACTGGAATTGTAAGACCTGGCAATGGCAATGACAAGTGCTTTGACCTTACTCTGCAAAAAAATGGTTAAAATGTACATAAATATGTAAATATTGTACATACATATGTACATACAAGTACGAGACGATTTGTGTCTGTGTAATTCACAATTCGGCTTGAGTTGGGGCATAAACCTGTTAAAGGTACATACTGCCGACTATTGAATACCCGCTAGTCGCCTTTATTTATTTTGCACTGACTCACTGACACCTCACTTTTGCGATGGGAATGTCCATTTACCGGTACTCGTTCTAAAATTTGTGTATGCCTGGAAAGTCTGTTCTGTTGTGCGGGAAATCGTAAATGCCTAATTCTGTTGTTACCTATATACAACTTCCCCAGTATTTGGGTTGTCGTTAACCAAAATATCAATAGAATTGAGGAGCCTGCATGCGGTAACAGTACACACACACATACACACATGCATACATATGTGCATACATTTGCGAGCATGTGTACTAAAGCAACGCCCACAATTGTATTTAACAAACTATGTTAATACCCATGAATGTGGCATTAATTTATACGCCATAAGTGGCTTCACTGTTTCTCACCCGAGTCGAAAGCCGCCACACGAGATAGAGCCACCTCCGCCAACGTGTACTGTTGGGGCAGGCCGCAGGTTGCAGCTGCAGTGCTCAGCATCTTCATGCTGATGCGAACCAAACCGCGAAAGACCACTCACGAACACGCGATGCAGCAGAGCAGCAACAATGAAAATAAATTAATATATTTTAAGCAACACAAGTCCCTGCATTAGCCGGTCACATCGAACACGAGCACACTCGAAATAGGTCAATGCCAGCAAGTTACTGAACTTTACATGATGTTCTCGGCAGCAACCGAATGGGCATGTAAAAGCAATGCTCGCAAAAATAAGTACAAAAGCAAAAGAGAACAACTGCACGAAAGGCAAAGCAGTGACGTTTATGCGCTACCGTTGCAACTTGTTCGTGTATTGGTGCACTCACTTTGGGTTATCTCAAATTTGGACTTGACTTCATATGATACCCTGTAGAGACGGGTTGAGCGGGAAAAAGCTTTAATGTGTAATGTGCATTGTTATGCTCAGGCGGACATTGAATTTGTAATTGTTCAGGCTCAAAGAGCAGCAGCAAAAACCCGAACAAAAGAAACCAAAGAAAGCGTGTGCTTTGTTCATACGTTGAAACGGAAACTTACCGAAAGATAGGTAGGTAATTAATCGAAATTTGGGGGCTCCAAGTAAGTGCTTGTACATAGATCCTTCTCTTGTGGTCGCTGTTTGTGTATCTGGCTAGAATCTCGTTTAAAGACTGGAAATATAAAGCGGCTTGGCAAATCATTTTATACCCGAGCAGAGTCTATGTATAACGATCGTTACACGTACTCGTACATATGTACATCAAAGTTATCAAGAAACGAACTGGCCAGGCCAGTGAGAATAGTCTGTCATATTAAGCCACATTTAATAGGCCATTAAAGGCAGCCAGAGGGAGATAAAAGCTAAGTCAGGTCAACCAGTGGCAGTCGCAAAGAGCACGGTCGTGGGTTTTCTTTTCGTAAATCAAGTTCAAAAGTCGCGCGGGTGATCGTGCTCGTGTCGGAAAGCACTGAAAAAGCATTTTATGAAGTCAAATAATGTACGCACTCTTTTCTTAGTTTTCTGCTCGGCCGAACGCATTGTAATGCATTTAATATGCACTTAGTACGTTTATACTCGACTTTGGTTTCTTAACTGTTATACGCACTGTTATATCATCTCGTATACATTGTTCTTGCAGTTTCTCGCAGTGTGTAGCTTTTGTTCGTCTTCTTCTGGTAGCTGTTTACATAACATACGCGACATAAACGCAATTAGAATTGAACTTTTGAACGCGCCTTCAGTACACACAACTAGTTTCAAGACTCATAACCAGTACTCCTCGACTGTCATATACACACATACAAATGCAAATACATAGTCTATGTACATATTTATAAAACTTGTTATAAATCTCTCTTACGGGTCGCTTCAAATGGTCTGTCTGTCGGACAGGCGTAGTTAATACTTTAGTAACGAATGGCCAGCGCGCGTTTACTTTCAGCTACGGGGATGGCTTGGTTCAAGATCTCTTCAGTCTTGGGATAGTAAACGAGACGTGCCGAAGTCAAAGTCGAAGTCTAGCAGCGATCAACTATGGGATGGCGATGGCGATGGCGATGGCGATGGAGACTTGTGTGCCGTGCCCGCGATTCACGACCAAATGAACAACTGACGGGTGGCGGGCAACGCAAACTCATTTGCCTTTGGTTTCAAGCTCGAGCAATTAATTAATTATTTCACTGCTTGTTGTGTTTCTAAATGTATTTCTTGCACTTGCCTAAGCTGAGCTGAGCCCATTCTGCCCTGCTGTGTCCACTCGTCCGACCCACCTGAGTCCGTCTGTCTGGCAGTCAGTCAGTCGTCAGCTAGGCAGTCACCTTCATGCGGGAGCTACGTCAGCTATGAAAGTCCAGTTCGGGATTGCGCCAGGCAACCAATGGCAATTAGCTTAGGCAAAGTACAACATGTTGCTGAATGTTGAAAGTAACCCAATGATGGCATTAATCAATTTACAAACACGCGATCTGGCCCGACAGCCTGCTGATGCTAATACGCTGATCAGAGCAATAGGCAATCCAAATTGTTATCAATTATGTACATGCATTTAATTTGAATGTCAAATTCGGGAGGAGAGAGATGGACCCTCATACAATGGAGTGGCCCTTAGAGCTTAAGTTTAAGATTACAGATTACAATTAATGAGAGAGTTGCTCCAAATATCGTTACACTTATGGCTAACTACGGGAAATCGATCTACTGACGACTCTGTGGTTACAACTACGAATTATCTTTGTATTGTCGAGTATAAAAAGTTACATTTTCACTAAATGAGTTGGATATTGTGCATTCAATTGTTGCTAGATATTGCTTACGATCGATCAACTAGAAAAGCGCTCTCTCTCTCGAGTGGGGGGATTTTTGAGACTTACATACAAATGGGTTGGATTAATATGTCAACGATATTCAATGCTTAAGTCTTTAGTGTCTTTCACAAAGTCGTTTGTTTCACTTGCTTTAAGTACAGATCAAATCTATGTAATTTAAATATTTACAGCACAAGCACCGGACCGGACCGAGGAGGGACTGTTACACAACGGAAGTCGGCTTGATACGCCTGCGACTCCTGCTGCGCCTACGCGATCATTTTGGTCGTATCTTCTCATACATAAACTTCTGCAAATGCTTGTTGTCCGGCTGCATGAGTTTCTTCTTGTTAAACTCGAACTGTGCCAGCGCAAACTCGTAGAGATCGTTCTCCATTTGCCAGATCTTGGTCTTTTGTATGCTCTTGATCGTGGATTCGCTGGGCGGTAGCTTTGAGGATGTCACGCGTAAATGAGATTTATTTGAGGTTTGATAGTGCTCACGAAAGCCATGGAAGATTCTTGAAACAAGAGAATAAAATGTACTTTCGTATACAGTAGACTGAAAGCAATGTTACCTGGGTAGTGATCTCTCCAGCAGATCTACAAATTCATACATTTGCTCGGTGACTCCGACTAGAAAGTATTCGTTGACCAGATTGCGCTTGGCCTGGTCGAGTGCCCAATCGCTGCCGGGTTCCCAGCACTCGGCAGCGTGGCCACAAAAGAAGGGTATCTGCAGCCACATGTTCTTGGGATCACAGTCTGCTTGCTTTTGGATCACGCACTCGTCGAACGTCTAGACAGACAGAATTGAGTTAAAAATTATAAAGCCTGAATTTGGATCGTACTCACAATTTTATTGCCCGCCTTCTTTCGCACTAAATTCGGTCGATAGTTGTCGCCAAAACGCAGGAAGTAGTAGTAGGAGACCAGTCGGTCCAGTGGCTTTCGCACGAGATTTATGTAGATGGGTTTGTGGGCTATTTGGAATCTGAAAATTACACTTTAGGCAATGTATGGTATGCGGGAATGATATTGAACTCACTTGGAGAAATCCAAAAACGCCATGTGACCGTGGTAGAGCGCCGGCTTCATTTCATGCCACTTGGAGACATTTCGCACAAAGGCGATCTGATTTGGAAGCGACAGAACATGCATATTGGCAGTGACGTTAATGTGCAGCACGTGGTATTTGTTGAGTTTGCACAGATCGTAAGCTATGTTGACGAAACTGGTCGAGCCCGTCTTTGGCACACGGTTGTAGAGCACCACCAGCTGCTCCTCGTAATCGAAGCTGTCCACAACGGCGGTCGCAACAGGAACACCCAAAGATTGCTCCAGTGCGCTGCCACCCTCCGTTCCTTTGGTCAGCGGCTTGAAGGCTGCTCAAACAATAAACTCATTAACATTACGATCCCAGATAAGATGCAACAAAACAACTAACCATTTTCCAGGCGTATTTCAGACCAGAGCAACCAATAGCCAGCGCAGGTCAGAATGCAAAGGGCGATCAGTACCAGCCAGTGTGTGGGGCGCAGAAGAATAAACATCTTGAGCATTTTCCTATATTTCCGCCGAACGAATTTCGCTAATGGATGTCAGTATTTTGCCACATTTTAGGCCAGTATTTAGCCTAATTCTGTGCTGTTTTGCTTATTTTGTTTGATTTTCTGCAATAAACTTGGTCTAGAATTGGACAACGTTGCTGAGCAGCTGATGAAGCAGCTGCTGGAGCAGTGCTGCATAGCGTGCTACTATCGCCATGTGCCCGCCAGAACTACGATTTTTAAGATAATAATTATGTTTTTATTTTTAAAGGAACATAATTAAATTAAATTGAAATAATTCATTTTAGATCGATATATTAGCACCGCGAAAAATTCTAGCCAGGAAGTTGCTATATATTTCGTTTGTGTGGAACGTAACTAAAACAAGCTGGCGAATCAGCTGTTTGTTGTAAACAGCGCAAATGGTGAAAAGTGCAATGAAAATTCAAACAGCCAAAAAATGTACTCTGACGATGAAGTATTAGTGATATTGGCGGCATATGTTGCTGCAAAAGAAAAGGAAGATCAGATAAATATAAAAGGACAGAGCAAACGGAGGCGCCCCAATTGTTGGGTGAACCCTTACTTGCAGCTGAGGAAAGAAAAGGGAAGATTTCAAAATGATGTGAGTATTGTTATAATTAATATCTCTTGTTTCACGTAAAATAAACATTTCATAGTTTCAGAATATGGTGCAGAACCCGACAATGTTCTACCAGAACTTTAATATGAACGAAAGCGAGTTCAATATCTTATTTTCATTGGTGGAGCCACATTTAGTGCCGAAGCGCAACTCACGCCCGGACGCCATTCCACTCAGAGCTAAATTAGCCATTGCACTTGAGTAAGTCTACTGCAAGTCTTTTACTATGGAATGAGTACTCACTACATCGTTTGTGTTAGGTGTTTTGCGACCGGAGACTTACAGTGTCACGTTGGCTCGACCTATCGGATAAGTAAGCAACACATGGGCCGGACAATTGATCTGGTGTCTCACGCTATTTGCACTGCGCTGCACGGAGAGTTTCCGAAATGGAACTCTGAGAACATGCTCAAGTGGGCCACAGATTTTATGGAGCAATGGAACTTTCCAAACTGCATTGGTGCTATCGATGGAAAGCACTTAGCCATCAGGGCACCACCTAATAGTGGCAGCGCATTCTACAATTCAAAAGTAAGTCAATTACCTCAGGCAACGTATGTACCTAGGTATATAACTAACCTTTTCCTTTCTTCTATAGGGCTTTCACTCAATTGTGCTTATGGCGGCTTGTGACGCCTCATATAGGTTCACCTACATCGACGTTGGTGCTTACGGGAGTGAGACCGAAATGACTGCCTTTTCACATTGTTCGCTTGGAAAAGCAATTTTATCGGGCAATGTCACATTTCCGGAGGATGGCATGCTGCAGGGAGTGCGTACTCCATACTATATTGTTGCGGATGAGGCATTTCAGTTGCACAAGCGCATAATGAAACCATATGGGTCCAGGAAACTATCCAAAGCTGAAAGGATTTTCAACTACCGGCTAAGTCGAGCTCGTCGTTGCATTGAGAAGGCATTCGGAATTCTTAGCAATAGGTGGATGGCTGTTCCAGACACTTTACGCTGTGGCCCAGACAGAGCGCAAAATGTAATAGTGGCATGCTGCTATCTTCACAATTATTTGATGCGCGTAAGCCCAAGAGAATATGGCGCCAGGGTTGAAAGCCCATTAATTCAAAGTGCAGCAGACCCTGCTACTGAATCCTTTCGTGGTCGTGTCCAGGACTATCCCAAACATGTTAGAAATACTATTAGGGACTATGTTAACTGTGCAGCTGGGTCAATACCTGGGCAGAATGAATCTGCTGGTGTATTTCGATAAAAAAAACAAATACATTTCAAATATATATAACGAGTTTATTTAATAATCGGATGGCAGCTGCGTCTGGGCATGAAGCTGCCCCTTAGAGAACAGCATATTGGTTATCTCCACCTCGGTTGCTGTTTCTAGCATGCGGCTGAGCCGCATAAACTTTACGATTCCCATTCCATTAGACCCACTAGAAACATTATTCCTTCGTTCCTTTCACTATGTACATCGAATTATGCCTCACACGAACCCCTTAGGGTTTTATGCTCGGATTATAATTCCCTCTGCCACATTATATCCTCAACTAACTCCCTTCCTCTTCTTAAATCTCTTATACTAGCCTACCTCTCCCGAAGTTAGTTGCATTTTAGTTTTGTCTTGTTTCTGATTTTGGTGTCGCATGGGCCACCTGGGTGGCATGGGTGCAGTCATTGCATATCAACGTCACTGGGCCAAAATATATGGTTGACACTTATTTCTGGTGTGTAGTTTGCGAAATGGAGGAAAGTAAGAGAGTCATAATAGATAGCCGGAGTCAAGAAAATACTTCTCCCATGTTTTTATTGAAAATTAAATCATTTTACTGAAATGAATAAGTGAATTATTTAGTATTTATGCTCTTATGGCAATAATGGACGTTTGGCAAACCATATGCATTATTGGCAAATGCCAAAAGCATTCTCAATTCAACTACCAGCTCTTTTTGTTACTTTTTTGTTTTCAGTTTAAATTTCAAACTGCAGTTGATTTTTATGCCTGTGTTAGTTACGTTCCACGCACACAAGAAATGTATACCAAATTGTTGGCTAGCATTTTTTGCGGTGCTGGATACCCGCCTTATAATATAAAATTGGAATATTTGACACTTCGAGCTATTAATATATACTTCCATTGTTTATTTTCCTCTTTTTTTCCGCGCGCTTTCACTCATATTTGTCATATGATATCAGTTAACTACATGTGTCTCTTTTAATAATTTACATACATTTACATACTGTAGACAAAGCTCCAGAAGGGGTGATTTGAATGAAAAATTCAAATTAAGTGACAACGGTTCACAAATCTCAGGGGTAAGTTTCGTATTTTTAAATACTATAATAATCTGCGAAAAGAGCCATTACACCTTAAAGAACTGGCCATTGGCCATGAGCAAAGCAAATTTCGAATTCTAAATTTTGAAAAAATTCGATCACTTTATAGTGTAATAAAATCCTTGCAAAACCAAACATGGTGGTTTAAGAAAGAAAACACAAAAGTGTTCTCGTTCGGCAAGCAACTCTTTTTTGAGTTCAATATGTTCAGTATTCTTAATTTCAACATAAAGTACCTGGTCAATGCGGACTCATCGTCTGCGAATTTCGCTGTAGCGATTAAATTAAAAAAAATAAAACAAAAAATTCCGATTAAAGGGAGTCTTTATAATAAGCCAAATTGACTCTTCAATCGGATTAAATAATTTTTTCAGTGTTAAAAGCATTTGCAAGCTATTAAAATCAAATATAACATCAAAGTCGAAGAACATGAATTAAGACTACGGTATATATATTTACGGTATATTTTGAACACGAAAAAGTACATTTCGGTATATTTTCGAGGCACTAAAGGTATTTATTATCGATAATTTCGCGGTCACACTGTTTTTAAGGTTTAATCGGTCGGTCGTCTGGGTTGTGTACTTCGAGTGTTTTAAGGTTTATAAATGTTTTAATATAATAAATAAAGTTAATCAGATTTCCGAGGCCAGTAGACGTTTGGCCGCGCATACATAACGAAAACTGTAGTGCGTCGTCTTCTACTTTGTGTGAAAGATCAGCTTTCGCCTTGGAGTTTTTTTCGACGGCAGCAACTACAAAAAGCCTCGCAACTAATTAATAAGGTAAGCCGGGTCACAGACAGTTTTAAATATAACTGCGGTTAAATCTAAATAGCGAACAGAGGCTATGGAGAAATCTCCACGTGCTGCTCTTCATGTGTAGAATATAGTTTTTTTGGTAGCGTCGTTTGTTTTTTCTTTTTTTGCTTGCAAATTAAAAATGGCGCTGCCGGTATAGACATCAATGCAGTTCGCATTGCGCTGTACCTACAAGTTCCCACACACCACTCGCGTTGCACCGCAAGTAAAAGTATGTATGCTTGCCGTCTGGCGGTATTTAATGCGAATATCAAAATATGTGCAAATCGATATGGTATAATGTAGTTTTGCTTAAATCGGCAAATGCCGGAAGGGGCCGGGCGGCAGTTTGGCACAAATGCCGCCAAAGCCAGGGTTGTTGTGCAGACTCGTAAGCGCGTCGTCTGGTACAGTAACAACAATACAGCATAAATTTTACCATAAATTGTTTGATAATACTTACGATTCCTGTGGTGCTACACTCTTGCTCGTGCCAGGCACGAAAGGCTGCCTCGGGAGCGTTGCTTGAGGAAGGTTTATCGCGATTCTCGTTAGCGTATCGTAGGACTCGGGGTACAGTTACGTTGTTTTAGATGTTAGACTACACTTGGCCAAACAATAAACAATTAAAAATTAATTTTTTATCACAAACAGCTCAACTACAGCAGCACGTGCAAGAGCAGCGTCATGGAGAATGGAAGCGCTATGTCCATTGAGCAGATGTACCAGAAGAAGTCGCAGCTGGAGCACATTCTGCTGCGGCCGGACTCGTACATCGGCTCCGTGGAGTTCACCAAGGAACTGATGTGGGTGTACGACTTTGAGAAGACGCGCATGATCCAGCGTGAGATTGCATTCGTGCCGGGCCTGTACAAGATATTCGATGAGATTCTGGTCAATGCCGCCGACAACAAGCAGCGCGACAAGGCAATGAACACCATTAAGATTGACATTGATCCGGAGAAGAATATTGTGTCCATTTGGAACAATGGCCAGGGCATTCCCGTGACCATGCACAAGGAGCAAAAGATGTATGTGCCGACGATGATCTTTGGCCATCTGCTTACCTCGTCCAACTACAATGATGATGAGAAAAAGGTCACCGGTGGCCGTAATGGCTACGGAGCGAAGCTCTGCAACATATTCTCCACCAGCTTCACTGTCGAAACGGCCACAAAGCAGTACAAAAAGACCTTCAAGCAGACTTGGGGAGCCAACATGTCCAAGGCTTCTGATGTGACGGTATGTGGCTCAGCCTCTGTCAGTATTTATGCATGAATTCTATAATATTATCTCCCACAGATTAAAGACTTTAATGGCACCGACTTTACCCGCATCACATTCAGCCCGGATCTGGCCAAGTTCAAGATGGAGCGACTGGACGAGGATATTGTGGCTTTGATGTCGCGTCGTGCATTCGATGTGGCTGCCTCCTCGAAGGGCGTCTCCGTCTTCCTCAATGGCACCAAACTGACAGTGAGGAACTTCAAGGATTACATCGATCTGCACGTGAAGAACCAGGACGATGACAGCGGTCAGCCGATAAAAATCGTACACGAGGTGGCCAACGAGCGTTGGGAGGTGGCCTGCTGTCCCTCCGATCGTGGCTTCCAGCAGGTGTCGTTTGTCAACTCCATAGCCACCACAAAGGGCGGCAGACATGTCGATCATGTTGTGGATAATGTCATCAAGCAGCTCATTGAGGTGCTCAAGAAGAAAAACAAAGGTAGGGCCCGCACTGAGATGCCATCGAGCTGCAATACATAATGCTTCATTTCTGTCTCCCCCAGGCGGCATCAACATTAAGCCCTTTCAGGTGCGCAATCATCTGTGGATCTTCGTGAATTGTTTGATCGAGAATCCCACCTTTGACTCGCAAACGAAGGAAAACATGACACTGCAGGCGAAGGGCTTTGGCTCCAAGTGCACGCTGTCCGAGAAGTTCATCTCGAGCCTCTCCAAGTCGGGCATTGTGGAGTCTGTGCTGGCCTGGGCCAAGTTCAAGGCGCAGAATGATATAGCCAAGACGGGTGGCAAAAAGTCGAGCAAGATTAAGGGCATACCCAAGCTGGAGGATGCCAACGAGGCGGGCGGCAAGAACTCAATCAATTGCACACTCATCCTGACCGAGGGAGACTCAGCCAAGTCGCTGGCTGTGTCCGGACTGGGCGTGATTGGTCGCAACTACTACGGCGTGTTCCCACTGCGCGGAAAGCTGCTCAATGTGCGCGAGGCGAACTTCAAGCAGCTGTCGGAGAACGCCGAGATCAACAATCTGTGCAAGATCATCGGTCTGCAGTACAAGAAGAAATATCTGACCGAGGACGACCTGAAGACGTTGCGTTACGGCAAGGTTATGATCATGACAGATCAGGATCAGGATGGCTCCCACATCAAGGGTCTGCTGATCAACTTTGTGCACACCAACTGGCCGGAGCTGCTGCGTCTGCCCTTCCTCGAGGAGTTCATCACGCCCATTGTGAAGGTGACCAAAAAGAACGAGGAGCTGTCGTTCTATTCGCTGCCAGAGTTCGAGGAGTGGAAGATGGATACGCCCAATCATCACACCTACAACGTCAAGTACTACAAAGGTTTGGGTACTTCGACCTCCAAGGAGGCGAAAGAGTACTTCCAGGACATGGAGCGCCATCGCATACTCTTCAAGTACGACGGACAGGTGGACGATGACAACATAATGATGGCCTTCTCTCGCAAGCACATCGAATCGCGCAAGGTTTGGCTTACCAATCACATGGATGAGGTCAAGCGTCGCCGGGAGCTGGGTCTGCCAGAGCGCTACCTCTACACCAAGGGCACCAAACACATCAGCTACTCGGACTTTATCAATCTCGAACTGGTGCTGTTCTCCAACGCAGACAACGAACGCTCCATCCCTAGTCTGGTGGATGGCCTTAAGCCGGGCCAGCGCAAGGTTATGTTCACCTGCTTCAAGCGCAACGACAAACGTGAGGTGAAGGTGGCCCAGCTGTCTGGTTCCGTGGCAGAGATGTCTGCCTACCATCACGGTGAGGTCTCCCTCCAGATGACCATTGTGAACCTTGCCCAGAACTATGTCGGCTCGAACAACATCAATTTGCTGGAACCGCGCGGTCAGTTCGGTACTCGGCTGACGGGCGGCAAGGATTGTGCCAGCGCTCGTTATATTTTCACAATTATGTCGCCGCTGACGCGCCTCATCTACCACCCACTGGACGATCCGCTGCTGGAGTATCAGAAGGATGATGGCCAGAGGATCGAGCCTTTGTGGTATCTGCCCATTATACCGATGGTTCTGGTCAACGGAGCCGAAGGCATTGGCACCGGTTGGTCAACCAAGATAGCAAACTACAATCCCCGCGAAATTACCAAGAATCTGAGGCGCATGATCAACGGTGAGGATCCCGTGCCGATGCATCCGTGGTACAAGAACTTCCAAGGACGCATGGAATACATCTCGGACGGGCGCTACGTGCACACCGGCAACATACAGATGCTACACGGGGAGCGAATCGAGATCACCGAACTCCCAGTCGGTGTTTGGACACAGAACTACAAGGAAAACGTACTCGAACCGCTCTCTAATGGCACGGATAAGGTGAAGGCCATTGTGGCCGAGTATCGTGAATATCACACAGACACCACAGTCCGCTTCGTGATCAGCTTCACCACAGGGGAGTTCAATCGCATTCGATCCGAGGAGGGAGGATTCTATCGCGTGTTCAAGCTGAGCTCCACTCTCTCCATCAACCAGATGCACGCCTTCGATAAGAACAACTGCCTGAGGCGCTTCGCCACATCCACCGATGTGCTCAAGGAGTTCTACGATTTGCGCGTGGAGTATTACGCACGTAGAAAGGATTATTTGGTGGGGCAGCTGACGGCACAGGCGGACCGACTAAGCGACCAGGCTCGCTTCATTCTGGAAAAGTGCGAGAAGACGCTGGTGGTAGAGAACAAGCAGCGCAAGGCCATGTGCGATGAGCTGACAAAGCGCGGCTATCGCCCGGATCCGGTCAAGGAGTGGCAGCGCCGCATCAAGCTGGAGGATGCCGAAGCGGAGAATGAGAATGAGAATGAGGACGAGGAGGATGAGAACGGCGAACAAGCGGCTGCGAGCAGCAGCAAGAAGGATGTCAAAAAGGAGGTTGATCCCGACAAAGCCTTCAAGAAGCTAACGGACGTCAAGAAGTTCGACTACCTCTTGGGCATGTCCATGTGGATGTTGACCGAGGAGAAGAAGAACGAGTTGCTCAAGCAGCGCGACTACAAGCTGAGCGAGCTGGAGAATCTGCGCAAGCGGACTCCGCCGATGCTCTGGCTGGATGATCTCGATGCTTTGGAGCAGAAGTTGAACGAAGTTGAGGAGAAGGAGCGCCTCGAAGAGCAGGGCGTCAATCTGAAGACATCCAAGGCCATGAAGAGCCAGAAGCCTACCACGGCCAAGGGTAGGAAGGTCAAGGGCTCGGCGGCGGCCCCACCCGGGGAAATCTTCCCCGATCCAGAGGGTGAGCATGTCGAGTTCAAGGTAACCGATGATATTCTCAAGAAAATGGCATTGGCGGCCAAGGTAGCCAAAGTCAAGAAGGAGCCAACAGGCAAAGCGGTTAAATCTGAGCCGGGTGAAGTCAAGGCCGGTGAGGAGGTGGACGAGTTCGATGCTCTGGTCGAGTCTGGACCAAAGACATCACCAAAGGCCAAAAAGGCACCAGCCGTCAAAAAGGAGCCGGCAGCCAAGAAGGAACCAGCCGAGAAAAAACCGCGCCAAAAGAAGGAAAATGGTGGCGCCCTGAAGCAGGGAAAACTTGATTTCAGCAAGGCCAAGGTGAGCACGAAACAGCGGAGAGATGTACATAATTCCCATTTACTTATTAATCTTCTATGTTTATATTCCTTTAAGGCCAAGAAAGCTGCGCAATCCGATGACAGCGATGTCGAATGCTTGGATGTTGTGGAGCCGCGTGCCGTGCGGCCTGGTCGCAGGGCGGCAAGCAAGAAGATCGATTACAGCTCCCTCTTTTCTGATGAAGAGGAAGCAGCTGCTGCGGCATCCAATGGGGAAGCTGGCAGCGGCGAGGATGAAGGGGACGACGAGTCACCCATTAAGCGTCCGGTTAAACGCACACGCGACGAGGACAGCAGTGGCGGACCCAAAAAGAAGGCACCGCCAAAGAAGAGGCGTGCCGTCATTGAAAGCGATGAGGAAGATGACCACGTAGATGATGATGATGATTCCGACTTTGATATCTAAGAGAAACGAGGGAAACACGCACGAAAATCGTTTCAAGGTCTCCAAGGTTGCGCATAATTCTATGAAAAGTATTTGGCAAACATCTCGGAGACTGGAATCACTCCTGTCCTTCCTATCCTCTTCTGTCCTGCCCACTCTGCTCTCGAAACCCCCCCTTTGTTTCTTCATCCCTGCTATCCCCATCAACAGTGTTTATTGTTGGTGTTTTAATTTGTATTTTAGGTAACAACCCACTTCATTACATTCGTCTACTGTAGCTGCACTCAGTCGGAGAGCAGTGAATAATCCACCAGCAGGAATAAACATAAACAAGTACTATCTCGCTGTATTAACATGTTTTATAAACATAGTTTTTAGACTCATACCATTTTTTCATGTAAATAAATCAATTTTACCCAATTTAACTGCTAATTATTCCTGTCTATTCCTGAAGGAGCATTTTGAGCTTTACTTGGCTAACAATTAGCTGCTAATTAGATTAAATATATAGTTCTTCAATGGATTCCTGCACAATATCTTGAAACCTTTTACATACCTTCACGGCCATGGGCATGGCTAATCATGAACGAGGAGGACCGTGTGAGACGCTTCGTACGCGTCACAACTCTTATACTCGGCACTCAGTCAGCATATATTTTCATATGTATAAATGTATTTTTTTTCGAATTATACATTTTACAATTTTTATACATACGACAACACGCTCTTTGAGCTCGCTCCCCTCCGGACACTTCACGAGGCAGCCACTGGACATGAATTTCGCCACTCTGGTTATAATAATGATGTGAACCTTTTTAGGGGATCTGATAGGTATAGTCATTCCCTACTGAACTGCGTTTTTAGTATCCTAAAAATTGTGGATACAGTAGATTTTCGCGCTCAGTGTGCCTACACTTGTAACAGTGTATAATCCCAGCCAGTCATCCAGATGATGCAAAATTTGGTGGCACCAGCTTTTATAGTCTCTGAGTACTAGCCGACAAACAAGGCGAACATACGATGTACGGACAGACAGACATGGCTGTATCGACTAGGCTATTGATGTTGCATCCACTTTCGAGCAAAAATAAAATATTCCCTATTTACCCTTCCAATACCGGCTATTAAACGATTTCTTTAAAGTTTAAACATTTATGGCCGTCATACACGCATATATTTTCTTCACCAACGAAGTGGAATTTTACACATTTTCACATTTACATATACTGATTTAAAGGGTTTATTTTAGGACAAGTTTATGCATCGACGTTATCGAGATATAGTTTAAATGACTTCTTAATGCTGTCATTAGCAAACTCGGGTTTCTTCAGTGCCTCCCGCAGAGCGTGGCGGCAACTTTTCACATCGTAGTCCGTCTTGAAGGCCTCCTCGCAGCGCAAAAGGCCCAACTGCTTCAGGACATAGTTGAGGACACGGGTCTCCTGCTTGGTTTTTACGGCATAGTCGAAGGTGGCCTGGAAGAGGGAAACGGCGAGCTCAAGAGCCGGCTGAGATAGTTGCGACAAATGTGCGCACTTCAGGGTGGTAAAGACGAGGAGCAGCAAATGGTTGTCATCGGTGAATTGCTGTGCAGAAAAATGGCAAAGTGAAAGGTAAAGTAAAGAAATTGAATACCTGCAAAGGCTCAACTCACATTTATAATCCCTTGTAGGGCCTGCAGCTTGTTATCCTCGGCGAGGGACTCGAATTGTTGCAGAGAGCAGGGCGTCTGGCTCAGGCAGAACTGTTCGGGGTTGCAGAACATAATGGGCGGCTTGTTGCCGATGGCAAAGGTGTCGCTCGCCTTGGAGTTTGTCGATTCGTCGAATAACTGCATAGACAGATGCATTAAAAAAAATATATAACCACTCGAATGAGTCGGTGCAACAAACCTTTGTGGTGTATGCATTGGTGGTTAGATAGGCGGTCTCCTCAGCATACTCCTCGTCATCTTCGTCGGCCTCTTCGGTCGTATCGTTGGCGTGCTCATGCTCGTCGTACTCGTCATTCCCATCATCGTACTCATCACCCTGTTCCTCCTCTTCCTCCTCCTCCTCGCTGGACTCCTGCGAGTCATTCTCGTCCTCATCCTCATTGAAAGGTTGCAGAGCAGCGGCATTCGGGTACGCGGACATCTGCTCAATGATCTGCGCACAGCCCTCTTGGCCAAAGCAATTTCCATCAATGTTGAGAACACGCAGCTTCGGTTTGTTCTGGATGGCCGAAACCAGCACCAGACCGCCATCAGAGTTGATCTCGTTGGAGCTCAGATCAATTACCTCAATGTCGTTATTTGAGTTCTCCAGAGCCTCGGCCATTTGATAGGCGCCATTTGTGCCTATAAGGCAGTCGCCAAAGTGGATCTCCCGCAGCCTGCATGGCACAAGTTTCAGGTTGAATATATAATAATATTAGCATTAGATTCTACACTTACATTGTCAGCCCTTTAATCACTTCCGCGATTTCATCAGCGCCCTTGGACTTCAGGGTGTTGTCGTACATGTTCAGCACTCGCAGATGTGGGTTCGCCTTGAATGAATCGGCCAGCGCTTTAACTCCTTCTAAATAGATCGAGTTCTGTAGCAGGACAATCTCCTGTAATGTTTTCAGAGTGGCGAACGCCTTGGCCAGTGCCTTTGCGCCAGCATCCTCCAGGCGATTACGTCCGCCCACAAAGAGACGCAGCTGAAGCGGCGTTCCTGCCTTTCTCGCATTGGCATGGAGGTCGATTAGAGCCTTGGACAGCATGGCACCACCCTCGGGACCAAGGCCACAGTTGTAGAGGTGCAGCTCCTGAAGCGAGTAGCAGACTGGCGATCGCAGAAATACTTCCAATCCACGCATGCCATTGGGGCCAAGGGCATTGTCGCTCAGATCCAAAACAGTCAGTTTAGCTTTTGCTTCGATCAGACCGGCTCCAAGGTGCTGCAAGGCCTCTGGAATTTCTGATTTAAGACGGCGCGTAAACAGATTCTTCCACAGCGCCTTGCGAAACTCCGGATGACGCTTCAGGGCCTCGCCAATGGCTTTGGCTGCCTCCACTCCCAGCGTGTTGCCATCAAGGTTCAGAAAATGAACTGATGACTGGTTGTTGAGTGCATCCACCACCTCCTGGACTGTGTAACAATAGAGAGAGCGTAAGTTTCGGTTTGCAATGTTTGGCGTCGTTTACACTCACCATCCGATGCAGAGTCCCAGGTTTTAGCTTTGTCCTGGAATGATATGCCCTGTTCTTCTGTAATTTGGGCCGCCATGCTCGCAAAGTTAAAGGTAGACATCGACATAATTCAACAATTTTTTAAATAATGACCTAGCACTGTACTTATGCTCAAAATTGACGACGCCGGCTGCAAAATTCGTTTTAACCTCGCAAAAAAAATGGGCGCTAGAATATTAGGGTTGCCAAATATATAACAAAATATCAATATATCGATATTTTTTAAAGTAAAAATATATTTACATCGTTATTTTTTCTAAAATCACCATATATTTATATGTTTTTGCGATACCACAGGATCTAAATAAATATATATATAGGGTATTACGGTATTAGAGCACAAAAGTGGATGAATTTCATCAGTTAAGTATGAATTTGATTCATTGCTTTTCAGAGCCTTTAAGGCGCCTTGACTATCACAGAGAATTGCAGTTTCACTGTATCTTTTCATATTAGATATCTTACAAGCTCAGCAGAAACATAACTATTTTCAGTACTTAACATTTAGCTATTATTCCTAGGGCAATCTAATATACCTATACTATATTCACTATCGTTGTTTTCCCAGCCCTAAAAAATATATATAAATCGATAAAGCATACCAAAATAAACCTTCTCATTTTACAAATATACCATAATACTCAAATCATATTTCTCATCTTTGATGTTCTAATTAATATTAATACTTAGTTAGGAGTCTCGGCGCTAAAACTATAATTTTATCTAATTTATTAAACAGTTTCCCACAAGATTGGCTGGTTTCGATTACCTATTTTTATTTTTATTAATAAAAATTGGATCTAAGCAGAAGATTGCTTATAGTGGCATGTATTAGCGGCGGAGGAGGACAATCATCGAAGAAAACACCGACATCATGGTGTAAGCCCCTTTTGGCGGGAAAGAAACAAGAAGTGTCGTTTGTTGTATTTATTAGCAAACAAATATAAGAGTATTGAATTTGCATATGCCTGAGAAGAACTTCTGCAGCCTTTTTGGATTATTGGAAACGGAATAAAACTTAACAAATTTTTCCGCAGCTCAGCCGGGACTGTGTATTCGCAACCTGAGGCTACTGACGTTCGAAGAAATTCCAAAATATAAACAAATTCATGGGCTGATCTGCCCGATCTAATCATAGCGAATAAAGGATATTTTCTTAAACTAAAGTCATTAAGAAATTGTACATTTCCAATTTATCGAAACTGCCAAAAGTTTACCAATAAACTCAAGTTTTCCCTCGATATTTAATGTTCTACAAAAATGTGTACTTTATGTTGTCTGGCTATAGTAAATATAAGTACTGTTATTTGCAAAGTGTATTTAACGCTTGCATTTTTAGTTTATCGTATAACTTTATTTGAATTAACCAACTGCATTTTGCAGTTAGACAGACGGCAATCAATTCAAATCAACGTCAGTTTTGTCTAAGGTAACAAGCAAAGCCATGGCCACATAGAACAGGTTTTGTTCAGCACCTTGACCTTGTCCAACGTCATCAACGTATGTACATAATTTCGCCTGCTCCTGTTGCAATTTTCTCTGTTAAGCTGAAACCCGTTTCGCTGCAAAAGCAAAGAATATTCTGTAGCTTTGCGTGACGTCACCGCAGCTTGTTGAACTTATGTATGATGTGTGCATAGGGTTTTGTCTCTTCTCTCACTCTCTCTTTCTGTTAACCGCTCCGCAGAGAGGGAGCTGCATCGCCTGGCTTTCCACTCTCTTCACAAGTAAGACGGACAAACGGACTTTATTATTTACCCTCCTAGAGGAATCTCATCTGATGGAAGATTCCCATGGTGGCTTCGACACAACTGGTTCTTAAAATTTTAATATTTTTTTATTTTTAGTTTTTTTTTTGTGTTGAGAGTTCTGTGTGTAGGGGCATAAAACGTTTTGTTCTGTACGATCTTTTGCTCAGTTCAGTTTCAACAGTGGAGCTCCACTTGGCGTGATTAGCGGCAGTACCAGAAATACAATTAAATAATACACATACATATAATAACAACAAAGTGTATCAGATCAGTAACTGGTAATGAAAGTGGAGATCCCACAACTGGTGGTTGTACACACATAAATCGGGTGTTGACTTCGGGGCCATTATAAATAGAGTCTAACAATTATTAGCAATTATAAGTTTAAAATATGCAGCACTTTGTTGAGTAGTGCTTGCAATTAATTGCCAGTGCGGAGACAATCAGTAATCACTCCAGCTGGAGGAGTTCATTAACACTTAAGCCACGGATCTATGTGTGTGTGTGTGTTCGTGATGGGGGCAACTGCATACAGACTGCAGTTAGTGGGTTAAGTGTCATTAGGGCTTTTTTAGTGTTAATGTTTGTAGGCGTTTACATGTGAACCATGTAATTAGTTGCAATTTCTTGAATATATTTGAAATATTGACAGAGGTACTTTGCACATCTTCAGCCATGTGTGTGCCCTTTGAGATGGGTGTACGAGTATCATCCACATGTGGGGTACGTGCTGGGGTCGCATCGTTGTATCAGCTTTGACGTTGCACCGACCCCACCGACCTGATTAGCAAACACACATTGGTGGGCTGGCCGGCTTATCAGGGCCTGCTGCGAATATATTGGGGAAAATATAATCGTTCGGTTCGAGGTTCAGTCCCAGGGACCAGGGGCATCGGAGCAGCTCCATCCGGCGATAATCGCTCGTTTGACAGTCGCTCTCTGCTGTCTCTTTTCCGCTATCGCAGCTCAGTTCGGTTCTGTTTACTCTTTATACTTAATATTCAATGATTCCCATACACATTTACATATGTTCGTACATGTGTAACGACAAACAACATTTTGCATGAGACTGAACAAATTTTGGACTGATTCAAGTTTCCAAACTGAAGTCGAGCGGATCGCGTTACAAACAAAAAACGTTCTAATGGTAAAGGAACCCATAATTCTTACACAAAAAAAAAGTTAAGTCCCACCAAACACAGTTGGTGAGATGGGAGCAGAGCTGCAAATTCTCAAATGTGGCTAACAATGAGACACGTGAGGCTAATTGCATTCAAATACAATGTTATGTGGCCTAAGGCAGCGCTTAACGTTTGTTTAATTTGTTTAATTTTTGTGTTTGTAGCTGGTATTGTGACGTCATTTAATTTAGAGGTTTCAAAACCTTGACTTAGTTAGATTTTAATCAAGGGTTTCTCCCACCTTTACATATTTCAGACGAGCAGTACCAAAACTCGAGCCATGCCTGCCGTTGAACACAAGCTAAATGTCTCCGAGGAGGAGGTGCCTGAACACATTCGTCTCATTGCCAGCCAACAGGGCGAGTGTACAAAGACCAAGAAACAAACCATCGAACAATTTCGCAGCTATATTATGGGTGGGTAACCAAGTTACACTCCTGATTCCAACTCAAAACTAAACAAAGAAGTTCTCTGCAGAGCGAAACGAATGCCAGCCCCATCGCAACGATGACAAATATCTGGAAAAGTTTTTACGCGCACGCTACTGGAAGATCGAAAATAGCTATCGATTGGTTAGTACAAATTATACTCATAGGATATTTAAATTTTATTCAATTACATTTTACAGCTCTGCAGTTATTATAAATTCCGTGAACACAACAAGAGCTACTACGAGAAGGTTCGCCCTCTGGATCTACGACACTTGGGCGATTCGGACATATTGACAGTGACGCCATATCGCGATCAGCACGGCCATCGTATAATCATATATCGTTTCGGATTGTGGCGACCCAATCGCGTTACCGTTGATGATATTTTTAGGGCCACCATTGTATTGCAGGAGCTGGGCAGCCTGGAGCCAATCTCTCAGATTATGGGAGGTGTGGCCATATTTGATCTCAAGGACTTAGGCTTGGAACACATACTTCATCTGAGTCCCAGCGTGGCACAAAAGATGATTGCCCTGTTGGTGGTAAGTGGAAACAAATTATGGTCATGAATGCATGATGATGATGAAATAATTGTATTTGTTGTTGAAGACCTCCATGCCGATACGTACCTCTGCGCTGCATATTGTGAACCAGAATTGGGTGTTCAATGCAGGGTTCAAGATTTTCAAGCCCTTCCTTAACTCAGCCATGCGAGAGCGGCTCTACATTCATGGCAGTGATATGAGTTCCCTGCATAAGCACATCGATCCCGAACACCTGCCCAAGCGGTTAGTTCAACTTCACTTCGTTAAGAATATTCCTAATGTTCCCCTTTCAGCTATGGTGGCTTGCATGACGATTACTCTTACACGCTCTGGTTGGACATGCTGAAAGAGCAAAGCACTGAAAGCAGTGTGCAGAAGGACATGGAACAGTTGGGCTTTATTTTCCACTAGGATGCGATTTGATTTGATGCAAACAGTGGAGAATTGAAACTTGGATATTGAAAATAAGGATCATTCATGTAGGCTAAGTTTGAGAAATAAAATCTCCCAAATTTCATGGCCAGTTTGAGGTTATGTTAAGGACACACAAATTTGAGGTCAGTGCTGATATAAAAGTTAATGCTTCGCACATTTGCCGGCCACACCACATCACATCGTTGTATGGTCCCGTCAATGGCCGATGACAATAACAATCTGGACCGGGCATAACCAAATCAAATGAGTAAACGAGCCCACAAGCTGAATTTGTTCCGGTCAGGGAAGCTCCAGCCTTTTCCGCCACACCACAGCTGACATGTTCGTTTTATGTGTTTTCTATGCAAAATCCCATCCTAGCAAAAAGACAACTGTCGGGGCATGGACTGTTCCCGTTATGGTAATTGAGTGTTGGACAACGCATAAAATGCAGTCGGAGACCATAAATATGTTTGCACTCCAGCAAACGAAAGCACGGCGTGCGTGCAGGGTGTGTGTGCCATTTTTTTGACCGCTACAAATATGTTTGATATTTTTTATTGAATCCCGTTGTCTTACCTCCCCACCCACTCCCCCTGCCATCCACACCCTCCGCACAGGAAGTTGTTGCCGTCTGTGTCTGTGTCTGTGCCCAAACTCACAAACAAACAGTAAAAAAGTTTCGCTCTCCCTCACTCACGTTTGGCTTTGGCCTTTGGTCAATGATAGTGAAATTGATTTTGCTGCCACTGCGGGGAGAGAGAGGTCTAGGTTGATGCGAGCCGGGGGCTGAGGAGTCCATAATCTGCGTGTCTATGTGTGTGTGCGTATAAAAGGCAGCGACATTTGTGCGATTAAAGCGACAAGATTAAAAAATTTATTGCGCAAATATTTATGGGGGGAACAGTAGCACATATCCCATAGCCTACATTTTGGGAGGCACGACCAATGTCCCGTTATTAGTTGGCTTCTGGCAACACGTGTGTGTGTGTGTGTGTGTGTGTCTGTGCATATCTGCATCCCTGTCTTCCTTGCTATGTGACTCAGGGCAGAACTGGACATAATTTATGGCTCGCAAACTGAATTTATTCGAATTTTATTGAAAAATAAAGAAAGTAGAAAAGGGCAGAGGACATCCTATGCTCCAACATATGGCACAGAGAACTGTCAATATGCACTGCACCACAGAGACAAGGGCAGAAACGGATGTGGACAGTGGACACAAAGTTAGTTTGGCCTCAGTGGACAGTGGAGCCGTAGGACTTACAGAACAACACTCAGACGGGACATAATTAGATATCATATCTCCAGTAATGTCTTGGTTTGGGACATCCCGTTTGGGAATCTCCCATTGAAGAATCTCTCGCTAAGAACTGAGAAATTTTCCTCAGGTCCCACCCAACGAATGAAAATCGAATTCATAAGAATATTTCACACAATATTTATAATAAGTGGACTCATGGATACGTAGCAAACACCAAAGAAAAATGTTGTATATTCCATAAGAATCGTGTTTGATTTTCCCTTCAAGAACTTTTGCCATTTCCAATTTGCACTTCAATTCTGAAATTAGCCATATTATGCAGACAACACATTTGTGGGCGTTGCCTCCGCTGTCAACAGTGTCACACTGACATTCGTTGACAACTGACAGATCGTAAATGTACCTGACCTTCGAATTTGTACGAAGAGTGTGCGAGAGAGGGTGACTGGCAACCCTAATCCTATAATTGCTTCCTAATGATCTGGTAAGGGTAGTCCCACAATAACAACCCCCTCGCTCACACCCCGGAGGCCATGGATGCCCTCGCATGCCCCTGATGCCGTGGCATCGTGGCTTATCACCAAAGGCAGTTTATCATTCAGCGATTGGCAGGCGCACGAAGCCGTACCAAAACAATGGGAGCAAATAAATTATGTCCAGCGATTTGTAAACAGACATAAACTGGTCTAAGCGGAGGTCGAACCGCGGATGGATGGGGTCTGTGAGTCCTTTAGATCCTGTGGATTTCATAAATAAAGTCCAGCGCAGAATAATTGAAATATTTGCTGTCAATTTGTTGACTCTGTGCGTCTTTCTGCCAGAGGCGAAGGTGTAAACAGAATAAATGGTAGCTCGTTATGACTCCTGGCTACCACAGACACCACAGAACACAGAACAACCACGAGCTCGACCGAAGAGACTGAGTGGTATGACGACCTCCCAAGTAGATAAATTGCTGGGGCAACGACTCCATGTGTGCCCAAGGAAATCAGCGTGGATTAAGCGAAATAAAGATATCCATGAATGGCTTTCAGGTTGCGGTTTCATATAAACTTTGGAGTGACTGGAGAACTGTAACATTCATTTATTAAATAGTAAATTCAATTGGAGAAACAAATAGAGAATAAGTCAAAAATATAACATACAGCTGAATGATTTAGCATGCAAAGAAAAGCCTTCAATCAAGGTCTGTTCCGTTCTGTTCTGGTCCCGATCCTTCTGCTCCTCTGCATGTCATTAAACCCGAGCGTAGACCCCTTGAAGAGGACATTTTTCATTGCCTAGCAGGGACCCCCAGAGCGAGCTGCACTCACGCTGAGATGTGCAACGAAAGGGGGCGTTGATAAGGGTATGCAGATATGAGGTAGGTGGAATGAGGCAAGAAGCTTGCGAACGGTTTTTTGTGTATTTGTTGGTGTTGTATTTCAAATCGATTTTTCTGTTGATTTACCGGAAATTATTTGTGATAAAACACGACTTTATTTCATGCTTAAAGAGGGCACTCCAAGCGATGATCTGAAACCACATCGGCCAGACACTGAGGGAAATGCTTTTATTTATGGTACAAATTTGATTAAAAGTCTAGAAATAAAATATATAAAATATTTATAGTACAAGGTATTTATAGTATAGGCTTGCCGAAGAGCTCAAATTCGTTGCTTCAGCTCTTCAAAGGATTTCCGTTGATTTTTCACAGTGTAGTGGCAGGACAGACATGTTGCAGGGTGGCAGGCACAGCCAGGCCGCCTGGCACAGTCAATCACATCACAGCGACTGAGAATGAGCGGAGTCCTTTTTTTCTGTAAGTCGTACGAGTAATGCTGCCTAATCCGCCGTAATAAACATTGTCAATTGCGTTCAGTTCCTGGTTGCCGGGACTCTCATGTGAACAGGCATCACGAGATGCGGGAAGGAGTCATCAGTATCATCTAGCGAGATGAGGACTCCACAGCAACATCATCATCATCATCAACAATTGAAATGCAATTGAAAGGAATCGCGTACAAATATTTGCACTTGGATTTGAATTCCAGGCAACGACACAGCCCCAACATCCAGTTGAATCGATTACAAATGAGCAGAGATGGAAACTAAATCACAGCATACTTTCCCGCATGATGGTTAAAGGCAAATATTGGCGGGAAATTCAAATTGGAGAACATTTTTGGGCAGCACGTGGCTTGCTTCGTGACTGACTCGACTTGGGTTGATTATTAAAAGTATTTTTAATTGGCCTCAGATAAATATTTGCACACCTTTAACCCTTTTTAATATGCCCAAGTGCTGCTTTTCTCTCTTTCCTTCATTCTCCTCTGATCAATATCAGCGAATCGTTCTTGTATAAATATGTGTGTGGTCTCTTTCCCTCTTGGGCACCAGGATGGGGCCCCCTTTTTGTCAGAAATCAGCGCAGACAGCCAAATGGAGCATTCAGAGTATAATTCGATTGTGTTCAATTTAATTTTGACAAGCTTCAATGAAGACTACTAGTACTCCACCACCCTACCTCCCTTCCTCCATTGCCCACCCACCAAACTTGATTTGATTTTGTTTTATGTTTTTCCTGCTGGCATGTTTATACCTCCTTGGCCCACCCACTGCCACTCCAGCTCCCTCTTTTCCATCCGCCCTTTCCCAATTTTTGCTCGACACAACAATTGCGTCTAGAATGGGTGTGACGGGGGGGAATAAGAATCTGCGGGCTGATGGTCCGAAGGGGAACGATAACCCAGTTACAACAGCAGCAGCCAAATGAAAGTTTTTTGTGGTCACTTTGTGGCTTACAAGTTAGCCAAATACGAGTATAGTTCTCAAGCTTTTGTCCCGTTTGGGGAAATGAGTTTCGGTTATTGAAAATTCGTATGCGTGATTTTCGAAAGAAACGTGAGAACAAAACTAATAAAATGAGAAATAAATAAGTACCGAAATTGTATGCTTCTTTATAAGATTTTGCCTTTAAAAGATTCGTTTTTTTGTTGTACTTTACTATTATTATTCATTGGTGATAATGGACCTTAAGGAGTTGTTTAAGTTATCATTCCTAAAAATGAATAAAAGTCTCAGCTGCAGCCTTTTTGACCGACTTTCCCAAACTCGCACTCGCCGTTAAATACAGTCTTAGCTTATAATATTATTGTGCCTTAGTTTTTATTTTTTATTTGTGTTTCTAAACGGAAGTCAGAGCTTTTTATGGAAAATAAATACAAAAAATGATTTTATATTTAAAATCATGTTTATCAGTCGGTGAGTTGAAGCTACAAAGTCTTCAAAATTAATTTATGGATACATTTATCAGCCTTTATATGAAGAAAAAAAGATATAATATAAGTTTAAGTAAAATAATCTCTAAAAAAAAGTTGTTTTTGTTGTTTGAACAAAAATTAGGATTTAGTTGTAATAAGTATGTAACTAGTGCAATTTAAAATATTAATACAAATGATAAAACAAAAATTTTAAAATGACATCATGGCCTAAATGGTCATATTTTTTTTTTGGTCCGTATTTTTGAAAGTCCAATCTTTCTGTTCCTTCCTTTCATTCTTCTAGCACAACTGAACTTGTTGCACAAACAAAAGAGAATCGAAGCTCATATCGCACAGCAATATTATATCACGAAAATCTGTTTGGCCAACGTAGACAAAACATTTGCACAAAACAAAAAAAAACATGTCCATATTAAAAAAAAAGACAAAAAAACACTCATGTCCAAGATGGGCAGATGGGGATGGAGACACGGATGCGGATGTCGGCGACGGAGGACAGAAGAAGGTTGGTAAGGTATCCGGGGCCATTTCTGCTGGCTCAGCAAGTAAATGCACCTGTGCACTCTGAAATCCTTTGCACAGAGCAAACAGATATACAAACACACCGATACTCTCACGCATACACATCCTCGTACGTATATCTACTGAGAAAGAAGGACAGAGAGAGCGGAGTATTATATACGAGCCAAAACAAATCGAGCGACTTATCAGGGCTAAAACATCTCGCATTGACTTATGCACTGGAAAATGGAACAATGGATGTGACCACATCCACATCTCGGCTCTTCCAGTCTGGAGCGGACCGTTAAAGGGCCAACGCCAACCGAGTGATGGCCAGCCAAATGAGACTGGAAACGGTGACGATGGCCAGCGGAAGCGACTATGTTGGCTATGTGTGTGTGTGTGGTAATGCTCGCAGAGAGGGCCAGAGCCAAGTGGGCGGAGTCGAGGCAGCATAATATGTACAAACATTTATGTGAGCTCGCTCGCTTGTACATGTGACTGTGTGCCGTTTTTTATGCGCTCCATGGCAATTCAAAAACGCCTACTTCAGAGAGCAGAGACCCACAACAGCAGCTATTCCACCACCAAAATTGACCCCATCCAGCAGCAAGTGAAGCCGCAGGAGCACGGCGGGGATGAATGGGGGGGACACGACAGACGAAACGAAACCAAAGCGAAATGAGCGATAGAGGGCAAGCAAAACTTTCTGCTCCTGCACAGTGGTCGAAGTTTTCGTCCCCACGAGTGGCTAGCGAACCTAATGACAAAGGCGTGACACGTATGGTTATATGTTTTTTATTACTTCTACACCAAGTTGATTGTTTTCTATTCGTATTATTTTAACTGTCATGTTATACTAATGCATATGGTTAGTAACTGTCGATTAGTTTCCCATGGACTCAATTTGTGTACATACTTCGGCAAGCAGTTTTCTTAGCTTCTGATCCCACTGTGCAGTGCATCGAGCTTCGGAGCTCTCAGTTGGCTTTTCTGGCTTGGGCTCTCTCGTGGATTGTTGCTGCTGTTGTCGTTGTTGTTGTTGTTGCCGACAAGTGTGCGGTGGCGGCGGCGGCAGTGCAAGCTTTTCTCCATTTTCCAATTCCAGTTCCAGCAGGAGTCAAACGTGCCAGCAGCCAGCGAATGGCGTTCAAGCTGCCGATGCCCGATGCCGATGTAGCTGTTGTTGTCGTGGTCGTCGCATTCGGTTCTGTTTTTTGCATGTCGTGTCTTTAGCTTTTGCCGTTACTTACACACCGTACACCGTACACTCGTACATGTATATAAAATTAAGGCGCTGCGCGCGTCGCGGCCATTCCAGGCCATCCCAGCCACCCTTCAGTCATCAGCCAGAGCCGCAGTCAGATTCATTCGCTACCGTTAACTCTTTGAAACTGGACGTAGTGAGCGGCAGAACACGCGCTCGCGAAAATATCATATATTCCAAAGTGAGCAACACAAAAGAGAGAGAGAGAGCAGGCACACAGATAATGCCAAAAAGAGATAGTTAGTGACCAAAAGTGATCGAAGGAAGGAAGAAGAATAAGAAGAAGATAGATTAACGAAAAAACTTCGGAGAGTGCCAGCCATTCGAGTGCCAAGTGCGAGTTGCCCCTCCGGTTAGCCCCCGAATAGTTGTCCTAGTTGACCCTGCCCCGACCCAACCCTCGCATGTGAGACCGGCCGGTCGCGATCGATCCAATGAAAATGGAAGATCCCACAATAGCCGACACGTACGTGCAGGAGTTCGATCTGCACCATTTGGAGGTGCCGGTTGCCGGCAGCAGCGCAAATGCCAGCGCGACAGCGACCGCCGCCATTGGGCATGTGAAGCGGGAGGATCATAGTCCGCCACAGCCGGTGGCTGTGAAGTGGACCACTGTGCATGGTGAGCCACCGGTTGCCGAGGAGGTGGTGCCGGAGCCGCTGGCACTGGCTGCACCAGAGGCAGCCGTAGCCGTCGAGGAGGTGTCACCGTCGCCCCACATCAAGCTTCGCTCCTTCTCGGGCCACCAGTGGCACATAGATGAGCGCCGGCTGCAGCCACTCTCGCCACCGCCGGAGCAGTACGGCCCGATGCCCGGCCAGGCCATACTGGTCAACACATCCTCCTCGTCGGCAGCCGGAGTGCCAGGCGGCGTTCCCTCCACCCCGCCGGAGACTCCGCCGGTTGTGGGTTCGCCGACGGGCAGCAGTAGCTGTAGGAAGGAAGCTGCGCCCGTGGTCAGTGCCGGACTGAGCCACGAAATGATGTGGCTGACCAACTCCATACGTGCCGACCAGCAGCCCCTCGATCTGCGGCCGCTGCCCTATCCCGGTTCCCAGGAGGAGGCCGAGGAGTGGGATCGCCAGCGGGACTATGCCCTGCAGGCGGCTGCCGCCGCTCACCATCATCATCATGGACAGCCGCTGATGCAGAGCCAACACCATCCCCACACCCATCCGCATCCATATCCGCACGGCCATCCCCACGCGCACCCGCATCCGCACCCGCACCAGGTTGTGCTTCAGCAGGCCAAGTATCCGCATCATCACTTCCACAACCTCGACCTGGCTCCCATCAACATGCACTCGAGCCCGCACGCCCACTCCCACACGGCATCGTATGGGGCAGCCTCCGGCTCGGTCACGCCCAACTGCCTGCCCCAGGTGCCGGGCTCCAACATCAGCAGCGGCAGCAGCAGCGTGGGCGGAGGTTGCGTGCTCACCCGAGCGGCCCTTCAGCCCTGCCGCCCCATGTCGGCCAGCTCGACGAGATCCTCGACCAACATGTCACCTCACACCTGCTCGGGAGCGTACAGCAACGCCACGCTGGAGGACTGCATCAATGACGACATGCTGACCACGCTCACAGTGCGGGAGCTGAACAAGCGGCTTCACGGCTGCCCTCGCGAGGAGGTGGTGCGCCTGAAGCAGAAGCGGCGAACCCTGAAGAACCGCGGCTACGCCCAGAACTGCCGCTCCAAGCGCCTGCACCAACGACACGAACTGGAGAAGGCCAATCGCCAGCTCAACCAGGACCTGCACCGCCTCAAGCATGAGTACTCGCGCGTATGCCAGGAGCGGGACGCCCTCATGCAACGTCTCCAGAGGATTGGTGCCGCCGGAGGCGGGGGTCCAGCTGGAGCTGGCGACAGCCAGAGCTCACCGGAGTTCTACCTATGACGCCAACTGGCGGCAGCCACCACATCCTCCGCAACAGCCTCGCATCAGCAACGCGGCAACCAGTGGGCCGCCCAGCAACTGGCTAACTGAGTGGCTGAAACCACTCCAAGAAAAAGGTGTTCCAAAAGGTATTTTCCCCCCACCCCAGGGAGTGTTTCCCGCCAACAAAGAACTATTCCAAGTCTCTCTTTTTTTTAGGATTGTGACAATAAATTCCGTTTAGAATTCAGTTTGAGATATTTTAAAGCTATAGTTATAAATAGGAAAAGAGAGAGAGAGAGAGTGGATCATGTTTGGAGGGAACTTTTGCTGATTATCAGCCTGAGACTAAAGGCAAAAATTGATTAAAAAACACATTTGTATAAAGAACAAACATTGTATAGAGGAAACCCAAAATGAAAAGCAAAATCAAATCAAAATCGGAAAAGGAAAAGAAAAGAGAAGGAGAATCATTTTGCAGCTTCTGATTACCGGATCGATCGCTACATTGTATTACGATTAAAAAATTACAAATTACAAATTACAAATTACGAGTTAGTAACACACGCTTATTTGTTGATTAGTTCTAGTTTTAGTTTCCCTTCCCTAGTATTAAGAGCGAGCAGAAGCGTATATAGATATCATAACTGAAAAGTAATCACTGAAAAAAGGTAGCTGTAATGTTGATCTTAGAGGATTTGTTTTCTATTGTTTTTGGTTCTTTTTGTTGTACTGCTTAGTTCCACCACAAAACATACTAAACTAAAGGTTGTATTACGTTTAAAATACTTCAAGTACTTGTACTGATAAAATACCAAAATACCAAGCTGTAAAATTGAAAAGCCAAACAAAGCAAATCAAAACTAAACTAAAACTGAACAAACAAGTCCTATATGTATAATGTAATACAATAATTGCAAACAATAATGTATATACACACCCACACACCGATTTAAATAACATGCAAAAGATACAAAGATACAACGCCAATTCTGTACATTTAAGATTCTTTTTTGGGCACACATTCCGAGTGTCTCTCGAGTGTCACGGACTTCTGGACACAGAAGAATACTTGCGAGTAATGCAAGAAATTATAAATTAATTAAAATTAACGAAACATTGTGAGTATCTGATAAGTGTGCATAAATCAAGTTAGTAATAAATCTAATTTAAAATAACAAATCAAAGTGTATCTTTTTCTGCGTTACAACAACAAACCCCATAAACAGATTTGCCAAATGGAAGATGTCGCAGATCCTTCTAGACTTCTTAAAGTTTACTCATTGGAAAATTCAAACTTAAGAAGTGTTCGCATCGAATCTTAAGGTAACTTGAAGCCTGAAGGAGACTCAGTCATAAATCATATTTTTTTTGGTAAACTCCGAAAAATGTGCATATCCCTGTGTAAGTACAATTCACCCGAGGTACTGGTAACAAAGGAAGCTTTTTACATAAGGTATACCAAGAACTGGATAACACGATGAAAACAACGAAGAAAGTTACT
This sequence comes from Drosophila guanche, assembly GCF_900245975.1. NCBI lineage: Eukaryota > Metazoa > Arthropoda > Insecta > Diptera > Drosophilidae > Drosophila > Drosophila guanche. The sequence continues at coordinate 84,446 of NW_022995752.1, read as the reverse complement.
CTTATGAATATACAAATATTTAACCTCAGTTCGTCATCCAATATTTTAAATTCCAGGAGTGTTTTTCTTCACTTTTCATTCGATTTAAAACTAATTTCAAGTCAGGTGGAATCTTATTAATTTCTAAATGCAGGAAACAGCAGGTGCCCGCGTTTAATCTTTACCTTTAAGAACAGTCAAAAAAAGTTTTAACCCATTAATAATCATCTTTCTGGGTCCTTAAGATGTCTGTAGCTGCAATTGCAGATCTTCATTTCTCCAACAGTTGAATCATCCTTTGGCTCTTAATCTCAACTTGCAACCTTAGGGAGGGCGATCTCTAGATCTCCCCCTCAGTTTCATAGAATTGCATACTTTGTGTGGTCTGTCGGCATTGATAAAGCAGACCAGAATCAACAATAAACAATGAATAAACTGCAGACTCCGATAGTGTCAGCAGTAAGCAGTCCCCAGCTGAGTGCCCCCAAAAGTACTATCAACAAACACGAGTCGCGTAACGGCGCATGCAGGAGCAGAAGGAGGCGATGCCGATGATGTGGATGACGATGGCGATGCCGTTGGAGCTGGAGCTGCAGCATCAAATTACAATCATCAACATGAAGATCAAAAGCAACATCAGAAGCGTTCCCCAAAGAGGGGACCGAGACCACCGAGACACCAATCCAACTCGGAGTCGGAGTCGGAGTCGCAGGCCAAGGCGTAATTCGGTAATTCCAGATCGGCTCTGGACCACTTGGTTGTGGCTGCGAATCAATGTTTGGACCTTGTAACTTTTCATTAATAAAAGTTTTTAGTTTTTCAAGTTTGTTTGTTTTGATTGCATTTCAGATTTGGCTCCGTCTCGAGATCGGGCTCGGTTTTTTTTGGGCTCTGGCTCTTGAATTTATTTATTATTTTGAATATATGAATTTCCTGCCCTCGGCGATGGCGGCCACAACCCGATCGGCCAACAGTTGCGCAACAATTTTTGTCGATTTTGGTTATTTATGCCGAGCTCTTTGCATTTTCTTCTTTATTATTATTTAAGCCAGCAGGAAGTGTCGGATTTCTTTTGGGTTTTCGGTCATGCAATCGGCACATGCAAGAAGTTAAAACAAAAAGAGAATGGAAGACCACTGCTAAACGCCATTTAAATAAATATGAATCCCCGATTCAACCCATATGGAAGGTACACAATATTCTTTCCATTTCAATATATTTCAACCTTAAGCTCTGCGACATTTTGGGGCTTTTCTTTGGCTTTCAAGTGCAGTTTAAACAATAATTATGAATATCTGATGCAAAGTCTCCCTCCAGCCGCAGCCGCCGGGCAGGCCAGGCAGACACTAGTAAGTGGATGTCAAGTGTGGATGGCTGTGGGCGGGTCTCTTCGAAATTTATAGACACGACACTGACAATCGGTGAATTGTCATGACCATGGGGATAAGTTCATCTCGGGCATAATCAGTGCTTAGGGGCAGGCAACTGCCAACTGGGATGATTGTCAACATTATTATGGTCCGAACACCGTTTGAGTTTGATTATGCTGCGTACTCGGGGCACTCTTTTTATGCCTGCACTGCGACGTGTGACGGCTTTGATGAGCTGCGGCTATGGGAATGGATTGGAAAGGGGCTGGTGTGTGGGGGTGTTTGTGCGTTTTTTATTACGTTCCTCAAGTGGATGAGCCAGCCAGCCAGCCAGCCAGCCAGCAGCAGCAACGAGCCACGGACGACGACAGTCAAGCGACACGCTTAAGTGGCTGTCCCCTGCCTCAGACCCTTTTCCTTTTCCTTTTTCTTCTTAATTCAATCGATAGTTCACACATGTAATCGCATGGATGGCCGGATGATTGGGTGGCTTCCACTGCTTCTACTCTGTTTCCGTGTCTATCGCGTGGCTCTCTCTCTCTCTCGTTTTGCTTTGCTATGCCACACACGTAGCGCTGACATTGACAGAGAGGGTGGGGGGGTGTGTTCTGTTTCCATTTTTCCCAGCTGACTTTAACCTTAAATCGTTAACACATAAGTTGCCATTCAAAATATTTGCACCATCATTCCTGTGGGTAGTCCACTCATTAGCTTAATGAAGATTTCCAATGCCTCTGTTCGGCGGTCCTTCAAAGGCTCATTAGCCGCTGCTTTGTTCAGTCTCAGTCGCAGTCTCAGTGTCAGCCTCTCAGCTCTGCTTCTGGCTAAAAGTTGTTCCAAAAAATGCTCGTAAATCTCATTTTGGCAGCGCTGAAAAAAGGGAATTTATCGCGTCAAAGGACAAGTGCCAAAAAGTTTCTCGGCCAAAAGCTTATCAATCATTGAAGGATGTGAAAGGATAGTTTGGGTGGCTGAACTTTCGCCATGAATTGTAGTAAACTGTAACTTCTATAGCAGCTCGTTTGTACATCACTTTTTATAATAAATCTAAGTAGAAAACGAGCTGTGGAACTCGGCAGTACAGGGAGGGAATCTCTTTGAAGGAAGATTTGAAGCGGGTTGTTCTTGGTGCATCCCTAAAAAATGCGTACCTTTGGCATTCTTGGAACAATTGAAATGATTTGCAGCTCATTTAGTTAAAAATAGATGCCACTTAAGAGTTCATGTCTCATAAAATAATCATATCATACAAAATATATATTTTAAAAAATTGTCAAAGATGAAGAAACCTTAAAATGAATCATACAGATGAAAGATGTTACAATTTTCTATCAAACTCAATTTGTTTAATGGATATCCGCCCTGCAGATTTTGTGTAAGAATTTAAAAAGTGCAAACAGTCACCTAATCGTTTTGGAATTTGTATTAATAATTGAGGCCTAAAATCGAATTTTTGACTCAGGCACAGTACATTTCAATTGTTTCCATTTGTCGCTCTTCGGCGATGAGGAATAGTTCGTTAAAGATGAGAGGCTTACATATGTTCATATTTTCAGAGAAAGATTACTTTCATACCCCTAAATGTTATATCTCTTGGAATTCCTAATGCATGTTTTCTTTAAGTTTTCATGTACAGCTGATAAGCGACCAAAAACTGTATCTCATACATTGAGATCGCGTCACTTCCTTTTTCCACTGACTTATTCCCAGCGCTAATCTCTGGGCTGGCATCTTGTGAGAGTCTAAAGCTTCCTTCGTTCTTGCTTTGGATTACGAGTAAGTTCCCCCTCACAGCACGGGCCATTGTCTTGCGTTTTTTTTTTATTGATGGGCTCTGGGTCTGCTCTGTTCTGCTGTTTTTTACGACTTTCACCCCCCAATCCGTGTCAGTGGGCAGCAGGCTGGGACGCGTCTTCATGTCCAGTGTCATTCATGCCCGTACGAGTATATCCTTTGCCATGCAGTTGTCGTCGTCGTCGTCGTCGTCCCTGAGGCGATTTTCATACTTCGACTTCCGTTTGCAATGTATCTTTATCGTTTTATACCGCTTCCGTGCCCAGTGTATCTACTCCAGGGCGCTGCTTCGGCGTCGCATAATTTCCGTAATGACCAATGATATAAATGGAACTCATTTGCCAGTCCCCGCGTCCTTCTGCTGTACGTTGTATTGATGCGCTGCCGTAAATCGCTTTTCGACCCCCCCCCAGCCCTGCCAGAGATTCGAACTTTGTCTGGACCCTGTCCAGGGACGACTCCTTTAACGTTTGTAATAATAAATTAAATCACATTTTGGCTCTTACCCCCACTGTGGCATACCCTGTAGATGTGGGCTTTGAGGGTATGTGCAACAGTGGAACGAACGAGGAAATATTACAAAAAGTTTGGCACACATCATTTGAATATGTAAAATGATTGTTGAAAGATATATTTACATAGAGATGTTCCTTTTATTTATTCTAAATTATGTTACAGGGCATCTCCCAGCCCCAACACTTGTCGAAACCCTTTGTCGAATGGTTAGGGCGTTCGTGTGTGTGGGCCACGGCAGGATGTCTATCTGGTTCATTGGCTGTGGCCCATAAAAAAGAGACACACAGAACGAAGTGGAAGGAAGCCTTAGCATGAAGCATATGAAGACATTTGCCTTTTCCTTCAATTCCGGGCCATTACAAATTGGTTGAATTTGATTTTGCCCCAAAAAAAGAACAAGAACTGTGTGGTGTCCGAGCACAGAGCGGGGCGAGGCAGAGATTGCCGATGGTTGTAGCTATTCTGGGGCAACCTTCACTGAGCGTTCGCGTTTACCAGAAGGTTGCAGAGACCCGCTGCCCGCTGCTACACCCAACCCCCCGGCAAATCCAAGAAGCCACAACCAGGTAGTGGTGTCGCCACACAGGTGCATTCAAGCTTTGTTTTTGTATTTATAATGTTTGTATTTTTGATTGTTTTTTGCTACTCTTTGGTCTGTGGTGTTTTCTTTCCGCAGAGTGTGCAGATTTTATTTTCATTTCGTTTTCATTTTCCTTATATTTTGTGGGACTTATGTAAAGAGGCAAACAAAAAGCAGCAGCCGAATGAGTAATGAGTGCAAGCCAAAAATGCTTTGATATAAATGTATTTTAATATGGCTGAAGCTAGAGTACACTCGCAGAGAGTTTCCTGGAATCTAAGCTGTGGAATGTGGAAGGTGGGCAACAATTAAAAAGAAGGTTAGAATTTGGCACATTCAACGAGTCGCATGTCAGGCATTCTTGGAAATATTTACAAAATACTCTAACGATCCTCTTCCCTAAACTGATTTTAGAATTTCGCCTTAAGCATTCCCCCCCCCCCTAGACATGTAAACAGCGTCTCCTCAAGTCGATCAGTTGACACCTTCACTTGGATTCTCTCGTTTACCTTGAAATCTGTTCAAGAACCGTGGGAACAAAAACATTGGCTTCCCTCACGTTTACGTGAAAACGAAACCCGTAACCGTAAACAATGCCTTTGCCAGCCACAGACAAGTGCAATGAGAAGTGCACTTTGAAGTCATCAATCGTTTGTAAGAATATTTATACCAGGAATTTTTCCTGGTTTTCTAGAGCCTGCTTGCTTATGGCAATTATTTACCTGCTGTTTCCCTGCCCCTAAAGCTTTCTTTAGACAAGAAATGGCAGCTCTTACAGAGTCTATTAATAAAGATCTTCCGTTAGGTGTTGTATACCCTCGACCTCCATATGTTGCTCCATATTCTATGTGGCTCATTATCATAAATATGATGAACTTTGCTCGCTTGAACAGATATTCCCATAAACTTTGTAGTGCTCGTGATTAGTGTATTCGTTTTCTTAATAGCTTAATGCGCTTTTCAGTGAGACTTTTATTATTGTCTCTCCACCTTGCACAAGCGACTGGCGACACAGAGAACAGAGAAAGAAGATTCTGCTCCCAAATGCGATCGTTCTCGTTGCAAATATCACCTCAGTTTCGCAACGATTTTTCGCTGATTAGGAATAATGCAAAAGCCAAGAGACGGGCGACCGGAGACAGAGACTCGAAGCGATTGCAACACGAGGCTGGGCAAAGGGGGGGAGCGACATCGAAGCTCGTGTCAGCACTCTGGGGTCGACACTGTCGGTCAATGAACCGCCGAGCGGAAAACTAAAATAAAATATACAAAAAACTAAAGCAACAACTGGGAAAAAAGTGATTGGCGTGGCACAAATGTCGAGCATTCAAGTCGGGCTTGGCAGCGCTTTCTCGACGGAGTGCACGCGCGAATTGAGCGCATAATGAGGTTATAAAAAAATGCATAAATTATTTTTTAATAAATCAATTTAAATATTTTTGCCAACATATTGTTGGCAGAGCAGCTAGCAGCCGAAATTACACAAAAAACCGACTGAAATTAAATACATTTTTTTCGCAAATGGCTTTTGCTGAATATGCAATAAATTGGAGAACGAAAAAAAGAAACGAAAGAGGCATCGGAATCGATTGCAGGGATCAGCATTCCGTCAGTTGGACGCTTAATTTATTTATTGTTGTACATGCAATTGGATGATTTAATTAATATTGAATTACACACACACACACACACACACACACACACACACACACACGGTCAACAGAGCCGGCTCGATAATTATACAATCTCTCGGGCATGGCCAGAACATTTCAATTTCAGGACTGTTCCCACTCTCCTCTCCGGCTTCTTTTGTTTCTGATTTTGTTTCTGTCTCTGGTTATCGACGCTTGTCTGCTGGCTGTGCTACTGTACCTGGCTGGAGTGCGAGGGCCTTAATTTATGCAATGGCAAATATTTAGCAAACAAACACACACACACACACACAATTTTTGGCCGGGCTTATTAATTAAGAGCGAGTCTCCAGACGCACACTTTCCACTCCGATCCACTCCTCCTCTCCTTTTCTCTTCTGTCCTGTACGTACTCTTCGTACTCTGCCACTTCGTGCGTTCCCCCTGCTGTCCTCGCCCAACCAAAATCGAGAAATCATAAAAGCGTAAAATCGAAATGCCGCCATTCCCGTGGTGGCTGCCAAACTGCTTTACTTCCTGTCTCGACCTACGCTGTCTGCCATACGCCATAGTCTGCTCCCCGTTTATTAACACGCATATCAATTCATTTTGATTGTAATTTATGCCGTAACCAATCGCTGCATATCGCTCACATCGTGCAAGGACTCCCCTCCATATCGTCGTATGTCGCGGGGGTAATAAAATTATTGTTCATAGTTACGTAGATATTGCGGCTGCAGTTAAAAGCAACTCAAATCTGTGTCCCCCCCCCCCACAAGCGGATATACTCTTAAATTTGTGCTTTGATTTTGCTTACTTTTTCTTTTGTTTTCTGTTTAGTGGAGCGAGATCTTGAAATGGAAAACGTTTACCAGAGGGGATTGGGGCTGGATTTATTGTTTCAAACAGAGGTATGTAACCTCTGTCGCCATAAATAATTTTGTTACCTTTAATTACTGGCAAAAACGGTTATACAAAACACTAACTCGTGCTGCAACCAAACGCGAAAACAGAACGCAAAGAACGAAGGAGAGCGAATTCAGGCTAGAGCGAATTCAGGCGAGAGCGAAGAGCAGATCGGCGAAAGAGATGCCGAGCGAGTTTCAACCCAGCCTGCGGCGAAAGACGTTGTGTGGCGAGACCAGACTATGAACAATTGTGTTCTAACACTTATTGAGCTTTACTTTAAAACAATAAACACACACCCCAGACCTGACACTGACCATGATGCAGAGTAAAGCTCAATCAACCTAATTGAGCGACCCCAATGGCCAACTTCTGTCACCAACCTCTCAGCCTCTGCCTCCACCTCATGTTCCTAATGTTCTTTGCACCAGACCACCGCAGGCGGACCCAAACCAAACCGTTCCAAATCAAAAGACAAACGTCGACAAATGACCCGACGCAGTGAATAAATGAATACCAGAAAGCAGAACGAGAGAGAAGTGAATGTATTCGGTAACAATTCATTAAGCAAATAGAAATGTTCGCTAAACGCATTAAGAGATTAGCACACAAACGAATACATAGAGGCCCAGTGACCGGGGGAACCCAATACCCATCGATAAATGTTGCTTTGCCACTGGCGAACACTGGGCAGCAGCTTAATGACCCTCATTTGATGTAAATACAACCAAGGGACTTGGTTTGGGCAAATGGCAAAAATTTAATTGCGAGCAAAAGGAGACTGACTGCTCATGTGTGTGGCTAGCTCGGGAATTGGTCTTCCATGTGTGGAAAGGTGAAATCCGTGCTTGATAAGTGCTCATTGTTTCGTCAAGCCAACAATGTTTCCACGCCCAACAACATGTACGAGCACAATGCAGAGCGGAAGTTGCCAGTTTAAAATCACTTAAGAGGAATTTTCGGGGTGTTCCGTTTTTGATTGGAAGGAAATGTTGCAAGGGGCTGACGGAAATAGGAGATGGAACGTACGCGTGTCTCATATGTACATATATGAAAAGGATACTTACAAGCCAACAGAATACGTAGTTTATATCCACAGCGATGTACATATTTTAGATTTTAATTTTGATATTAAATGTAACTGAAACCTAGGAAAGAGGAACTATTTGGTTAGGAAATCATCTCCTTGAAAAATGCATTAACAAAAGTAAGTCCTACAGTCTACATTTTCGTATATATTCTTTATGTTTATTGCTCGAATTTCAACGTTTTTTCCCGCTTCCTGCCCAATCAGTATTACCGTCCAAAAATCCACTTATTGTGACCCACTTTGAATCTGAGAAAATTGGAGAAAATAGCGCGTTCCATCACGTTCCTTTTCTGTTCAAATTTGTGCTATCCTTTTCATCAAACCTCTCCACTCCTCATCCTCAACACCATCCCCTATCCCCCATCCACCATCCACCATCCCTATTTTCTCCTGGCGCTTTTATCGCTTGTCCACTGGTCATGTGATAAACGTTTATGATTATTTTTATGCTCATCCGTTTGAGTCTCGACTCCTGGCTTGCCAATTTGCCGCTGATATATCCTGGACTTGATTTAGTTTAAATAACGCTGTGGGACTAGCGGAGGTTAGAGGGGTAGAGGAATGCAATTTATGCGTTGGGGTACGGGGCAAACACGACACACAAAAGGAGAAGGAAGGAGGCAAGTCACACGTGACTGCAGTGCTGCTCGTTGCTGGTCAAGTTGCCTTGTGACTGGTGACTGGTGACTGGTGTGACCCCCCCATGTGTGAACAAATATTTTTTAGAGGGTGTCCAGCACGCTCTGTATGCGGGTCCGTTTCGGCCAGGGTCCAGGGCCCGGCTACGTGTCATTTGTCCTATCTGGCTCTGCAAATCTTTCCTCTCCCTTAGCCTTTTTTCAACACTGATTCTCCTTCCGCTTCAGACAATTTCCATAATCGTTGGTTAAACAAGACCGCACACCCGGCCATGGACACGGACACGGACACGGACACAAGCTCGTCCAAGCTGACCGCAGGATTCGTTGGCCGACGGTTAATGCTTTTGGTTTTATGCCCATAAGCTGCTCTGCTTATGCTCTAAGTCCACGGATCGCAACCATCCTTGAGTTATGCTTTTTACATATTTTTATTCACTTACCAACTTCCTCCCCACGAGGACGAAGGGGTTGGCTTAATCAAATTATGGCTTATCTCGGCGGAGGTCGAAACGCAAATAGCCATAAACATGTAGATTATATGTATCCCCCATTGACCAGGTCCAGAAGTCAAGCGTTCGGTCACCCAAATTGCCCAAGGGTGCCATGTGTGACCTTGTTTCCTAGGGATATTTTATTGGCTGAGAGAATAAACCCTTTAATGGTCCACCCAGTGCAGCGCATACATTTTAACACTGAGTTTGGTAATTAAAATTCGAGTGCCATAGATTGTGTGTGCACAGCACAAGGATGCTCGTAACTAATGTGACTAAAATAACCAACTGGTGCGTCCATCTCCTCTTGATATTCCCCAAGACCAAAGCTTTAACATTCTTGTGGAAATTTCGCCCTTAAATTAACCAAAAATGGTCCATAAATATCGACTCGTTAGGTTCAGGGCAGGGAGAACCGGCATCATTCCATGCTCCATTCAAATGTCGTTCAATCTCATTCAAACAATATTGTATTGTAGTTTTATTACCACAATAAAACGGATAAAGCAGCGCTCTTCCCCAACAAAAAGGGATACAATGAGGGCAGACCCGAGAAAAGGGGGCGTGGCCGACTCTAGTCGTGTGTGACTCTCTCCTTTTTAAATTGGTTAAATTTCCGCACGGATTAAATTCTTCTTCGCAAACTGTAAGAAGTAAAAATATTTTACGCTTCATTGAGGGGCATGGCATGGCATGGGGGGTGAACGAAGTCCTTTTTGTAGAGTCCTTTCCGGAATATTTCACACTTTGCACCCGTACAAATCGGTGACACGTGGCAAGTGCCATATAATTTATACCAGCACAAAAATAAAGCACGGACGAGACTTTTGCCGAGTGTCGAATTTGATACGCTCAATCTGCCCCAAGAATTTTTCAACATTTTTCCGTCGCCGGAAATCTTAAACTTTTGCGGCTCTTACTTTTGCAGTGAATTTTGCTTTACTTTGCCATTGATGGACCGGACCCAACTCATTTAGCTTAAAAATTACATTTTCTTTTGCCACATCCCCACGCTCAAAGGCAGAAAATTAATTTTTCTCTTTTGTGGCATTTTACAATATATTTTTGAGAGTTTTTCTTTCATGTACAAATGACTCAAGAAAATGTTATCTTCAATCAATTTGCTTGGATTATACGCTATAGCTGCTCCTTTCAGTGTGCCAGACCTTTGTTGGCCACGGAACGGAACGACAGACATATGTATGGATTTTCGATTCATATCTAAATCTATTACAATTCATATTCATATGCCGAGCACATTGTAACCATCCACCCTCCGGCGACTGGCCTCTCCTGACGCATGAGGGCATCAGATACAGTGCGTTTCGCTACGATATGTCACGGCATGACGGATTTTACATGATTACTTCTATTTATTTTCTTTTCGATGACTTAAAATGTTTGACACGAAATGCGATCATCGAGGGAATTCGAGAATTATGAACATCAATCATTGCAATTTATTACAAAATGACGTAGAATAACTCACTTACTAATGAATAGTTGATTAAAAATGATATGTAATTTAGCGTTTATTTGAATCTTTAAGAAAATTCAAATCAATGATAAAAATTAAATTGGATATTTAAATCAATTCGAAATAATTCCAACTAAGAAATTATGTGGCATTACCTACGATAATTTAGATATTAGTTACAGAGTAGAAATGGGAAATGGGAATTTTCATATAGCACGCACTGTACTCGCTGAAGTTAAATCAAGTGTTAAAGAGTTTTTTGAGAAACGTCTTCTTATGGACCGTCTTGTGTCGCAAGTTCTTATTCGAATTTCTACCCCTTTTATGGGCCTTTGCCGTTCCGCCGCTGCTTAGCCTAATATCCAAATAAACATACTTTATACGTTATTGCCGTTGAATTTATGGTTTTTTAAATGACGACACACCCCAACTCCATGCCGAACAATTCGAGTAACTCCCTGAGTCAATGGAAATATGAAATGCGAGACTTTTGATAAGGGTCTTTGGTTTTCTTTGAGAGAGTCAATTGACACGAGTTGGCTTTGGGTTGAATTGAGTTGTTGGACCAAAACTGGAATAAATCTTTTCCAGCCTCAAAGTGCAATAGATTCGCCAAATCATATGCAGCCGCGATAATCCAAGTATATTCCCAATCGCAATTAAGATCTAGTGACAAGGTCACACTTTTTGCAAAGATAACAGAAAAATGTCAAAAGTGACGACGACGATGGCGGCGCCGCTAACGAAATTGCAAATGATGCACATGGAAAACACATGCACATGCACATGCACCGACACATATTTACTGCACATGTACACACACACACACACACACAATCATGCCCAGACATGCATCGGTGCTTGTGTGTCTGCTACTTTTCAATGGAATGCAATGGAGATCCGTGACAACATAATGCCCCTCCGCATCAGCAGACAGAGAGACACCTACCCCAACGTAGCCCCAGCGGTGCTTATGCGCAGGCTCGTGACGTGACTGGAAAATGAATTACGAAGCGCCCTAGCCTGGTGTGATGGGATAGGGAGGGCCACCGACACCACTCAGCATCTGTAATGGGGGCTGCTGCTGCCGCTGCTGCTTCTACTTAGGTGTGAATTCTGCAGAGAGAAAGAGAGAGCGAAATTATATAGAAATTAAGCAGAGGAGTGAATGGAGCAGCCCCAACAGCAACAACAGGAACACATTTTGGCTGGAGCAAGCGCATAATTCATATTTGGCCAAAAACCGAAACGCCCACCGAGCGTTTTGTGTTTGTGTGCGTGTCAAAAGCTTCATCCAGTGTGTGTGTGTGTGTGTGTGCGTGTACAGGTAACTTTCAATGATGTTTTGTGGAACGTTAAATAATGTATGTGACGCACATACACACTCATTATTATGTACCTAAATGCTAGTTGTGGGTACTAAAATATATGTATGTTCATTCATACATATGTATGTATGTACTAAAGTACGTGATGATGTACTTAGGTGAACTATTCCACCTGCATCTCGTCAAATGGGAACCAAATGCGAAGAGAGTACTTATGTACATATGTTCTTATGTATTCTGTTTGCTTTTAATTTTAAAAGGAGAATTCAAGTAAAACAGCAACATTTGATTTTATTTTAGCTGAAATCAGGGTAAACATTGTTTAGGTCTTTTATTGCGTACAAAAAGAGTGCAGGCGGAATCGGAACAAAGAGAAGAATGGCAATAGAGCTAGATACCGTTGCAACGGTACTCACTCTCTCGCTCTCTATCTCTCTCTCTCTCCATAGCTGCCAGCCAAATATCAACACAATTCGACGTAACTGTGAAGAAACAAATGAATCCACAACTGACATGGATCATTGATAAATGTATCTGCCTGTCGTTTACTTACTTAAGTAGGAAGTTGCGGTTAATCGAGTCGCGACCCACTATTAAATGCCAGAGGCGCTCAAACAATTTTCACATTATTATACTACTTTCGCTTATTTTAAGTGAAACTTATTTTCAATCAAACAAAATTGCAATAGAAAATCCTTTGGTAATTCATACCATACCTGTTTGCCAGCTACGAAATAAAGACATCATTAGAAAATCATGTAACGCATTAGTCCAACTGTCGTCGCCACACCCACAGGGGGCAGAGGCAGCCACAATTGCCATTATGTTGAACACGCAAGTCAATTGATGCAATTTGTCCGACCAGCTGGAGTACAAGGCAAGGCAAGGCAAGGCAAGGCAGCCCCCTGCCCAACGGCAATTTCCCCAGTGACAATCTGACATCCCGTAACAGGTTCACGGTCTGACGAATAGTGGGTGGTACCCCATCCATCTCCCTGTGGGTTCGGTGGTGGAGACAGAGCTGCTTTTCTCTCATCAACAGTTAGCAGCTTCTCCTGCTGCCGCTGCTGCTGGTGCTGTCTGATTTAAGGGTTGCCCGTGCCCGACCCTTAAATGAATTGCGGCGATTTATTGCGGTAATACTCATTTAGTTGCCCGCCAAACGCTCTCGCCCCGCGGGGTCGGCCGCCCCCCGAGCCGAGTCGAGTTGAGTGCAAACAATGCACGCCATAAAAATAAATCTCTCTTCCTGTGGCAGTGTGTGGAGTGTTTGGTTATACCCGTGGGAAGTCCCGGCGAGAACTTGTCAATTACTTGTGAATCGATCTGGTCGGGATTTGGTATTCATGTCACTTGCAGGTGCAGGACATCTTGGACTCTGTTCGTGTCTGTGTACTGGAGTAATCACTATAATTGGGCATTGGGCTTGACAAAGCCAGAGCTGAGAGTAAAAAAAGTACGTGATATGCATTTATACGGTTGCAGGCAATTAATAAGCCAATTTCAACGGTATGTACGGTATTCACCTTATCAGCGACCACGTAAATCAGCTTTATATCATGAAAATGAGCTCAAAATTCAATTACATGGTGTCTTGTCTTCACTCGCCATAAAGCATAAACCAGCTACCAAACACCATCTACCACCCAGTAGCATCACCTTCCAGCACTCCTCCTCCTCTCCCGCATAAATCAAGAAGTTTTTCAACCTGTCGTGCCTGGGATTCTCATTTGCCCAAGCAACATCTTAGTAGATTCTAAGCCGCTTTCGCCGCTCATAACTCACACAGACATTTTGTCACATTATGCATTTAAATTTAATTTGTAATTTATGAGCAGCTTTGCAGACCTCTCGGCCTGCCTCCTGCCAACTAATTATGATTTTAGTGCTCCTCAGGTACTCCCACTCTCCCTTCCAGTTGTCTGTTTCCCACTTAATAACATAATTAATCGATATTAAATGAACAACAGAACAATAAACTCCGGAAGAAACCCACAAAAGGTTAAATTAAACGAAGTAATTGTTACAGAGGCAGGCAGTCTACCCCTGCACACCCACACCCCCACTATGCCAGTGCCCACACCCCCCGTGGAGGGTTGGTCCTTTACAATGCATAATAAACAGTCGAGCAGGCACGAAGCAAACAGAAGTGGGGAGCAAGCTCGTTCAGTTTTTGATTTTTAAACGGCTTGTCTTCCCTGTGCCTGGGGTAACGGGACCAAGCCAAGGCTGTAAAGCGCACAAAGTCACACGGCAGGTGGCGCAAACAACCACGAATTGGGTGGGGAGGAGGAGAGCACAAAGTGATTTAAATGCATTCATAATGGTATGAAATCATGTGCTGCCTCACTCTCTCTCTGGCCAACCACTCGCCCTTCCACTCCCGTTTCGATTTGAGGTTGCCTTGGGTTGGGGGAGGACTCGAATCTGCATAGAGTTGCGCTTTTGATGTGCGCATCCCCCCCTCTGGATGTACATTGCTTCAATCCTAAGCTAACTTATGGCAGACTTGAACCTAAACTAGAGTTTTTTAATTAAAGTGTCGCCTATAAAATTATAATTAATGCCGTCCAGAGCGGGCACTTGGATATTTTGATGCCCAGCCAAATCCGCTTAGAATTATTTCATAACAATTTGAGGCCAACGCCAACGCCATTTGAAAGGCCACATTAAGTATCTTATCAGAGCTAAGCAGATGGGGTCAGGTCACTGGGGTGGGAGGTCACTGTCCTCGATGGATCTGTCTATGGAATGTGATTAAAGCTTTTGACGCTCGCCCGAGACACTCAGCGGTCTCAAGTGTCCATTTGGCGGAGGAATATTCATTTCCAGATTCTCAACTCTCGCACCAAAGGTGAACCGATGCAAGTGCTTGGAGCGTGTCCTAAACTCATCAGCGGTGCCTGGAAAGCTGATGATTCCGTCCACATATTGCGGCTCTGGCAAGTAGTAGTCATCGCCTGGCAACACAGACACCATAGATCCCTCGCAAGCATAGAGTAAAGGCATGAACATGGTGGTACCCAGACTGCTGCGTTTTGTGGCAAAGTCCAGGAGGGATTTGTAAGACCCAACTCCAGCAAGTCGCGACAACTCGTAGAATTGAGGTGGCAGAAACCAGATTTCCCCCAATTGGTTCAGTTTCAGAAACTCCAACGGTGTTAACCACTAAGTTAAAGGTAAAAAAAAAACAATTTATGAAATCTGTAATAAGTATTAAAACCAAAACTCACCAGAGACTCCTTGACCTCAGATGGCTCATTCAGCAGGCTGGGGAGTGTGTCCACAAAGGTCATAAAGAAGACAGTAGCATGGCTGCAAGGTGTCTTTGTTAGCTTTAGTATAAAATCCGCAAACATACTCCAACCCACCCTTTGCGTACGATGGAAGGACTGGCCCAGGCAGACCATTCGTGTAGGGCCCACAAATCCGGCACCACCTTCTGCTCCCGACACAGCTTCAGGAATTCGCTGGGCTTGTTGTGCACTCTTTGCTGCCAAGCCTCGCGATCGGGCAGCTCCTTCGGCAAGGCAATATTACCGAAATCCAGTTCATTTTTACTGCGACACAGGAGAACTCCAACCTCTTCAAAGCACTCCCGCAAAGCAGTTAGTCGCAATGTTATCTCCCTAGAATCAACAAAAGAGTACAAAGATCAGTACAATAATCTATGTGATAGATGTGTCACCTTTGGACTCACCGCGACCAAATGTGTGAGCGCTTGAAGAAGCGGTCGTAGCAGCCTGTGCCCTGGGGAGCCAGTATGGCTGGTCTGTTTTCATGGAGAAGCACCAGACGCCTCAAGGCCTCCTGTGGCACACCGAACTCTTCGAAATACTGCAGCCAGGAAACATCTTCATCTGCCTCGCTGTCCAGCAGGCCACCGGGAAAGACAGTTTGATTCGTAACGATCGCTGTGGGATCGCTGCGCTTGAGCATCAATAGCTGGATGATCAGAGGAGTTCTAAAACCATTATCATCATACATAATTGAGTGACTTGTACTTACATTGTAATCTTGTTGCTTGTTGGCTTCTTTGGAGATTATGATAAGACTGGCCGAGGTCCGCCATTTGTTAGGAGTTGCAGCAGACATCACAAAACATAAAATATTTCAAATTGTTTTATTCCCCATCAGCTGTTTGCCCATCGATATCGATATCTCATCCTGTACCGAAAAGCAACAAAAAACGTTATCTTTACCAACACTAGTTAGTTGGGTTTCGAATTCGTGCAGAATGCCAAATTGTAAACACTGATAAAACCGTCAACAAAAACTATTTTGTAAAGTGGAGGTGGAAACAAGAACAAAACAAAAAAATGTATTATCAGCGTGCACAGCTGTGGTAAAACATATTTAAGCCATGAAAGCGAAGCCCTGAAGACACTTCCAATTTGGATTCTAGTTCGAAAGCTACTTGAGAAATGAAAATTCTGGTGTCGCTCTTATTTGTCGGCTGCCTCTGCAGCTGCAGCTGCATTGGGGATGATGGGCAAAAGATCACGGAGCTGCTCACCAAGAACACTGAAGAGCTAAGCGAAGCCAATGCTCTGTTGAGCAGCATCGACACAGTCGGTAAAAGAATCGAATCGAATCTGGAAGCGCAGCGAAAGGCTCTGCAGGTCATTGGTCTGGTCGAGCAGCTACTGGCCAAGCAAAATGATTTCCTGGAAGCCCAAGCCGAGGCGTTGTTGGAAACCTTCGCCAATAGCTCGCGGCAAGGCCATGAGTATGCAAAGCGAACGCAACAGGAACTGCATGATCTGACCAGGCTGCAGGAGGGAACCAAGCACTTGATCCTCCACCTGGAGGCCAAGCTAGACGCCTACCAAAAGCACCTAATCCAAAGCGCCCGAGGCATAGACCGCAGCATCGACGGCCTCACCAAGCTGGTCACGCGCTCTGTTCTACCCCAGCTCAATGGACTGCAGTGCTCATTCGACAGCCTGGAGACGGCGCAGATCAACATTGAAGTGGAGCTGAAGAGCCTGTCCGGTGTGAAGGAGTTGAGCGAAGACACCAACAATAAATTGGGCATCCTCGATCACCAGCTCAAGCACTTCAATCGCACTCAGGAGGCTCGTCTTGAAGCACTCACCAGCGCAGTCAGGCATCTGCGGCCATTGAACACGAGGCACATCGAAGCTGCTCTGCGCGATCTGATCATATCCCAGAAGCGCATCGAACTGGATGTGGAGAATTGCGGCAAGCACTCCCACCAGCATAATCCTCGACCTGAATCGCACTCCCCGAGCTATGGACCCACTGAGCATCAGCATCCACATCACGCTCCTCAGCCTGAGTCCCACTACAGCAGCTACACCCACCAGCAGCACGGATCACAGCAGGAGTCCCATCACCAGGGTTATGGAAACATTGCACCACAGCCGCACCATCACGAGCAACAACATTACCAGCAGCAGGCGAGTGCCAAGCCCGTGGATGTGGTTCAAGTTTGGAGTATTAAGGAGCCACAGAAGCATGGTAAGTGCAAGCATACAGCTCCCAATCTGCCAACATTTCTAAGATCAGTCGATTTCCAGGCGAGCGACCCGAAAACCATCGTGTGAGCGCCTATGCCGAGTCACCGGAACCCAAGGCAAAGCACGCATCGTGGTCGGAGACGCACCAGAGCAGTGGGCCCGTGTCTGCCCACTCGGTGTCCTGGCAACAACCTCTGCCCTGGGAGGAGGCATCTCCCTACCAATCCGCACCATCTCCGAATCATCCCCACGAACATCCTCACAGGCCTGTACCTCTGCCGCTGCCCCAGAAACCATGCCAGAAGGGACATTCAAAAACATCCCCACAGTCCTATAAACCGCAGCAGGTCTCTGTCTCTGGCCATGAACACGTTGCCCAGCCGGGCGAGTCCTACAGAATCTGGTATGCCGATGATTCCATAAAAGATGCTTACTAAAGGAATTTGAAAGTGGAACTAAATAGATCTCCTCGAGTAGGAAATTAGCAAATTGATTAACTGATTAAACTCTAAATAAATAAAACATAAATGCAAACCGAAAGAGTATCATTTTGTATTAAAATTCAATAGATGAAACTCATGTATACATATACATACATACATATGTAATCATATGATTGGACATCAGATCCACAGCAGTAACAACAGTAAAAGCAGGATAACAGCTGTACATAACAGCAGTAGAAAGAGGATAACATCAGTAGCAAAACTACAGCAGAGCTAGATTAACAGCAGATAAACAGCAACGGCAGAGAGAGAGAGAGAGAGGACACAACAGAGTAGAAGAGCAGCAAAAGCAAAGGTAGTCGAATGAACGTATTTTTAGTAGCAGCAGTAGAAATCAGCAGAAAACCAGCCGTGACTCTTGCTCTTACATTGTGTACTTGTCTACCACGATTTAATAATATTAATAAACTATATGTAAAGAATATTTTACATATATGCACAATCCTGGCTGTATGTACATATGTACATATCCATGTATGTACATATGATACTTGATCCGGATGACGAACAGAGGTGGTTGTGTAGATTTGTATGGAAATCAGTCGCTAGTTTTAAAGCAATTTGCCTGAAACTTTAGGCACATACAGAACCCCTTTTTTATGCACGCAGAGTGTTGGAGAATTATCAAAGATCGCACCATTATTCGTTTGTTTCTACATTTAATCCAACAAAAAGCTGAAAATATCTATTTTATTGCAAACTGAAACAAATACTGGAGAGCGGCTAAATACCTCATACGAGTATAGATGAAATGGATATGTTTAGGGAGTGAAATGTCTTTTTCTAAAAGAGAACCGATGTCCCAATAATGGCCAAAATCTTTTACATTCTTCAACACTTTCATGTATGTAGTACCTACATGGGTACATATGTATGTACATTCATACATTTCCCGTTTGATGTTATCTTTAGTAGGGCTAACATGCCTATTTTTGAATGAAATTTTTGGTAACAAACAGCTGCACTTCGAAGAAATGGTCACGTTTAAGGTCTGATATCGTAAGTAGTGCCCATGACACACAAAAACGCCGGTCAATCGCTTCCCTAAGATACCTATTCATGTATCTATAGGAAAAAAAAATGCAAGACGAACGTGACTATCAACATTTAGAAAACTGAGCACCCGAAAAGTCGTTAAACAAAATTAGTAGAAAATTAGTAGTATACGCAATGGAGGAGGAAATGTGGGGGATTGTGGGCAGACTTTAGATGGTTAGTGGCTAGGCAGAAGCAATCGTCGTCAAGAATCATCTATTTACGCCTGTTTTCGGGGGAAAGATTAGCCATTAGCAGTGCTTAACTTGCAGCTGCAACCCACTAGCTCGTGGAAGATAATAGCAAGCCCCAGCTGAGACACGTTTTGAAATGTTTTGAAGCTCAATTGCTCAATTAGCTTGGCTACTTAAGTTGCCGCCTACACAGAGTGTGGACAGTCAGCTGTGGACATCCCATCTCAGACATTCACAAGACACACACGAACACAATGAGAGCCGCATCGGTATTGCTATTGATCTGCATCGGTTGTGCTTTAACCTTTGCTGATGAGCAGGAGGACAAGTCGGGGGGCGACAGGAAGATCGTACGCATACTGATGGGCATCAGCGAACAGCTGGAGGCGCTGGACCACAAGGCGATTGAAGTGATCAAACATCAGAAAGGAGTCGAGCACAAGCTCAAGGATCAGCGTGAACAGATCGGGGGCCTTGTGCGACTGGAGAATGGACTGGTTAAACTGGAGAAGGACACGTCCGAGAGTTTCAAGTTGACGGCCACAGGCGTGAGAAATCTGACGGCCATTGTTAAGTCTTCCCAGAGCCAGAACGCAAATGCCATCAGGAATCTGGTCAAGGTGGAGAATGAGATCAAAAGAGCTTTGGGCAAGGTCGATGCCGTGCAAAACAAACACCAGGAGGAACTCAGCAAGGTGACCAAATCCGTGGACAAGCATCTGGGGGAGATTGAACAGCTGCTGAAGCAGGGAGTCATCAAGGAGCTTGCCTCGCTGGACAGGAAGGCCAAAGGTCTGCAGCAGCAGCAGCGGAACATTGAGGCCAAAGTGGTCTACTTGGATGAGCTAAATGCGATGACCAGTCGCGCGAATCGGAAAGTGGATCATCTGGAGCAGGGACTGCGCTCGCTTAACTACACCCAAGCGGAGAGTCTGGCTGGCATTGAGAAGATAATAATCGCAGTGCATGGAGACAACTCGCAGATTGAGCACAAACTGGGCGCACTACTCAGCAATCAGAAGAACATTGAGCGGAGTCTAGAGGTGTGCAAGCGTTGGCAGCATCAACATCCAGGCCCAGGCAATGGGAAGCCACACACAGGATACACACCCGTGCCCGTCCACCAGTAAGTCTATTGATCAAGAAGACACAACCTATTAAGCTCTCCCCCACTTTAGTTCGCAGCCGAGGCAAAAGCCGCAGGAGTACGAGACCAGCTACGCCACAAACGAGGAGACCGAATACCTGTACAAGCTCTGGTACGGCAAGGACAAAGAATAAAGCAACTTTCGTCAACTTTCTTGCTTCAATTTAACAACAGAAAATCTCACTCAGTTTAAACATAAATAAATGCAAATGCAATCAAGGATTCCCTTCGTTCTACATCAGAGCTGGATTCAAGGGATCGACCTGCCCATCAGTGGGAGCAAAATTAATAATTAATTGCGATTCATGCTGATTCCTGTGCTCCGAACGATGTAGCTTAGATTTCGCTTGTCCACGAAATTCCTCCACGGAGAGGCCAGTCTCAATTTTGTCGCTAGTGGCATCTGGATTGGATGGATAGGCATCGTCGCCGGGCAGCAGATGCACCACACCATCATTGCATTTGTACATGACAGGATGGGTGAGCACGATGCCCTTGGACGCGCGTTGAAGAGCAAACTGACGCAGCTCCTCGAGGGTGCCAAAGTTGAGGCAGCGCGAAAGTTCATAGAACTGAGGCGGCGGCAGCCAGAGCTCTTTGCGCAAACAAGCCTGAAGATAGTCCAAAGGGGAGCGCCACTGTGTCGAGCATAAATAAGGATTAGTGGGGTTCTAAAAAGCTTCTTCAATGGAGCTGTACCGCACAATCCTTGACCTCATTGGGCTCAATGTGCAGGCTGGGCGGCTGTTCGAGGCAGGTCAGAAAGAAGGCCGTTACAAATCGCTTCTTAAACGTGGAAGGTGTGCGCCAGGCAGACCAATCGTGCAGTGACCAAACGTCTGGTAGCACATCCAGCTGCTTGCAGAGCTCCAGGAACTGGCTCGCATCATTGTGCACCACATGCTGCCAGTGAGCGCGATCGAACTGTTCATGGAACTGCCCGTAGCCGCTGGTCGAGGTCAATGTCTTAGCATCCCTGCACAATAGGATGCCCAACTCCTCAAATGTTTCGCGTATGGCGGTCAGACGCAACGACAAGGAGCTGCACAAAAGACTAAAGGCAATGAAGATGCGTTTGGGCGACAATTTGGCAAATCTCACGTGTCAATCGCGTCATCGGTTTCCGGCCGTGAATTGAATATCTCGGGACGTGGACCCTTTACGTGGCAGACGTCGTTCAGCATGGAAGAGCTAATGTTGTGCCGCTGAAAGTGAGAGAGCCACGCAGGTGAGCTGTCGCTGGCGTCGCACACTCCGCCTGGAAATACAGACGAGTCCGGCATGAAGCTGGACTTTGAGGCTCTCGTAAGCAGCAGCGCCTAAAAGAACAGGTTCGTTAATATGACCTCCACGTAGGGCTTGGATTGGCTTACATTGTAATCGTAGGAACGCTTTGTAGTTGCTGCTAATGCATCCTTTGCCAGCAGTATTAGGCTGGAGGACGGTCGTATTTTGGCCAGCACCTGTTTCGACATATCGCTTAGGTAACAACCGATATCGATAGTTACCGTTATCGATAGTAATTTCGGGTTCGCCGGATCCGATCAAAGGTTTATTTTGGACTGAAACGATATGGAAACTGTTTGCCGTTTCTAATTTATAACATGATGGTTGCTCCCCAAGATCCTGGCACGTACAGAGCCTCAGCTAGCCTAATACTAGCTGCTAAGGAGGCTTCCTCTGCAAAGTTTGACTACAGCGTGAGCAAGGCGGGAACAAAGGTGGAAAATTATTTAAATTACAAAATGTATCTTTTGTCCATTAGTTACTTTTAATCAAACGCAGCGAGCGCACCTCCTATGCCTTGAATCACTGCGTCTTTCCTGGCGGCGTGTTCGATGCCGGAGCGGATGAGTCTTCAGAGTGGCTGTCATATTTTCGCTCCTTTGGCGTAACAAACGAGGATCTGAAGCGGCTGAGCTGCGATCAGGTCTCGACAAGGCCGGATTTCCTGTCCTGCGGCCAGAATTTTTCCAGAGACATCTCCCTGAGGCTGACAGCTCTAAGAGAAGCTTTCGAAGAAGTGGGCCTGCTGCTTTGTGCCAACGAGGAGGGCCTTAGGCATTGGCATGCCACCACTCAGGGCGAACCACGGACTTTGCTCCTCCAGCCAGACGAGCGCTCCCAGTGGCAGCAGCGAGTGCACGACGATGGCACTCAGTTCCTGGCACTATGCAAGCATCTGAACGTCCTGCCCAATCTCTGGTCGCTCCATGAGTGGTCAGCTTGGAGAACTGCGGCAACTGCAAGCCGCAAGTTTGACACGGTCTATTACGTTACCGCTCTGAAAGAGCAGGCGAAGCAGGTGAGCCTGCTGCTAGAGCCCCAAGAGGTGGCCTCGGCGCACTGGCTGAACCCGGACGCCGCCTGGACACAGTCCCAAAACGGCACAATCTGGCTGCCATTTATGCTGCTCTACGACACGGCTCGACTGATGAACCTGCGCCGTTCGGAGGATCTCCTAAAGTTCTGCCGCCAGCGCAGTGCTTTAGGCACAACATTGGTGCAGCCGGTGTACTACCGCTGTGATGGCTGCATGTTTGGAGTGCTGCCAGGCGACGAACTCTACGTAAGCGAGCCGGAAAAGTGCACACAATCCATAATGCTGAACGTGTCTGTGTCCGAACTAAACAGCAGCACCCGGCAGTACAATCGGTACATCGCCTACGACTTTCACAGGGTAGTGCTGGCCTCAAACGTTCCTCCCTTTGATGGCCATCTGCAGCTGCAGGAGCACGTCAACAGCCAGCTCTCGAAATTGTAATATAAACATTTGTGGGATAATTATATATATTTTGTTTTGTTACGTCAAAAGATCACTTCCCAGCTCCAGCTGTATGCAGCGGCAGGCATGGCACAGTCCATCCTTGACCGCAAGTCGCTGCTTGGCCAGACGCTCTGAGTCGTCACCATTCTCGGACAGGCCCACGCCAGCCTCTGAGACGGCCCTTGAGTACTCGATGGCCAGGAGTGTGTCAGAGAGCTTGGCGTCCAGTGGGGATTGGCAGTGAGCACAAGAATCCAGCTCCTCGTGGGCATTCGCAATAATTTTATCGCCGGTGCGAAACACCGTGGACACTGTGGCGGGATAATTCTGTTGCAGGTTATGCACAAAGGCGTAGGTCAGGTTCTGCAGGCTGGCAGTTGGGCCACGCTCCTGTCCATAGCTGCTGCCGGACTGCCGCAGCGGCTTCAGTTGCCGGGCATGTAAATAGAAGCGAACTTCCTGCTCGTTGAGATCCCTCAGGGGACGCAGAAGCTTGACACCAGCTGCCAGCCTGTCGTCCAGTAGGGCCACGTCCAAAGCGGCGCTACCTCCGCGTCCCAGAGCAATAGCTGTCAGCAACTGGCTGGCCAGATCGCCACTGATACGCGACTCAAAGACGTGACTGCAGCATAGCCTCTGTGCCACAGAGGCTAGTAGGTGTTTCAGCTGCTGCTGCTGGTAATCCTGTCGAGCTGTCAGGCTGCGGAGTTTATTGAGCTTTGTGTGAGGCTCCTTGGCAGCTGGGGAGTATTCCTCGAGCCGCTGCAGCGAGCAGGGCGATGCCCCAAACTCAGTAACATAGAACTCGAGTGGTTCGTAGCGCTTGCTGAGTGCTTGAAGGGCATGCAGATTTATCGATTCACCTCCATGCACGGACTGATCGTCTATGTACACAACTCGGGCATTGCAATGCAGTCGCCTGAATGTGTTTTGTGTCTGCGCGAAGTGAAGCATGTCCAGGAGCACCAGAGACTCGGCAGAGCCATCCAATGAGAGTAGGACATCAGCGTTGCGCGGTAGGACTTTGGCAGCACCCAAGGCTGCTCGAAATTTGTGTCGACAGTGGATAAGGAAGCAGTCATGACACTCGGCCACGCGGAAATTCAGTTTGTAGAGTTCATTGGAGGCCACACCGCACTTGCTGCAGTCTCCTAGGCTGATCAATATCCCGGTGGGCAGGGACTCCGCTACCATTGCATGGGCAGCGCCCTCGTCTCCAAAATCATCCTCTCCAATGCTGCACATGCCAAAATAAATGCAAATCAAGAATTAAATCAAATCAATTTCACAGGTAAACGAAATTCCCAGGGCTGGATGCGACAGAGAAGTATCGATGCTTATCGCGTATGCAGCCAACTTGTCAAGCAACCTTGCAACAACTGAGTTTCCTTGAACACTTTGACCTTCTATGCCTACAGTTTATTTTATAAATATTCCAATCTTGTCGAAACAGTATTCATCTATCAGAAAAATTACATTTTCAGTGGTGAGCGTCTATTAAATCAAATATAAAAATTGAGGAATAGGGTTTTGGACGGTATATTTCAAAATGAGAAGGTATGTTCCTGAGGTTGAGACGGTATATTTTATCGATAATTCCGCGGTCACACTGTCAAGCAAGGCAGCAGGAAAAAGTGCAGTGAAAAACACAAAAATAGCCATTAAAACTGTAATTTGTTGTAGAAAAATAATTGATAAGTTAAATTTAAGGCCCAAGGTACGTCCAGTGTGGGTTTGTGAGCAGAAAAGTGCACAGCAAGTACAATAAATTTGGGCGCAAAAAAATGGGTGCCGTCGTACATACATACGTATGTAAATTCGCATGCATGTGCGTGGTGTGAGTGGTAGTGTACGTGTAGTTGTGTGTCTGTCATTCGTAGGCAGGAAAAAGTATCGGGTAGCATAATCGAGAAACTTTCTTATTGACGATAGCAGAAGAAGAAGAGCAAATAATGAAAATTAAGAAAAACTATCAGTTATTGTCAAATAAAAGATAAAAGTCAGGAATTTCGTATATTTACAGAGCGTACAGTTACAATCAGCAGTTACAAGCGTAAGGAGCATAGTACGTATCGCGGTAACTGGCACTGTGACGTAGAGAGTGGACCCGAGCGGCAGAGGTCATATTAAAAATATATATTTGGGCGCGTGTGCATGTGTGTGCCCAAGCACAATTAACCGACCGACCAACCCCCCGCCCAGCTTCAAAAGAAGGCCGACCAACGCAACCACAACGACGACCAGAGCACTATCTAGCTGCCTCCCGTCATCGAAATGATATTAGAAAATTCGGATAAGCTCAAGGACTGGCTGAGCGTAGTGCTGGAGCCACTGTAAGTTGTTGTGCCTTGCTCTGAGTGAATTGAATTTTCACAATTTTACTCTTTAACAACAGCTGCGATGCGGACTCGTCTGCTTTGGCGCGCTATGTCATCGCGCTGCTTAAGAAAGACAAATCGGATAAAGATCTCAAACGCATCATGATCGAGCAGCTGGAAGTCTTCCTGGGGGATGAGACGGAGCGCTTCGTGGAGCGTCTGTTCGATGCCATTGCTACCGAGGAATACTTGACGCTTCCCGCTCCCCTGCCTGTGGCAAGTGGCGCTGTTGAGCTAGATCTCGATGTGGACTTGGCACTGGCCATTGATGGCCCCACCGACATTGAGTCTGTGTTGGCCGCCCCCTCACCCCCTTCGGCGACATCAAATGATATTGTGATAAGGCTCGCAGGCAATCAGCCGCAGCTCGACCAGCAGCAGCCACAGGCACCGCCGAGCAGCGATGCACGGGATGCTGACGCCCTGGCCACCGCCGTCGTCAGCCAAGAAGCCAGTATTGCCTCCATACCCACAACAGATGCCAATTCGACCACGCACCCCAAGCCAGCCTTCGATGTGAGTAGAAAGATCAAAACTCAAACCCAGGACAGTGCCTAAATTGTTCTTCCTTTCTGGTCACTTTGCAGCAAAAAACCAAAGATTCGCAGAACCCACAGCAGCAGCAGCAGTCTGCGACGCATTACCATCATGTGCGCAGTGCCAGTCCCCCAGGTAGGAGCAGCGGAGGAAACGTCGCCTTGGCGGGCAGCAGCGCTGGATATGCCGACAAGGAGAATCAACCACGTGAAAGTCGCCGGCGTCGAGCGTCCCTGCGTTCGCGATCACGGTCTCGCTCTCGGTCCAACGATCGTGTCTTCCGGCGCTCCAGATCCCGGGATCGTCGTATGAATGAGCGCGAGAAAAGCCAGCGCCAGTTCCGCAACAAATCTCCACCGGGCGCGGCTGACAATCGTCACCATGGGCGACGTAACTTCGATCGTCGCCGCATCGGCGGCAACACGGATGAGCGCCAGCGATTCGGCGGCAGCAACAAGAGTCGACGCTCGCACAGCCGTTCGGTGTCGCCCGAGCGGAATGCGCGTCGCAACCAGAGCTCCCCAGAACGGGGACAGGCGCTGCCCGCCGCCAACCAGCTGACGGTAGCGGTGCCAGTGCCCATGCCAGTGGAGCATCCGGCATCACATCCGCGCCAGCGTTGTCGAGACTTTGACGAGAAGGGATACTGTGTGCGCGGCGAGACCTGTCCCTGGGATCACGGCATCAATCCGGTTGTCTTTGAGGGCATCAACAACTCTGCCCTGATGATGTCCATGCGGGAGTACAATCCAGATGCCCCTGAGATCTGGGCACGTGGCGGAGTGCCCCCTCCGACAGCTGTCCAGGGCCCAGCGGGACCGGGTGGACCAAACCAACCAGGCCAGACCAGCATCAATCCTTTCTCGGGGAATGTGCGTCCGAATCCCCTGATGGGCGGCGCGGGTCCCAATCCCATGGGTGTGCCCAATCCTGCGGATTATGCGCGCAACCCAGCCGCTCCCCCGCAGCCAGCCATGATGCCATTCTCCTTCAATCCCACAGCCGTCGCCACACCGCTTCAGCGGCAGCTCATCCCCATACCCGTGGTGGATGGTGCGCCCTCCGGCGGCGTGGCCGAAATGGGCAAACGGCGCTTCGAGCTGGAGGACACTGTGGCCATAGCCGATGTGCCCACCAAGCGCAAGGTGCCGATCAACAGTCGCCTGGGACCGCGTGTCAATCCGAATATGCAGCAGCACAACAGCTCGCTGGAGCTGCGGAAGGTGCCGCGAGGCCTCAACACCATTGCCCATCTGAACAATCACTTTGCCAAGTTCGGGAAGATCGTCAACATCCAAGTGTCGTACGAGGGCGACCCAGAGGCTGCCATAGTTACCTTCTCCACGCACGCGGAGGCCAATGTGGCCTACAGAAGCACGGAGGCGGTGCTCAACAATCGCTTTATCAAGGTTTTCTGGCACAACGAAAGCACCGGAGCGGAGGGTGGACAGATGAATCCCATGGGCGGTGGTGCCATGGGTGGCGGCAGCGGTGGTGGCAGGAAGAACGCCAGTCAGTACCATTTGCACAATGTACCCGCTGTGCCCACGCCCAATGCGGACAGTGCGAAGATCAGCAATGCCACACCGCTGGCCGAGGCGGGAGCGGGCAACAATGCCACGCCGACGGCAGAGCAGGCCAACACGGCAGCACCCGCCTCAATGCGACTCAAGCTTAACACTAGCACGGCAGCAGGCGGCGTTGGCGCAGCTGGAGCAGCGGCGGGAGGTGCGGCAGCAGCGCGACCGCTCAATCCGTCGGCCAATGCAGCGAGCATTCGGAAGAAGCAGGAGGAACAGCAGAAGGCCGTGCATCAGCTGGCCAATGGGCTGCGCAAGCGCAAGCAAGAACTGCTGCAGAGCTATGTGAAACAAATGAAGACTGCACTCGAGCTGGTCGAGCGGCTGGATCATCAGGATCCCCAGCGGGCGAACACGCTGGAGACAATCAAAGTGCTGCAGGAGACCATCGACAAGCTGCGCAAGGATGTGCATGCCGATCAGGACCAGCTGCAGGCGCAGATCCAGCAGCAACAACAGCCGCCCATCAAGAAGACAAAAGAGCAACAGA
This sequence comes from Drosophila guanche, assembly GCF_900245975.1. Taxonomy (NCBI): domain Eukaryota; kingdom Metazoa; phylum Arthropoda; class Insecta; order Diptera; family Drosophilidae; genus Drosophila; species Drosophila guanche. Next base: position 56,526 of record NW_022995752.1, on the reverse strand, counting down.
AGAAGGAGCTGCTCGACATGGAGCTGGAGCTGTTTGCCCAGCAGCAGGAGGGCAACGACACAACGGCCATACAGAAGCGTCTCGAGGAGCTTCAGCGCACACTCGGCGGCAGTCAAGCGCCGAACAACACAAAGCCTCCACACTTTGCAGCCACACCAGGGGCAGCCGCAGGCAACCGCAAGCGGGCCAACTTCCCGGAAGGCTCGACGCGTGTGGACAGGAGAACAAAGGCCATCGTTGTCACGGGCTTTGCGGCCGAAGAGGCGGACTTTGTGCTGGGGCACTTCAAGGTAGGTTTCAGTCGGGAGCGACAAGGGTGAACAGTTTTATGACTCTTTGCAATCTTTTATCATGCAGAACTTTGGTGAGATTTGCAAGCATGATGTAGACCGTGAGATTCCACAGCTAATACTCTCCTATGCGACACGCATCAATGCGGAGCAAGCAGTGCATCGTGGAAAAATGTACCAAGACAAGCTGCTGCAGGTGCGTAAATGCTTAAGTTCCATTTATAGCTATAGCTAAATATAATTATCTGGTGTTCGTAGATCACTTGGGCGCCTGTGGTGACGCCAACGCCTGCGCCAATGGCTGCGCCCGCTGACAAGTCTGCTGGGGCAACTCCTGTGGCCGTTGCACCTCTGGATAACACAAAGCAGTTGATTCAGTCTGTTAGCGAGAGCGAGAGTCTGCTGGGCAGCGACACGTTGCCGGAGCTGCGTCTTGAGGATGAGGAGGAGGACGAGGAGTCCGAGGATCGTTCCTGGCGTCGTTGATGCACCGCCCTACGCTGCTAGGTGCCGAGGCGGCAAGCTCCAAGTGGCTCATAAGTGTTAGGGCACCCTTAACATGTATTTGTTGTTATTCTATATCTAAAACTGATGATGGATTGAATGATGGAAGCGACGCTGTGCAGGCGGCAGCCATAGGATAAGATGCGATGGGCCACCACACCACCTGCACCAGCACACTTTTGCATATATAATTAAACGATCTAAATATTACTAATATGTTTACTGAATATAAGTTCTAAATCGCATACAAAATACTACCGAATGATTTAACGGCGAATCGCACGTCCAATGTTCTGTCAAACCACGAAGAGCAGGCAAAATTGAGAATGGTGTAGCATATCGGCTCAGATCAGATCAGAACAGATCGGATCAGATCATCATCTAATACTTTGTATTTACATATTTTTCACTCTATCCTTTTTCTTATATACACGTATATATTTATGTATATGCCTATACATGTATGTACACAACTAATTGTTAAGATTTTATGTTGAGTTAAAGCTAAAGATAAAATACTAAAACAACACAAAAAAATTGCAAAACAAAAACCCCTCAAAAAACAAGCGCAATGAAAAGTCAAAGGCAAAAAACAAAGCGAAAAAAGCACGTAACAACGTGAATACAAAGCCCGGCAAGTTATATAGAGAGATATAATAAATAAATTAAATAGTTTCGTATTTCCCTATCGTAATGAGTCTTATTCATTTGGGATTTTTATTTGGCCCCAAGCAGCATGTGGAAAAAGCGGTCGGTACGCTAAACATATCAAGATGTAAATATCAGAGCAGGCGCAGCTGCTACAGTCGGCTTTGCGACGATGTGGAAAATAAACAGTGGTATATGTAGATAATAGAATGAAGGTATGAAGCTAAGCGAACAACGGCGATTACATACGATTACCCAACAGAATACACAAACTGGCAGTTATAGTGATAGTTTGGTAAGGGCAAATTATGTATGTATGAACAGAAAACAAGTCAAATGGTCAAAATCAAGCAGTGCTCGAAGAGGCTCTGTCGTACTAATACCAACGTTCCGTTGGTCCACAAACGCAAAAACGGCGCTTGAGTGATTAAGTGCCGAGACCTGCCTCAATGCTGTTGGGAACACACAAAGTTAATATTAGGTGAAGAAAATAGGCTTACAAATGTCCAAGCTCAATGTGAAACAGGGTTGACCAGCAACAATGACATCTTATTCCTTAGACACTAGTTATTTCTTAGTTATTAGTTTAAACCTTATTTTATATGGTAATGTCGAATATTAAAGTCGAGGAATATCATTTCCGATTAGCAAAACATAACTTTAGCCCCTTGTCGACCTTGGGGTATTAAAATATTCCCACTCAACGTATGAAACTTTATTAAACCCGGTGAATGATTTCAAGATCAGCTTAATTTTTAAGAATAGTGGAAGGATATTTCTACAAGGAATAAATAAATAAACGGGGCTTAAGTGGGTTAAGTTCGATGTTAACTCACTCTTTATTTATGGTATATCGGTATATTTCATCACTTTGTTGGTATATTACTGAGGGCGGTCTTATCGTAAGCGGTCCTAAAATTGTTTGATTTGATTTTGTTTGCTATTTTACATGACAGCGGTTTTAAAATGTTTACGCACAGCCCGGTATGCAACAACTTTTCGCCACTACGCTAAGCAAACAACAGAAATGAAATTTCTAAACGTAGCCGAGAAGAACGATGCGGCCAAAACAATTGCCGGCCTGCTCTCAAATGGGACCGCGTTTCGCGTATGTATTAGACTAGGGTCTAAATATGCCAAGGACATATTTAATATCAAAATACAATCTTACAGCGCGAAGGTTATTCTGTTTACAACAAGATCTATGACTTTGAGGCAGCAGTGCGTGGGCAGAATGCAAAAATGGTGATGACTTCGGTGTCAGGCCACCTGATGCAATTGGAGTTTCAGGTTTCCTATCGAAACTGGCGCGTCGTGGATCCCGGCTCCTTGTTCGATGCGCCCGTGAGGAAATCCGTGGGCGAGAGCTATTTGCCAATCAAGAAAACCTTGGAGCGTGAGGTTCGTGGCTGTCAGGGACTCATCATTTGGACGGATTGCGATCGAGAGGGCGAGAACATTGGCTTTGAGATAATCAATGTGTGTCAAGCGATAAAGCCAAACCTAACTGTTTATAGAGCCAGTTTTTCGGAGATAACAGCCATTGCAGTGCGGCGAGCCTTGCAGCAACTTGGTCAGCCGGATAAGCGGCAGAGCGACGCCGTGGATGTGCGCACGGAGCTGGATCTACGCACTGGCGCTGCCATAACCCGCTTCCAGACAATGCGACTGCAACGCCTGTTCCCCGAGAAGATAGCGGACAAGCTGATTTCGTATGGAAGCTGTCAGATTCCCACGCTGGGCTTCGTGGCAGAGCGCTACAAGGAGATAGAGGCCTTTGTCTCCGAACCCTTTTGGAAGATTCGAGGTAAGTCACTTCTCACTTACTCAATCAAAGTAAATTTATCAAAATTTGTACTCTTTATAGTGCTGCACACCATTGAAGACCTGACTGTGGAGTTTAACTGGGCGCGAAATCGCCTGTTCGACAAGGAGGCCTGCGAGAACTATCTGCTGCTCTGTCTGGCGGAACCAGAGCCCCGCGCCACCGTCGAGAGTGTCACAGTGAAGCCGAAGCACAAGTGGCGTCCCACGCCCCTGGACACAGTCGAAATGGAGAAGCTCGGCTCGCGGAAGCTCAAGTTGTCGGCCAAGGAGACCATGACCATAGCCGAGAAGCTGTACAGCAAGGGCTTCATCAGTTACCCGCGCACGGAGACTAATCAGTTCTCCAAGGAGTTCGAGCTGGCACCGCTCGTGCAGCTGCAGACAGGACATAACAACTGGGGTGCTTTTGCCCAGCGCGTGCTGGACTGGGGCCCAAATCCGCGCAATGGCAACAAATCGGATCAGGCGCATCCTCCCATACACCCCACCAAGGCCGCGGACAGTGAGTAAACACAAAATAAGTTCGATTTAGAGGTTCAAATAATATTTCGCCTGTAGATCTGCAGGGAAACGAAGCACGCGTCTATGAACTAGTTGTGCGACACTTTCTCGCCTGCGTCAGCAAGGATGCCGTTGGCTCCGAGACTCTCGTGAACATAGATATCGCGGGTGAGAAGTTCACTGCCAATGGTTTGGTCATTCACGAGCGCAACTACCTGGATGTGTACGTATACGACAAGTGGAGCGCCAAGAAGATTCACCACTACGAGCGGGAGCAGCGCTTCGAGCCCACGGAGGTCTCACTGCACGAGGGAGCCACCACTGCCCCGCCCCTGCTGACCGAGGCGGATCTCATTGCGCTGATGGAGAAGCATGGCATCGGGACGGACGCCACGCACGCCGAGCACATTAACACGATCAAGGAGCGCGGATACATTGGGGTACTGGACAAGGGTGCCCTGGTGCCGGGTGTTATTGGCATGGGTCTGTACGAGGGCTACGACGCCATGGAGCTGGCGCTGGCCAAGCCACAGCTGCGTGCCGAGTTCGAGGCCGATTTGAAGCTCATCTGCCAGGGGCAGAAGGATCCGCAGCTGGTGCGCACCGAACAGATAGCCAAGTACAAGCTCTCCTATCAGCAGATCACCGACAAGATCACGGCCATGGATGCCAAGATATCGGCACGCATCAACGAGGTGCCATCGAACGAGCCGGCAGGCGGGAACAATCAGCAAACGCAGATGCAGACGCTCTTCCAGTGCCCCAAATGCGATGAGGCACCGCTGGCCCTCAAGCCCAAGAAGAACCAGCAGGGCTGGTATATTGGCTGCAATAACTTTCCCGACTGCAAGAATGTCGTCTGGCTGCCGGCGGAGTGCAAGGAGGTCACCGTGCTGGACGAATGCTGTCCCACGTGTGGCACTGGGCATCGTCTGCTCAAGTTCCGCCTGAGCACGCCCTACTACCGGGGCGTCTTTAACACGCCAAGTGGTTGGTACAAGACCTGTTTGCCCTGCGATAGCCTCTTTCGGACCACGTTCAACATTAATTTGGACTCTGTAAAACGTGTGGGAGGTATTGTGGGCACAGCAGGAGGAGCTGGTGGACCCGGAGGCGGTGGTGGTCCTGGCGGTGGTGGTGGTCCAGGAGGCGGTGGTGGTGGTCCCGGAGGCGGTGGCCCTAGTAGAAGAGGTCCCGGAGGTCGCGGTGGCGGCGGTGGCGGACCTTCCAATGTTGGCGTCGCAAGAGGCAACGGCCCTAAAGATGGACCGACCAAACCCAAGAAACCAAAACCAGCCACCCAAGCCAAGTCGAAAAAAGCCACAAAAACAACTGGAAGCATTCGCAGCTATTTCAGCAGTGCCAGCCAATCAGAAAGTAATAGAGAAATGGGTGGATTCTTCGACAGCAACGATGGATTTGAAGAGGCCATGCTGGCGGCCGCAGAGTCCGTTGAGTCGTCGGGCAATGCTCCGCCATCCACTGGGAATGCAGCAATTGATTTTGATGATGACATAGCCGCCGCTTTTGCTGCCGACGATGATGCGGAATTTGAGGCATTGATGAACACGGGAACAGGAAATACTCGAGGGCATAGCAATGCGGCTGAAGCGCTGGACACGAGTCTGTCCTCGTGGATAAGCAAGCAGTATGCAGCGGAGGAGAAGCCCATGCCGTGGGGCAGTCGAGAACGCGCAGCAGCCTCCACTCCCACGCCTCCTCCTAAACCGGCAGCCAAACGGACGAGAAGGGACAGCGCGGAGTGGGAAACACCAGCAGCTGTTGCAGCCTCTCCCTCGGCAGTGCGCTGCAGCGGTTGTCATCAGCCAGCACGGCAGCACACCGTGCGTCGCGATGGACCCAACCAGGGACGACAGTTCTACAAGTGTCCCAAGCCCAATGAGTGTCAGTTCTTCCAGTGGGCGGACGAGCTGCCATCCACATCCGCAGGAAGCTCTTCAAGTGAATCGTCGTGGCAAACGAATCGTGTGACGACGGTGGCCAATAATCAACACAGCTCCACCCAACGAGGCACCCAAATGCGTTCCAACTCCAGCAGCACAGTCACCATAACCCAAACTAAAACGAGGACAACTCCAGCGCACGGCGATGAGCAGCTGAAGTGCAACTGCGGTCAGCTGGCCAGCAGTCTCACGGTGCGCAGAGACGGACCCAATCAGGGCAGACCGTTCTATGCGTGTCCCACTCGGGAGAAGTCTTGCGGCTTCTTCAAGTGGGGCGATGAGGGTGATGAGAACGCAGGTACGTCACGAAATGCGGCCACAGCAGGAGGATCATATTCCTGGGGCACCGGCAATCGTAAACCATCCGCACCTGCGACCGAAGGCAGCAAAGCGCGACGTTGCGGTCTGTGCCGCCAGGAGGGTCACACGCGCAACAAGTGTCCACGCAAAAGTGACTTTGATATGTGATCGAAGCGGAATAGATTCGTTTTTTTTTAACATTTATTGGAGCGAGCTTAAAATATTGCAAAAATGTGTCAGGGATCAAGTGGATCCGATCCAACAGCACAATTGGTTACAAGCTTGTCACAATGGTTTCTATACACACAAAAATAGAGAGTTGAATTTATGTACAAAAAATTGTATATATGTAATACCCAACAAACCAAAAACGTGCCTTTTGCGAGCGTGGCAAATTGCTTAACACACTCGCCATCGAGCTCTCATGCGAGTAGTTTGCGATTCAAATGTGTTATTGGGTTAAGTCTCGCAGTTGACTCTCATGCGAAATTGCTTGCTCGCGTTTGGTTTTCTGGGTAACGTATTTTTAAGCTAAAGTAAACAGAAAGAAAATAGTTTTGGAATTTTTGTTTGGAATGTCGTTAAGTTTTATACATCAATCGTTATATATAGAATATATCCATATATATATATATAGTGTTATTTATATATGCTTAAGTGTGTGGGAAAAGACAGATCTTTGAATGGAATATAAGTTAAAATTCGTTAGGATGTTTTTTGTCGTTTAAATGTATAAATAAACATCAAGTTAATAAATAGTTAAGCTACATTACAGAACAATTTGAGATGCGCTGGAATTATGCGAAGAATAATAATACCATTAAGTACAATAAAATCACTAAAATTACGCACTCCTTGGCCAGTACCTGTGGGGGGGGGGGGGACAACACATACATGTATAGCAGCCATTGGATTGGGTTCGTGGTGCTAAAGATATGCTCTATAGATCTATATTTTTATATGTTAGACTTTTAGATTTCAACTTCTGGCGTGAACTGACGTCAGAAGTAGATCTCCTCCTCCTCGGGCTTGGCTCGCGGTGCCGTACCCGTACCCGAGTGTCCTCCTGTGCGTGGCATGCCCGTTCGACTGCTCGTCGGCGTCCTCTGGCTGTAGTGAGCGGACTCGGCTCTAGTCACCACTGCAGTGGGTGCTGTGGCTGTGCCTGTGCCTGTCGTTGCCTGCTGTATAATCGCCGGAGAACTGCCCGTTCGCGAGTGCTGCGGCACCAAAGTGGGAACCGTGGGAGTGGATATGCCTGTGGGTGTGGCCGCCGCCGCGTGCCGCTTGTCCGCCAGTTTAAGTGGAAAAATTTGCTGCACACTGCCGGCAGAGGGAGCTGGCGATGCTGACGAGCTATTGTTGAAGCTGGCGGACTTGTCGACGCGCGAACTGGCGCTGGAATTGCCGCTTGAAGAGAGCGAGGAAAGTTTCATTGGCAGCTTCTGCTTGACCAGGCTGGAGTTGGCCTTGGGTGCATTGTTGGCGCTAAGGAGATTGACTGGCGGTGTCTTGCAGTTGGAGTTGCCGCTCAGCCACTTTTCCTTTCTTCGATCTGTGGTTCCCATCACGCTAGGGGTTCCCATCGCCACGCCTACGCCGTTGTCCGTCTCGTGGCTGTCGTCACCCAGCGTAGGAGGAAGAGCGGGACTGCATTGGTGATTGGCGGACACCGGCATGGGTGGCAGCGGTGTGCTGGGAGACAACAAAAGACCCTGACTGGAGAGCAGTTCCATTTTGCGGTAGAGCTGCTCCCGCTGCTGTCGCACATCCTCCTGTTCGGCCTTGATCTCCTGTTGAAGCTGCAGCTGCTGTGCCCTCATCTCGGTCAGCTCCTCCTGCTGCTGCAGCTTCTGGCGTTGCCAGGCGGTCTTCTCCTCCTGCAGCTTGTCCTGCAGATTGCGCAGCTCCTCCAACTGATCCTTGTGCGTGTACGCGCTGGTCCTGGGACTCTCACGGTACAAGGCCAGCTGCAGCTGCAGGCTCTGGATGCTGGTCATCTGCTGCGAAATGATGCACAGAAGGGTGTGCAGATGATGCGACACCTGCAGCACGGCATAATTGCTCTCCAAAGGCTCCTCAGTTGGCTGTACAGCAGCTGCACCTCCACTTAAACTCGCACTCGCTGTGCTCTTGGTTTCCCGCTTTGTCTCCTCCAACTCCTGTAGGCGTGGCGTCAGCACCAGCTTTGAGCCCAGCTTCCCACGCTTCTCATCGAAACCAGCGAAGGTCTCCGCTCGCTTCGGCAGTGTGGGGGAGGCAAACTGATCGCTCTGCTTCTCGCCCACGCTGCTGAGGGTGCGGGACACAGGCAGACCCGTGGCCGCTGTGTATATGGTGGATGCCAGCTGGCTAATGTCCTGCACAGTATTCAGAACTCGTCGCCACAGCTCACCAGTGTCGCAGTCGGCGCTGACGAGATCTTTGTACGAGCCGAGGGCAGCCAGGAAGTTGGCGGCGCTGCCATTGGAGGAGCCAGTGACATCTCCAAAGGGATGCTGCTCCTTGAGCAGATTCAGCTGCAACATAAGTTTCTCCTCTAGCAGGAGCGCTTGCTCGATGTCCTTCTGCCGCATTTTCTCGATGGTCTCCCGCTTGTTGACGCCAATCCTAAGCTTCTCCTCCGCCGTGAGATCCTCCGCCTCAATGATGTCCGTGGCGGGGCAGTCGAGCACAGCCTGGCGGATGCTCTGTATCCAGGCATTCTTGTCCTTGGGCGTCTGCACCTTCAACTCGTACATCTCGGGAAAGTCTGGGTTGGAGCTGATAATGTAAATGCCCCTTGACTCGGTGCCGGCCTTCTCGCGGATGAGCAACTTTTGCAGCGGCACCACGCCCGCCTTATGCTCGGGCGTGAAGAAGCTGTACTTGTTGTGGCCGGAGTTTTCGCTAAGGAAGCACAGGCAATCGGTGAGCACAACCACGAGGACCAGCTGCGTCTTGGCCCTGCCCTGCATGAGGGTGGCCAATCCATCAAACTTCAGGCGTCGTCTCGACTCAACGCCCAGCTCCGCCTTGCGGAAGGGTTTGTTCTTGTAGATGGAAAAGGACTTGGCATCCACACGGCCATAGATTTCCAGCTGTCGCTCGCGCAGCTCCTTCTCCGCCACGCAGGCATCCACGTCGACGAGGAGTGACTTGACCAGGTTCAGGGCATGCTGCAGCTTGTCCGTTTCCAGCTTATTGTCGCGCGCACTCTTCAGCAGCGGCTCGATCAGCAGCGGATACTTGGTGAGACGCTGCGTCACAAACAGAATGCACTCGGGGATGCCCTTCTTCTTGAGCAGCGGATTCTGCAGGCAATGCTTGTACCACTCCGCGAAGCTGGGCTCTGTCAGGCAGAGCTTGAACTGCTCGAGGGCACTGCGATGGTTGGCGCAGAACTCGCCGTACGCCAGCCTCAAGCACTGAGCCTGCTCCAGAGAGAAGAAATCCAACAAATTGTCCGCAATGCTGTCCACGATGGGCTGCTCCCGCTGCTTCTGCCGCAGGTGACGCAGGAAGCAGGTGTGCAGGTCCGTGAGTTGCTGCAGGCGCGGGAACATGCTATTGAGATTGAGAGCGGGAAAGTGCCGTTCTAGGCTCTCCACAAACACTTTCTGCATTACGATCAGTGTCTGGCAGTGGTGCTTCTCGGTCATAATGAACTCGTAGATGTGCTCCTGCCGTTTGATCTGCAGCTCCTTGAGTGTTTTCAGCAGCTCCTTGGGTACGTTAGGCGTCCACGAATCGTGCTCTTTCAGCACAATACCCAGAGCTGGATCGGCACCCAGATCCTGGGCCTCAATGGGCGGATCGTTGAGGAACTGCAGCTCGGATCGTATCAGCGGCTGGTCCTCGGGATTGCTGAAGGTGGTGGCATCCGGTCCGTCATAGTAGTCCTGCCCACCCGCTGCCATCCTCCTCGCCTTGCAGTCCAGATGATGCTCCTTGATCTGGGCCAGCGTAATGTTTGCCCCACAGGCGTCGCAGGCGCTCAGCTGGCCCCCAACCAGAGACTTCGTCTTAGCCTTGGGCTTCTTCTTGCGAAAGAAGAGGGAACCGCGCTTCGGTCGCTTCTCTACGTTGTCGTACACCTCGATTTTGGCATGGGAGCGCAGCAGGCTTTGATTCTCATCCTCGCTGTCTGTCAGGTGGCGTGCCAAAGCCTTGATATCCTCCTTGGCTATGATCGACGACGTGGAAATGCTTTTCTGCAGCGGTATCCGGCTGATAATCTCCGTGGCCAGACTTCTCTTTGCCGCAATCCGCTCAAAGTCGCGGGCCAGTTCCGCCTCGTTCAAGGAGTGAGTGGAAATGCCTGTAAGCAAAGTAGAGGAGAGAGTCAGAAAACACAAAGAAGTTGTCAATGGCCGTGATAATGGCAGTTACTAATCGGTAGGTCTGGACTGCTTTGGCTCAGAGCATTTACCGTAGAGGTATGCCTACAGTTGCTACTACCCCCGAGATAAGGGGCTTTTGTGGAATTCCTTATCGAAATTGAAACTAACTTTTGCCTGGGAATGGCACTGTGCTTGCACCCTACACAGCGGATAGAACCCTACATTCGATAGAATAATACTCTATCTTATCTATTTATTATTGAGGTACACCCTCATATGGCTTCGGTTTGTTTTCAACTTTATCGTACATATAGGGGGGGAACCACACACAAATATACAATTTATAATTGCTTTTTATCTTTGGGTGTTGATATGCAATGACGGCACCATGCCAAAGGCTGTTACGCACGGATCCAAGGTGGAAATGATATTCGACTCCCACTCAATCGAACGAGGGACGCTGCTAATACCAATTACGGGGAAGGTATGTTAGAGTTAGTGATTCCTAAATGGTTCATGCAATTTATAATACGATCAACAAAGTGGAAGGAAGTAGATCTAATGGGAGTCCGTAAAGTATAGGCGGCTCAACAAGTCAACGCACTCCAAGTCACCTTTGATCAAGTTGTGCAAACAAATAACACAAGGCCTTTTCCAACACTAATTCAGGATGGAAAAAGCTAGACAAATGGAAATCTCACACTTGCATTCCAGGTGAGCACAAGCAGGGACACAGTAAAAAGTTTTTATGCCTTTAAACTTTAACTAGGGATCTAATTTAACACCAAGATCATCAATAAAGTTAATTCTATTAAGAGCGTTCCCGCAAAGAGTGTAAGAATCAAAAAAGAGGGCATGAAGGTGTCAAATATGTGCAAAGCTTATTAACTGAATGCCATTGAGATCGCATTACAAGCGAGACTAAAATTGAATGTCCTTATACTGGACAACCGCATACATGAGTACTCGAGAGCTTGTTAGTGCATTAATAAAGAGTGTGACAAGTAGGGGACAGTATAGATAATGAGTTTGGTGCAGACACGACGGACGTTTCTGGCAGCATTCTCTCCGAGAATTGCATTCTCAAGTCGACTACCGAAACTGCATCACCAGCAGCTGTCGTTGCCCTTGGCGTGACAAACGATATTAGCTGCTTCGAGTGCCCAGAGTCGATTGTGAAAAGGAGAGCGGTTGAGAGACAGAATGGCTTGTCTCTTCTTCATATTTTTTTCATATTTACCTCCAGTGCTGTTTCGTGCTGAGCGGCGTCGCTGCTCGGTGACACGGATCGTCTCCTGCTCCTCGCTGTCCAGACTGGAGAGGCTGACGCTCTTGTTGGTGCAGTCCCCGCCAGCACTGGCATCGTCCACAGCTGTCCATGACTTTCGTCGATCCGTGTGCAGCAGCAGACATTGTTGGGGCGCCGTGGAGGACCACATGGCGTAGGCATGGGAGGAGGCATTGTTGCCGTTGGGCCCATTGCCACTGAGGTCGGGCAGAGAGGCGCTTAGAATGGCTGCACTGAGCAGGCCATGATTGGCGAGGCCCTCCTGCATATGCTGGCCACTGGAGGAGGAGTTCTTCATCTGCACCACCGTTTCACGGATGTTCTGCAGCTGGCTGAGGGTGTCCTCAAATATGTTGTTGTACTTGGAAGCCAGGGCTGGGCTGTGCGGTGTTACATTGATGATGGGAATCATGTTATGGATATTGTTGTTGCTGCTGGTGTTGTTATTATTGAGACAGGCAGGAGCAGGAGTAGGAGCAGGAGCAGCTGTCGAAGTTGGAGGCAGAGTTGGGAGAGCAGGTGCGTTGATTACAGGTATGCAATAGTTTTGGCTTTCTACAGTGACGCGCCCCGTGGAGCCACCATTGATGACGGACGCGGTGCTCGGAGGCTCAGTCTCGCTGCAGTTGGAGTTTAGGAAGTCGGTGACCACATCGTTGTCGCTGTCGTCGCCTCCGTTGTCCATAATAGGGCTAGAGTGGTTTGCTTTTGCTTGTTATTCAGTGGTGGCCCTAGAAAACGAAAAAGAAAGTTTAGTATACAATATGCACGCACACACCTGCACGCATGCCCACACATACACACACACAACGACAGCGGGAACAACAACAGCAGCCAGCAACACTCTTTCGCATGCACTATTTATTGATTTTCTTTTGATTCAACCCTCGGATCACGTCTGTGCACCTTGTTGCGCGCGGGGTAAATTGTTGCGCCTTTTTAAGGACGACACTTGTCCTTGCACAAGTGGAACAGCAGCAGCACAGCAACAACAATGGAGTGGGTGTAAAACAATGCAAACTAAAGCAACTGAGAGGGCGGGGGAGCGAGGGTACACTGTTCGTTGTATTTATTCGAAAACTAAAAAGAGCTAATAGCTATGAGATATTTTCACAGTATAAATGCTATTTGAGACACATTATTTGTGGTTTTTTTTTAAGATGCGTTTTGCCTATCGCTAGGTCGCGACGGGCTATCGTTATCGTAACGTAGATGTGACCATGATACCATTGCCCAGTAAACCAACGCACAGGTGTTTTGCGTGGGTCGCAAGCGAGAGTTTTGCAATTTAAATTCGTGATGTTAACTAACATAGACCAGTCCCTAAGAATTTGGTTAGGAGTTTTCAAACTTACCCACTTGAATACAAATCCCAATTATACATATCAGATATCATATTTCCATATTTTTCTTTTCCAAATGCGAGGCAAGCGTTTAGTTTGCTGGGTTATTTCATTACATGACCAACACTGTCTCAGTGGGAACTATGCAACACTGAAGATTTGGCAGTGAAGGAGACAAAAAATATACAAAATATATTAGATTAGACATTTGATTTAAAAATCTTTTAGTGATAATTTTGCTGGTACATTCAATCGTATCCAACCACCAACCATGCAGGTGAGTGATTCATCGTTTCTCTGAAGCGTTTACCCCCAGCCGGCCAATGTAATGCCTTGCCAACGACGGGCTGCGACGTAGGCAAAGGGACACGCAACCAGAACAAATAGGAGTAAAGAAATTGTAATAAATTTTGTTTTCGTTTGCAGTATGTGGCCGTGGCTAGGCCATGGTGGCTGCTGTTCGTGCTGGCGATCCTTGGGTATGGCGTGGTGGACTGCTTCTATGTGCCCGGCGTGGCGCCGGTTGAGTTTGTCCAGGATCAAAAAATCGATGTGAAGGCTGTGAAAATGACCAGCAGTCGCACCCAGCTGCCTTATCAGTACTACTCGTTGAGGTTTTGCAATCCGAAAAACGGCACATTCATCTTCAAGTCGGAGAACCTTGGAGAGGTGCTGCGGGGAGATCGTATTGTGAATACTCCCTACGAACTGAGGATGAATCAGCAAATCAACTGCCGACTGTTGTGCAATCAGAAGGACAGACCGCTTAACTGGAGCAAAGAGGACTCGGCCCTGGTGGCGGAGCGTATCCAGCACGAGTACTTTGTCCATCTGCTGGTGGACAACCTGCCGGTGGCCACCAGAATTGTCAACGCGAACAATCCGTCCGAGGTGACCTACGAGCATGGCTATCGACTGGGCCAGGTGGATGGCGAAAACATTTACATCAACAACCACCTCAAGTTCATTCTGTCGTACCACATGCACTCGAAGGGCAAGTATCGCGTTGTCGGCTTCGAGGTGGAGACGGTTTCCGTCAATCACAAGGAGCTCAAGTTCCACGGAGAAACTTGCAACTTTCCGGACAGCGCACGGCCGCAGCTGGTGAATCCAACGGGCGAGACGCAGCTCTACTTCACGTACTCCGTTGAATGGAAGGAGTCGAAGGTCAGCTGGGCCTCCCGATGGGATATATATCTGGGCATGCGAGACGTTCAGATCCATTGGTTCAGCATCATCAACTCTCTCGTTGTGGTTTTCTTCCTCTCTGGCATTCTCACCATGATCATGATCCGCACCCTGCGCCGTGACATCGCCCGCTACAACACGGACGACAACATCGAGGACACCCTGGAGGAGACTGGCTGGAAGCTGGTGCATGGCGACGTGTTCCGTCCGCCCAAGAACACCCGTCTGTTCTCCGCCATCATTGGTAGCGGCATTCAAATATTCTTCATGGCTTTGATTACCATATTCTTTGCCATGCTGGGCATGCTCTCGCCCTCCTCCCGTGGCGCTCTAATGACCTCGGGCATCTTCATGTATGTGTTCATGGGCACCATTGCCGGCTTCTATGCGGCACGGCTCTACAAGACGATGAAGGGTCGCGAATGGAAGCGTGCAGCTTTTCTCACAGCCACCCTCTACCCGGGCATTGTCTTTGGGTGAGTTTTAAAACAAAGAATAGCCATCTTCATCTATCCATTTATTATTTATTATTATCTTGCAGCACCGGTTTCTTCTTGAATTTCTTCATTTGGGACAAATCCTCGAGCGGAGCTGTGCCCTTCACCACTATGATCTCTCTGCTGTTGCTTTGGTTCGGCATTTCTGTGCCGCTGGTCTATCTCGGCTTTTACTTTGGCTACCGCAAGCAGCCGTACCAGCATCCAGTGCGCACCAACATGATACCACGGCAAGTGCCCGCTCAGCACTGGTACATGAATGCAATCCTGAGGTGAGCTTTGGTGTCATTCGAATCTTTGCACTGCTTTGACTAATCTTCTGCCTTTTCAGCACTCTAATGGCTGGAATACTTCCCTTTGGGGCTGTCTTCATTGAGCTCTTCTTTGTTTTCACGGCCATCTGGCAGAATCAGTTCTACTATCTGTTTGGCTTTCTGTTTCTGGTGTTTTGCATTCTAGTTGTAAGCTGCGCCCAGATCTCCATAGTCATGACTTATTTCCAGCTGTGTGGCGAGGTAGGACTTGGTTTAATCGTTGATTGCTTAACTGCTTAATTGATTTATGTTTGTGCAGGACTATCGCTGGTGGTGGCGCAGCTTCATTGTGTCCGGCGGCTCGGCAGTTTATGTGCTGTTCTATAGCATATTCTACTTCTTCACAAAGCTGGAGATCACAGAGTTTATACCCACGCTACTCTACTTGGGCTACACAGGTAAGTGCAAAAATCTCTACCTTCAAAACGTTCGTAATGAAATCCTTTTCCATTAGGTCTCATGGTGCTCACTTTCTGGTTGCTGACCGGCTCGATTGGTTTCTTTGCTGCCTATGTTTTCATCCTGAGGATTTATGGGGCTGTGAAGATTGACTAAAAAGGATTTCCACCCCCCTCTCACAACGCTGTGCACCAAACTATCCCCGCAATATCATTCGATCATAAACATATTTATAGAGAAACTTGTACAAGTGTCGTCCCCTCAACAGCTGCCCCCGAACCTCCACTACCGTGTAAAGTGTGCAAACGTTTACCCCTTCCAGAAGGAACCACATACGAAACTAATTGAGTAGCCTGAGTAACTACTGAGACGACACGTTGCTAAGTATGTCTCCCCACGCAGGGAGGTGGCTCAATTCGCGAGAGCATTGCGTTTAGGAGACGTTATAGAAATGCCTAATTTATACATTTATGTAAAGAATCTAATCTAAGCAAAAGGAAACGAAACGATATAAACAAAAAACTAAATCAAATAAACTACGCTTAACTCTTGTAATTTCATTGGGTGTGCTGCGGACTCAGAGAGATATTTTCCAGCGATTTGAATGACAATCTGAATGATTTAGTGTTCAATCTAGCCACCCCTGAAGTTGTGAGAGTGCACTTTACATCCAGCGCCATCGATCTCAATTCCAGGCTTCGGTTGCAGTTAGCTGCACAGCAAGATTTATATTTATGGATCGTTTATTTTATAAATTGGCATAGATAATTGCTATTAGTATTTTACATTGATTAAACTTAAATATAAGTTCCGTTATCTATATAATTTAACCGTATACAAGTTCAACCCATGGGAGCTGACAAATTAGTTTAACTTTAGTTAATGCAAGTTCCTATGTAGTGGGGATTTCGGAGAGCGGGAAGACCATGCCTTCTCCATCTTTACGCCACAAACTTTTTGCTGTTCTTTCTTATGACTTTTATGAAACCGAACTATCCGCAATGCCATATAATCGTGCAAGACTAGAAGGACTTGCATAAAATATGGTCCAACCAAAGCACACATAAGGTGACAGTTACTTCTAGCCCAAGGAGAGCACTGCCTGCACTGCTTGCGGTTTCGGATGGAAAACTACGAGTAGGTTAGGAATTACTTTTCCCTTTGATTTCTTTGCACAACACACATTGCTATTGCTAGAGAAGGATTTACGTTTACTTAATAATAAAGGTTAGATTCTAAATTCCATGCGGGAACAACCAAAACTGTGTTCTATATCTCCCGTTGCCTCTGTCCTTTCTGGGCACTCCTCCTTTGTGTGTTGGGAGGTGTGAACTTCCTTGAAAAGTGCGCTTTAAGTTTTTGGCGAATCGGTTTACCTCATGGGGTTCCGATTCTTTAAACGCTAGCGATTCCTTTTGGTTTTGCGACTGACATTCCCCTCGATGATGATCTGTGCAAGCAAAGTAAATAATTTAGTTTTAGTTTTTTTTTTTATTTAATCGCTACAGCGAAATTGGATGGTCCTCGTTGCGTGGCCCTCTTCGATCTTTTTTGAGAGATTTATCAAGCTACAGCCAGCAAACGAAAATAAACAAAGACTAGGAACCAAGTACCAGTCCCACGCTCGTGTCCAGCCTAAAGCGGGAGTCTATAAGCGGGACTGGGACTTCTTTCTTGATTTCTTGGGTGCATTAATTGCTAGATCATAGGGACACTTGAATTGCTGTGACGTTAGGGATAGGGATTTAGGTTCAGATTAAGTCAGATTCACAGACTGTCAGCGATTGTCCTACCTGTAGGATCTGGCTGGCCTCGAAAGCTGTGCCCGGCAGCAGGATCACGGGTGAAGTCACATTGCCCGCCTCCACGCATAGCATGTTGGGGAACTCATCATCGCCAAAGTCGCTCATCTCTCGCGATCGATCGATCCAGGGATTCCAGATGACTGAAGACGAATGTTCAATAAATATACACAGATTCTTCCCGACTCCCCATCGACTCACCTGTGTCGGGGAAATTGTACTTGTGCAGTCTCATCTTGCGGCCGGAGACGACGTTGGTGATGACGTGCTCCTGCGGTGTGTGCTGG
The DNA here is from genome assembly GCF_900245975.1 of Drosophila guanche. Taxonomy (NCBI): domain Eukaryota; kingdom Metazoa; phylum Arthropoda; class Insecta; order Diptera; family Drosophilidae; genus Drosophila; species Drosophila guanche. Next base: position 39,052 of record NW_022995752.1, on the reverse strand, counting down.
TAAATACGATCTGTCCACTCGTTAACGGTTACCACCTCGCGTCCCTCCTGGTACAACGCGTTTTCCCGCGTCTTATCGATAAAGTGGCAGCCGTGCAGGCCCGTGATCTGACAGCGGCGCACATCGGGCACCTTCAGATAAGTGTGCAGCAGCATGTTGAAGGAGAAGCTCAGCTCCTTGCTTGGATTGTAGACGCCAATGTGAAAGTGAAGCTCCTTCTCGCGCAGAATGAGGCGGTAGGTGATGCGAAATCTACGTTAACAGGGGAACAGGTTCAGTTCATACAAGAAATCTTTTGGTTCTATCGTCCACCTACTGGTAGTTCCAAATGGAGCGCGTGAACTCGTTGTCCATCAGCGAGAATATGGCCTCGACGTCGCCGTTGTGCAGCCTATCCGGCGCACGCTCCAGATGCCACCGCGTGATCCTGGCGAATCCATGCTGCGGCCCAAACGACCAAGGTCCAAACTGAGCTGCAAGATCAGAGGAAAATGCTTTAGGAACGGCTTCTCCTGTCACCTTTAAAACTTACGAAAGACAAAGGGAATCCCGCCACGTATCGCCTTCTTGCCATCAAATGAGGCCAGCTTGCTGCAGGGAAAAGACGGGCGGGAAGAAGAAAGAGTCGATTAATTCGGTAAGAGCTGCTCGAAAATATTTCAGCCATAAAAACGTTAGCAGACATCTCATCGCCCCTCCGTCCCGGGGCCCAGACATTCAGAAATGCTATTAGCAGAAAAAAGTGTCTGGCAAAATGCTCCTTGCCCCTTTTTTATGTTTTTTTGTTGGTTTTTTGTTTTGCTTCTTGTTTTTCCCCTGGTTGCTGATGCGGCGACGACGTTCCCGGAGTCGAATCTGGGACCTGCTTTGCCTTTCTTCCCAGCTAATTTGCCGGCGCATCCATCAAGCAGTTCAGTTCAGCTCCGCTGCTGCTGCTGCTGCTTCTGTGCATCATTTGTGAGCTGCTCCTTCAGTTGTGGAACGCATTTGACATGGCAATTGTCATTAATATTCGTGTCTTGGGTTCGAGATTTGGTGCAGGGAGAGGGGTGTTTAGGGGATCTTACGATTTCGATGCATGCACAGTGAGTGATGAAATAATTCGGTCAAGAAGAATATTTGTATGTATTTCTTTAGATTATAATCTCGCTCAGGAGGCTATTAAAATATTATTTTAGACAAACTCAACAGTTTCGCTTTTCCATATTGTTTCAATCCCACTTTAAGCTTGTATTTCATTTTTGTTAACGAATACCTAGACAATACCAGCTACAAAATACCGCCTACAACTCGCTATTTCCAAGCTATTTCCAATCTGTTTGTGTGTTGCACTCTTTTTATTACACACAATAATAATTGTGACATTGTCAAAATAATTCCAGTAAAAGTCTGTTGCTTAAGCAGCAAAATACATTTGTTCATCACTGTATGGAGTGGGTATAATTCTCATATTTTAAAGGTTTCTTTTTGGCATGTTTTTCTTTTATTTTTGTTATTTGAAATCGTTGAATGTATTTAAATGTTCTCTGTACAACTATTGTAATTCATTTAGTTTTCAGCTTCATCCTCTCATTGCCATGGCCCCCAAACGTCTGGAGTTTTTAGTGGGTTTCCAAATGCCACTGAGAGCCAGCCACAAAAACAGTCGAAAAGTAGCGGCAGAGCAGACGACGCCCCGCACCCACCTTGGCGAGAGGAGTGAGCTGGAGCGAATAGTAAAAGTGTGTGTGTGTGCATGTGGGAGTAGCAGCTGTGTGTGTTCTTGTGAACAACAACAAGCACCAAAACTTACGAAAGTGGGCTCAAGAAAACAATAATTGAGAATGGAAGTTGACGTGTTTGCTCCACTGTGCCGGCAAATGTGCAAGATAGTGGAGAGAGCAGAACAAAAACAGACGGGAGCAGAGCTGCAGTGGGGATTTATCGATCTAGCTCTGCCGCGCCAAAAACTCCATTCATAAAAACTAGCACATTGTTTTGCCACAGCGTGGTCGAGGAGTGGACGCAGAGAGAGGGGAAGAGCGGAGAGCAGCAGCAACAGTGCGAAAAAAGAGGTCTCATAATGGATGAGCAGGCGGAGAGAGGAGGAGAGAGAGAGGCAGTGCAACTTTTCGTCGCTGCTGTCCAGTGTTTGAATGCAAGCGCGGCACTGCAGTGCACATTCCCTATCCCTATCCGTTCCCTTTCTGTTTTGGTTCGGTTTGGTTCGGTTCGGTTCGTTGATTCGACGTTTGGGGCCGTCGCTCGGTCCCGACATGTTTTTTGTTGGGTGTCATACAAAACATTTTGCCGCCAAACAGAATGGCTAAGGCTGCACCTCCTCCCCTTAGTCGGTTCACGTCCTTTGTGGCCAGTTCTGCCTTTTTGCCTGCTCCCCCCTCGCTCGGTGCGGTGCGTTGTGTGTTGGAAACTTTGCATCTCACTTTTTTGGTTGCATGACCAGCGAATACCGTTGGCTTGCGTAAGTTTGAGCTTAAAGTCGGGGCTGCTCGGGCGGATGAGCAATGCGAGTGCTTAAAGTGTGCGAACGAGGGTTCAAAGAGCTTAATTCCCTCTCAATTATATTGTCTTTGGTTCTACTCACCTAACGAACAACTGCTCCTGGTTGTTCACTCGCCAGGAGACAACTGTGGCACCTGCAAATAAAAATTCAGAATTGCGAAATGATTATTATTTACTTTTTTAAATTATTCTGGGATAAATGTAAGCAAAACCTCTGATGGAAGAAGAATGAGAGTTAGTTGACTGATCTGAGGCATATCAATAAATGGTTTGACTCAAAGTTTGATCAACTATAAAACTACAGCCATCGACAGTGGCCCAAGTACATGACGCACACACTTCTAACCCACATATCCAGACCCAGACACAGACACATACAGCCCCGACGTACTCGTAACTGGCCTGCAACTAAACTGGCTGAGACTGAAACTGACTGAGACTGACTGGAGACGAGCGAGCCAGTTGAGACAGCCGCAGAGGCATACGCTTATGGTACAGTTAAATCTTGCTTGGCATCGCTTTGGCTCTGACTCTGTAGGATGGATGGGGATGTGGATGTGGCCTACGGCCAATTGGTGGGTGCACACTTGATGGGTGCGTGGGCGTCGCTGCTGGCGCTGTTGGCGCTGTTTTGGCTGTTCCCAAAAAACACTCTTCGGGCTGGCCACAATGCTTGATGAGATTTGTTGAGCCGGAGCCAGAGCTTCGACTGTTCGGCGATTCGGATTCCCAGATGAAGGAAACAAACAAGTGGAGTTTGGCCAAAGCGCACTCTAAAACTTGTTGACAACGGATCGTTCATGGGCAGTACCGTCGCTAGGTTCCGCTGTTGGTGCCAACTGTGCTGTGTCTCTGTCTGTTGCTCAAACTACGACGACGACAACGACGACGAACCCGACGTGGGTAGGCCAGACAGAGCCAGTCGTAATTGTTGAAAGTACGCTGGGTACACGCATACAAGCATAGGTGCACACACTCGAATAGAGAGACATACACACACCTACATTAATACGTGTGCTATATAGAGGAATATAAATACATATACATAACGCCTAATCGAAATTTTCTGCGAGTAGGAGCCGCTTCCAAAGCCGGCGCTGTATCTGAAGCTGATCCCATCGTCTGGGAGCAACTGCTACCCCAACCCGTTACCCCCAACGGCTCTTAGTGCTTATCGAAGGGGGATCTTGGCCGATAAGATAGGCCACAGGAAATCTAATTGAAAGCTCTCTCAAGAGTGCAGCACATCGACAAGGTTGTTCTTAGTACAAACTGATAACCTCTAGAGGTCGCCTCCGATGGGCAATACGATTTCTACGTCAATGGGGGCGGAGAAACGAGTTTTAACTCTGGAACTCCCCATAAAACGAAAGTCTATAAAGTGTTCTGTTCTGGTTGTTTTTGGCTAATCATGCGCTAAAAATAACGCCAACGACTCTGGCGAGGCGTCAAACAGATATTGCAGAATCGGCGCTGATTGTTGTTCATTCCAGTTGTCGCTTTTTTTTGTTGTGTGTGTTTTTGGTTAATTATGATTAATTGTGCTTTTTGGCCCTCCCGTCCCCTCTCGTAGCGCTTACCATGCAAGTTGATGGTGCAGGTCGTATTATTGCCACGATCCAAAACGACGACGCTGGTGGCAGCCATGGCTGCCGCTGTCGTGGCCATATTTGTTTTCTGTACTAACGGTTTTTTTCTGGAGCCTTGACTGCGCCCTCTGTCGGGTGTAACTGTTGTCCCTGTTCTGGGCTGTATTTATTTGTTGATAAGTGTAACTTTCGGGCATGTAACGCCAGGTAATCTTGATTCGAATTTGAAATGGTCTTTCGCCCGGATTGCTGAGCTTAGTGTCGATTGAACTTTAATTTGCGCATTTACATAATGTTTGCAAAAATTATTCTGCACACAAAGCCAACCCAGCGCTCGCACTCGCACTCACACTCTCAGGACTAGTCGCACGGCTACACAAGCGCGCCACACAACAACAACACACACACACACAGGTTCACACGCGTGTACGGAGAGCAGCTTCAGTTTTTGTCAATGAACAAATATACGTGAAAAAAACTCGTGCAAAAAACGTTGCGACGCGGAGCGGCGCTGTCCTAGCTTGCGATGTGGCGGAGACAGTTTCCCGATTGAAACTAATACCGGTTCCAGTGGAGCACATATTCTTCGTCGGATGGTCGAATGGCGCGAACCGAACCACGTCGAAATGACACGCGCAGAGACCATTCCCATTTGAAATTAAAAAATCGAAGCTCTTTCCGTTACAAAATATTTCACGAAATTTAATTATCGTAAATGATCTTATCTAATCAGTATATGTTTTCTCATTCTGATAAAAGAAATTGAGCCACGAAAAACGTATACTTTTTGTGCCAATACCCACTGTACTTATTGTCAAATAACCCATAAGGAGCACATAAACGCCAAAATGAGAAACAGCTGATTGTATATCGATAGCTTACGTAGAAAAATGTGCAACTATTTATATATTTTTTGTAGAATATTGTAAACGCAAGTGTTAATTGTGCATTGAGCTTTATTTTAACTATTATTTTTGCAGTGTACGCATTTTTTATAAGCGAGTTTATATATTTAGGGAGTGCACTAACATCCCTTATTTCCACTGATTACTCATTCGCAGCAATGTTGAGGCAGAGCAGTGTGAACCGAACGTAAGATAACATTACATACGAATAAGAAGAGGAACTGCTAAAAAATATTCTGTCGAAAAAACGGGTTAAAATAAATACAGTAAAAGCAACAAATCCAGTAAAATGTCACGAAAAATGCCCAAGTTTTACAAGCTGGACATAAATCGCACGGAGTGGGAAATACCGGAGACATACCAGAGCCTCCAGCCTGTCGGGCAGGGCGCCTACGGACAGGTGTGCAAAGCTGTTGTCCGGGGAACCAGCACAAAGGTAGCGATAAAGAAACTAGCACGGCCCTTTCAGTCTGCGGTGCACGCAAAGCGGACGTACCGTGAGCTACGTCTACTTAAGCACATGGAGCACGAGAATGTGATCGGTCTCCTGGATGTCTTCCATCCCGGACAGCCCGCCGACTCGCTGGACCAGTTCCAGCAGGTGTACATGGTGACGCATCTGATGGACGCGGACCTTAACAACATTATACGCACGCAGAAGTTGTCCGACGATCACGTTCAGTTCCTGATATACCAGATCCTAAGAGGCTTAAAGTATATCCACAGTGCCGGGGTGATCCATCGCGATCTTAAACCGTCAAATATCGCGGTGAACGAGGACTGCGAGCTACGCATCTTGGATTTTGGTCTGGCCCGACCCGCAGAAAGCGAGATGACTGGCTATGTGGCCACGAGATGGTACCGGGCACCGGAAATCATGCTCAACTGGATGCACTACAACAAGACGGTGGACATTTGGTCTGTGGGCTGCATAATGGCCGAGCTCTTGACCGGACGCACCCTCTTCCCCGGCACCGATCATATTCATCAGCTGAACCTGATCATGGAGGTGCTTGGCACGCCCGCAGAAGAGTTCATGAGCCGCATCTCATCGGAGAGTGCCAGAAACTACATACGCTCGCTGCCAGTGATGCCGCGAAGGAACTTCCGAGACATATTCCGTGGTGCCAATCCCCTGGCGATTGACCTACTGGAAAAGATGCTCGAGCTAGATGCTGATCAGCGCATCACAGCCGAGCAGGCGCTGGCCCATCCGTATATGGAGAAGTACCATGACCCTACCGACGAGCAGACAGCGGCCTTGTACGACCAGAGCTTCGAGGAGAACGAGCTGCCCGTGGAGAAGTGGAGGGAAATGGTGTTCACCGAGGTGCAAGCCTTCAGGCCCACTCAGGCCTTCGCCGAGCTCCTTCCGAAGGATCCATAAATAAAAAATCCATTGAACGAGATGCTATAATTTTAGATCAGTCGTAACACCTAGTTCAAGCGGATGTTCTCAATCGTGATTTTTGTATTCATCGAATGTAAACAGTCAAGGACATTTATCTTAGAGCGTTTAAAGTGTTGCTTCTTCAGTTTATATTTAGAATTAACGTCGAGCGTTGCGTAGAAACAAAAGAAAAACGAAACAAATCGAACAAATCAAACGAATGATGAGAATGTATTTTCGAACCTGTAGCGACTATCCTCGACTTGCACTCGATCAATAAAGAGATTGCGATTGAAACTCTAGGTACACAAAATACACAAATATTGTAAAAACATAAAAAAAGAATGCAGAGTTAGTGTCACAGCCTTACTGTCCAGTTCAACTTTTTGGTGTTGGTTTTAACAAATAATTGTGAATAGTCTTGTAAATGTAAATGTGAGTATGCATGCCAGAAAATACACAATAAGATGTATGTAAATGGATGCATGGTACATCTTAGTCCATAAGCGAGCTCATCTCGCGGCCAGTAACTTTAAAAAGATCACTATTGTCTACGTTGAATCAAAAATAAACGTGCTATCTATTTTACATTAGAAGATCTTCCAGATAGCTTTCGAACTCTTGCTCCCTGGAGGGTTCCGCGACGACATCGGGCTGTTTCAGCCATATTTCGTCTTCCGCGGTGGTGTTGTCTTCCTCGCCTTGAATCTTCCTTCTTTCTTGTTCGGCTTCTGGCACCTTAGGTTCTTCCTCTTCATTATCTTCTTTCTCCTGGTCATCCTCGGCCGTATCATCCAATTTACGTCGCTTATTTCTTCTCACAGCTCTGCGCTCATCTTTCTCCCTACGTTTCTGCTTTTTGTGCTCCTTCTTCTTGGTGCGGTAGTTCAGTTGCTCCGTGTGCGTGGGACAAAGTCGCACCTGCAACAGTGAATAAATTGTATACTTCCAGAGATATCTCACATATTAGATCCTACCTTAACGAGCGCATTCATTGGCACGCCATGCTCCATGTACTTGAAGTTAACCTCCCAGCTGCGCAGATCTTTCCGCTCCACACAGTGGCGACTCCCACATTGGAATTGACCTGTTCCGGCGACAACTTCTTGCTCGGTACGCCAGCGGAGGGCTATCTTGTTATCTTTGTAGCGACTCAGGTCCGCAATGCAGTATTCCTTGAAGAGTTTCTTGTAGTAGCGCAGCGCCAGGCGCTGTTCCCAACTCAGCGATCCACAGTCAACTTCATCGTCCTCCCACAGAAAGCGGTGGTTCTCTCGGATGACATCGATGTCGCGCTTGTGCTTACGCGACTCGCTCTCGGCGGCGGTGTTGAGGACATAGTGGTTTAAAATGTAGTTGTGGCCTTCTTTGTCAGTTAATTTATTTAAATTTATGGGAAATAGCTGTGAGCTCATTGTTGTTTTTTTTTTTAATTTACTGACTGCTCGCGATAGTTACAAACCTTTTCGATGAATCGATAAAAGTATCGGTAATGAATTAAGTTATATTCCACATCTCATCTTTGCACTTGGATTTTTGCTACATTTGCTTGTTTTTGTGTTGAGAATTCGCGCCACACCCGATAAGATTATAAATATATAGATATATATATATATATTCCAATGGTTATTGGTGGCTGCAGTGGGAGGGGTTGAAAGTACCAATAGGTTTATAGTTGACGCCCATAAGTTGACGCCCAAGTAAAAACACTGAAAACATTTGCCAACGGGGGGAAAGTAAAACAACAATGGCTTGCAGATGCAGCCCCTTGTTCTTTGTGTTTCTGCGCAAAAACTTTCTATATTTGCGATTCAATTTGGTGCCTTTATTGTGCATCTTCATAGGATCAGCGGCAGTGCTCTGTGGATACCTGCACTGGTCAGTAAAGCCCGTGAAACACAATTTGGCAATTTGGTTCGAGGCAAAAGACTATGTGAGTAAGATAAGATAAAAAATAACATACATACATATGTATGCCTTATTCCATCTGTAAATGGTCGTGTGACTGTATTTGAGTGTAATTGCTATTTTCCTTTTCTTAGGCTACTCTTAAACAACTGTACTTCCCGGGAAACGATTTTGACTTTGTATATTTTGCACCCAGCAGTAATAATGTTGACGATATTATGGACATGGTGCGGCAGGAGCTGGAAATTCCCGCAGAGCGTAAGTTTGCAGACACCCGCCTAAACTCCGGAATATATCCAACTTTTCCCTGCAGGTTTTCGCATCTACAACAGCAGCTACGATATGCAGTTGGACATGGAGCAGAACTGCTTGGGCAACTGCTTTGCCATCAACTTTAATCAACTGCCCAACCGTGGCTCTGGTGGCATATTCAAATATAGTCTGAGCTCCAATGAAATGCGCATTTCGCCCAAGAAACGATACGTAAACGACGAAGAGATCAATCATCAAAAGGGTGTGTTCGTTGTTCTTCTTTCTTTAGATAATTTAACAAATTCTCCCTTTGTCCACTTTCAGATGATGACGACTACATACGGTCAGGTTTTCTGACGCTGCAGCACATACTGGATCGCCAGTATATGAAGTATCAGGAGCTGGACCCCAATTATGAGCTCCTGCTTAGTTCCATGCCCAACCTGGAGGTTAGCACCATGGATAGCCATCGTCTGACATACTTTGGCTCACTGTGTGCCATTCTCTTCAATGTCGTTCTGCTGAGCACCTTTGTTGTCGCCTTTGTGGAGGAGAAACAGAACGGGCTCAAGGAATTTCTGAATCTGGTCACTCCAATGAGTTTCCTGAACGGCCTTACCTTCTTTCTCATTCGCTTTGTCTGCTATGCAGCGCTGTTGCTATTTGTTCTCACCGCCGCCTACTTCTACAAAGCCCTGGGCCTGATTGGCTTCGTTTACATCGCTGTCCTGTATCTTCTCTATATATTGGCCACCATGTCATATGCGTACTTAATCTCTGTTTGCTTTCACTCAGGTAAGAATTGTCCACAGATTAATCTTCATCCTTCTGCTTATTTATTTTCCTTTTGCAGTTTTCTATGCGAAAATTGGCGGCCTGGTGATGCTAATCATTCCCTTTGTGTTCAGTTTTGTTCGCAGTTGGGTTACCTCTTTGGCCTTTTTCCTGTTCAGCACCAATGCCTTCCTCGAGGGCTTGGATGTGTTCCAGACATTCTCCAACAAACGTGAGCATCTCCACCAGCAGTAGCTTGACCTTGCCTCACCTACTTTTTTTTGTTTCCATCTTAGACCGCCACTTTGGGGGAGCGGACCTCTTCAGGGAGATCAAAGACGGCTCCACTCGCATGTTCTGGATCTACTCTACACTCATTGCTCAATCCCTACTCTACGCTTTGCTCTACAACTACATGGCGTGTGTTTTTCCCGGTCCTGGTGGACTCAAGCGACCTTTTCTGTTCTTCCTGGATGTAAGTGTGGCAACTGGCATGGCTTATCCTTTAAAATGCTAACAGATTTCGCTCACCTCCAGCCCAATACGTACAAGAAGCGACAACGCAACGAGTACACAACTGCACCGCGCGGCACACATGCCATCATCATCTCGGAACTGTGCAAGAAGTTCCAGACAAGTCAACGTGAAACGCTTATTTCGGACAATCTAAATATGACGATCAACAACAAGGAGATTACGGTTCTACTCGGCCACAATGGAGCAGGCAAGACGACGATGATGAACATGATTATGGGTCTGATTCCGAAGGATTCCGGCAAGATTGTTGTATGCAGCGAGCGCGATGTGGCCTCGTATCGCCATCTGATTGGCTTCTGTCCGCAGCACAGTGTTTTCATGAGCTACATGACGTGCTATCAGCATTTGGAGTTCTTTGCCCAGCTGCGCGGTTCACGCCGTTCGGAAGCGCGTCTTTGGGCCGATAACAAGCTTAAGAAACTGGGCCTCAAAGACAAGCGCGACGAGTACGGGCAGAACTTGTCGGGTGGAATGAAGCGGCGTTTGTCGCTGGGCATTGCCATTGCCGGGAACACAAAGTAAGTCTCTTCGAATTCTAGCTAAATGCGAGCAAAAAGTGTTATTTTATGTTGCTCAGAATTGTGATACTGGACGAACCCTCTTCTGGACTGGACATCGAGTCACGTCGTGAGCTGTGGGACATTCTGTTGAATCTGCGCAAGGAGAAGGCCATTCTGGTGACCACCCACTACATGGAGGAGGCCGAGGTGCTGGGAGACACCATCTGCATCTTGGCCAATGGAAAGCTGCAGAGCACGGGCTCCCCCCTAGAACTGAAGCGTAGATCGGGCATCGGTTATCGCCTAAAGCTGGAAGTCCCCGATTTCACATTCCGCGAACATGAAATAATGCAAATTATACAAGATTACGTGCCAACTGCCCGCGTGCTGGTAAGACTTTGCACACAATTCAGTTTGGGCATTAATCTAATCTTCATTTATAACAGAATGTGGTGAAACCCACAGTCGATATCTGCCTGCCTTATGCGCACAAGGCGCGCTTCTCGGAAATGCTGCTCAAGCTGGAGTCGAAGACAAGTGAGCTGGAAATAAATACCATTTCCATGACGGATACTACACTGGAAGATGTTTTTCTAAGGTAAGGGTAGAGTTTGATTAGCGCTTGACATGAAATCCATTAACCTTTTTCCGTGCAGATGTGCAGGCGAGCAGGATCAGGTCGATACTCCAGACGGCCCACGCAACGATGCGCCTCTACTGACCGCGCCCTACAAGCGGCTGCCCAGCCAGCATACGCCGCCCAGCATGTTTCAGCTTTGGCTGGCGATCTTCTACAAGAAGTGGAAATTCCTCACCAACAAGTGGCAATATGCTGTCATAATGGTAAACAGCTGCACGCTAGATTATTATCGATGTAACTCTACTTATCTTTATGTTATCTTTTCTAGCTGACCATTCCCTTTGTGTGCGTCTTTGGTGCCATTCTTGTGATGCATGCCATGTCTGTGGTTAAGAATGAGGCGGCGCTGCCGCTCAAGCTCAGTCAGATGGGTTCTGGTGTCGTTTATATATACAATCCGACGGGCCATCATCCTCAGGTTGAGCAGCAGCTGCGGCAGCAAATCGAACTAAGTGGACTCACAGCCAAAACGCTGCAGCTACGCGGAAGCAGTGTGAAAAATGGTGAGATCCCTTCCGTTCCAAGTACCAAACGAATGTCTTACATTAATTCTTTTATTCCGATTACATTTTGTATTGTTTTTCAGAGCTTCTCGAATTGCAACGGGACAACTTGGCGGACTTCCTCGAACAAGTGGTGGGCGCCATTGACATGTATGGCGGTGGCAGTGGCACTGGAGGAACTCCACAGATAGAAATCTTTTACGCGGGCAACCGCTGCCACAGCTCAGTGGAGTTGATCAACTTTCTGGACTCCAGCATGCTGAAGTTGGTCAGCCCAGAGTCGGACATTGAGGCCACATATGTACCAATTCGACGCTTCATCAGTGACATCAGTCCAACGCGATTGGAGTACTATGCGGTGATCGTGTCTGTGGGCTTGTTCTTCAGCATGTTCTACTTCATTTCGTTGCCCTTCCGAGAGCACGACAATGGCTTCCGCCAGCTGCAGACCATGTCGCGCTACACCTTCTGGCTGTCCACATTTGCGTTTGACGTTCTGCTGCTGGCGCTCCTCTGTGTGGCGCTGTTTGTGCTCCAGAACTGGCTGATGCCGTCGGAGCTCTACTCTGCCTCCGAGTTGAGAATCATCGTTATGAGCATATTCTTCTACGGCTGTAGCTACCTTCCCATTCTGTACTCGCTGGCCAACAACTTCAAGTCCATATCGACGATATCCACCTACCTGCTGCTCATGCTGATTGTGTCCGGTAATATTATCCCTACTTATGCCTTGCCACTCATCTGATTACTATTTGTGTGCCCTTGCAGCGATTGCTCCTCTGATCACCTCCAGCAATGCGCAGTCCATGAAACTGCACGCGACTAAGATAGCTTTTCTCTGCTTCCTGCCCGACTTCAATCTGAACCACCAGCTGCGCATCATCAATGAGAATTTCATTGCCAACCGAAGCTCTGTACCCGATCCCCATCTGCTGTCAACGGATACTTTCTTTGTGTATGCCGTGGCCGTCTGCGTGCTGGTCTTTTCGTTCTTCACGATCGTTTTGGAGCACAAGTACCTGCGCCAAAGAATTGGCGATGCCATTTGGATGAACAGGTGCCTGGTCACACTGAAGAAGAGCAGCTCAACGGGCACGAGTCCTAGCACCCAACTAACGGTGGTTGACGACTGCGCCAAGGAGGAGCGGCGAGTGGAGGAGCTCATGGCACATCCGTCGAAGGAGTTTCCCCTGATCGTGAGCAAAGTGCGTAAGCGGTACAACAAGAAAGTGGTCGTTGATGGAATCAGCTTTGCCGCATCTCGGGGCGAGTGCGTTGGCCTCTTGGGCGTGAATGGTGCCGGCAAGACGAGCACATTCCAAATGATTGCCGCCAACCTTGCTCTGGATGGCGGTAGCATACGAATCGATGGCATCGATATTCGAAAAGACGAAGTGGGCTATCGCCATCGCTTTGGCTACTGCCCCCAGTACGATGCACTGAATAAGTTCATGACTGCCGAACAATGCCTGCACTACATGGCCCTGCTGCGGGGTCTGAGCAGCACCAGCGAAGGACCGAGTAGTGTGAAGGAAAACGTGAAATACTGGCTCGAAAAGATGCACCTGACTAAGTACCAGCAGGTCCAGGTGCGGCATTATTCGGGTGGAACAAAACGCAAACTGCTGGCTGCCATGGCCATGATCGGGTCCCCGACACTGGTGCTCCTGGACGAGCCAACGACTGGGGTGGATCCCATTTCCAGACGCTTTCTGTGGCAGTGCATCAAGGAGTTTCAGGGCCAGGACCGCACAGTGGTGCTCACTTCACACAGGTGGGGGAAACGCTTGAGCATTTCAGCATTTGCCAATTAAATATTATCTTTGTTTTCACAGCATGGACGAGTGCGAAGAGCTGTGCAATCGTCTGGCAATTATGGCCAATGGGAAATTCAAATGCCTGAACAACATCTGTGCCTTGAAGAGACTGAGCGGCTTTACTATAAAACTTAAAATGAGACAAGATACGGAAACGGAGGAGAACGTGGACACAATCACAAACACACTGAAGGCGCAGTTCGAGGGTCTGGAGTTGCGGGAGAATCATGCCGGTACCCTAACCTACTTTGTTAGCACCCAGGAGAACTTGGTCTATTGGTCGAAGGTGTTTAGGATAACCGAGGACCATCTGACCGATCGATTGGGCCACCTCGTTGCGGACTACTCGCTGAATGAGTGCACACTGGAGGATATTTTTCTCAAATTCGACAAACAATCAAAGACCCCACCCTCATCACAAACATCGTCGAACAGCTCACCCATTCTACACAATCCGGACGCGTCCCACTTTGTGTGATTCGGCACCAAAGCCAGACACTGACACAGAGCACAAGACTGCCGTCAGAGTAAGCTTCACTTACTTTTTCCTGACATCAGGATTAATTTGTTTAGCCCACGGCTCGGCACGGCCCTTTTCTCTTTTCTCTGACATCATTCCGGTACTTAGTGATACATTCGATCTGGATCTAAGACTGTGCGTTTCACCGAGTACCGGGTAAAAATACCCCACCTCTTGCTGCTCTGTCGCAAATTGGTTTTCAACCTTCATACGTTATCGACGTACACCTGTAGATATTTCGCATATAAATCTCACGATTTTTCATGATTTTTATTATCATAATGTGTCTTGAGCGGCTCTATTGAATCTCATCAAAAGAGGCTAATCCTTTAGGCGGCAGTAACTTGTGCTCAGCGTCTGTCGTATCTGTCGGATTTTTCTACTTAACTTGTGTATAATCATAATTTGAAGACTTACACACACACCTATATCAAAGATATCAACTTTAACCGACTAAAATAAAGCACTCTCTACACAGATATTTTTGAAAATATTTTGGAGATAATATTGATTAAAATATTGTCTACAACGACGAACTTCGAAATGTTAAACAGTTCTAACAGCTATATTTATTATTTTAGTTTAGTTCATACAAATGTATAGCTTTAAGGGCTTACTTATATTTATACATAATAATCAAATTTCGAATTCAAATTATTATAATTTACTTCATGTATTCCTTATAACGATTGGATTTCCTTGACCATTGACGTTAAGTTGGCGTAATAAGTTGGCCAAATGCCAAGAAAAATATATATTTATGAATTTAAAATGATGTATTATTATTGATATTTATTTTGTATTTACCCCTATGTATGATCCCTACTTTGTAAACATAAGTAAAGTAATTAAATGAAATATCAAAATCGAGCAACAATTTGTTTTAGATTCGGTAAACTTACGGTATCATTTCGGTATATTTTTGAGGGTCATGTTAATTGTATCGATAACTCCGCGGTCGACTGGTGGGGTCCACGGCCATGGCCCGCAGCAAAGTTTGGAAATATTACGATAAAATAGACAACAGCACGGCGCAATGTCAGCTCTGCGAAAGGATTATCAAAACTTCCGGCAACACGTCCAACTTGATGAAGCACATGAAGACCCACAAGCAAATGTAAGTGCTTCATGCCGTATGATAGCGTATCCTCTCCAGAGGGAGCTGATGAACCAAAAGCATTTATAAATTGCAGAGATCTCGACAATAATGAAGCTGTGGTGATGCGTGGCATCTTCAAGCCGCGTGTGTTGAAAAGGAAAATCAAAAAGTCTCCAACCTACGAGGGCCTCCCGTTCTTGTTCGAGGGGCAATATAACAGCAGCACCGAGCTGGCAATGAAAACCAAAGCGGAGACAGAGCATTTCAGAGAGCTGGATGATGATGTCTCTTGTCAGGCAGTTGAACAGGCTGCCATCTGGACGACTGGTGTTACGGAGTCAACGGCAGACACAGTCACTGCCGAGGACATTATAGAATTTGAGCCCAAGGAGGCGAACGATGTAGAGGAAGGTATTTGCAGCAACTTCCTCAGCAATCTGGAAGCTAGAATACCTGTCCACCGTTCGTTTCTTCAGGACATGGCCTTTTTTGTCTGCCGGGACAGGCATCCACTGCAGACAATTCAAGGCGAGGGATTCAAGCACTTGGTGAGTGCGTTGTGCCCAGGCTCCAAGCCACCCAGCGTGGATGAGCTGGAAACGTACATTTGCAACCAGCGACAACTGCAAGCAACGAAGCTGCGCCAACAATTAGCAAGTCTTTCCACACTCTCCCTAAGTGTTGCCCTTCACAATAGGCCAGAGAAGCGAAGTTACCTGGTACTGGCGGTACACTTCTACGAGGGACTGGAAAAGATATCCAGAACGTTGTCGGTACAAGGCTTGCCCGAGCATTACACTGACAGCCAGATTGTGGAGCGTATGGAGCGGGTATGTCGACGCTTCGGCATAAACAAGGCAAAGATCACCTGCGTGGTGACAGGTGGCTGTCGTCTGCTCGAGGATGCTGTCACGTCCCTGCTGGGGGATCATAGACATATACCCTGTTTTGGCTATCTGCTGAATACCATACTAGAGGCCACAATGCTCCGCAAGGAGGTTCTTCACTACAGCGAGAAGGTTCGCCCCTACGTTGCCTGCTACTTCGACAGTGGGGTCCCCAACTCACAAAGAAAGCTTCACCTGGATGTGCATCAACGCCCCCTGAGCACCTTTGATATGCTGGAGGGATACGTCAGGGAAGCCCCGCAGCTGTCCAAATGCGTGCCACTCGAGATTAGCCCGCCGCTGTCAGAGGAAGAGCTGGAACAGTGTCGTGAACTGCTTGGTGTCCTGAAGCCGCTGGCCAGCTCAATGAGGGAGCTCAGTCGAGCAGGAGAGACATCATTTCCCGTGGCTAGCAAGGCCTTGCCCATAGCATACACCCTCATCAACGAATTGAAGAAGAACCGAAGCCCAGAGATTCAGTTGACCTACGATCTGCGCATGTTTCTGGTCGGTCAGCTGGAGGATTGCTTTTATAGCATAGAGAATAATGTCCAACTTGCTATGGCAACCCTGCTGGATCCCCGCTTTCGCACCATGCCTTTTTCCAGAGTATTGGCGTCCCAGTACAAGAAGGATCTGCATGAGATTTTTCAGACACACGTAAAGCCTTGCGAGGCAGCCACTGTTATAGAGGATGCTACCGAAAACTATGACATTTGGGCAGCGTTCAAGGCTCTGTCGCATGAGAAGGAGCAGCACAGGCAGAGAACAGAGCCCAATGACCGGGAGGATGAGATCAGCAGCTATTTTGATGGAAGAATTAGTAACCTACAGGAGGAGCCAATGAAGCTGTGGGAAAATCTCATGCATTTGTATCCCTTTCTGCATGGTCTGGCCAAAAAGTATCTGCACATTCCGGCCACCGCTGTGCCGCCGGCGAGTCTGTTCACGGACACAGTGGCGGACGCAAAACTGACTGACTCTAGCATGGAGAGCACGCTCTTTCTGGCAGATATCCCATTGGATGAGTGGTAATTATAGTAACATTTTTCTATTAAAGCAAAATATTTATTTTTTACCAACGTTAATACATTTTGATTTTGATTAATTAATACTGTAAATACTTTAGTACATTAAATACCTCAAGTACTTTAAATACTAAATAAATACCTTTCAATTTGACAGAAAATTTGGCACCTTTTTCATGAATATACCTTGGTATGAGAATGTAGAATATGAAAAACAAATGTAATTTAAAGCCATTTTCAGGTTACATCGAATGCTAATTCGTAATGAGCAAAAAACTCCTGATCGTTGCAAACCAAATCTCAATTTATTGGAAAATGTAAAAAAAAAACTTGTCACAAGTCCGCATTTCCCCGACAGGTGTCTCTGTTGCTAATTACATAAATCCGTAGTTAATATGTAGCAAAAGTGTAGTTATCGTGTAGTAAAACTGCTGGCAAAAAAAATATTGATGACGTTTTTTTCGCATCATTTTTAATGTGGAATTAAAAGTGAAACATTTCAATATGCACCTGCATAAAAAACACAAATAACACGCCGCGTGCCGAGAGTTGACCACGGAGCCATCGAGGAACACCACACAGCCGACGCAGAGCAGCCAGCAGCGAAAGTTGCTGTCGTTTCCGCAATCTGCTGAACAACACAACGCACAGGGCGAGGGCGAGAGAAGCAGCAGCAGCAAGAAAGAGGGCCACTTGGAGAACTCGGGATAACAATATAAAGGTCGACCTTGGGAGTTGCATATGCACAATATGCAAA
Organism: Drosophila guanche; assembly: GCF_900245975.1. Lineage (NCBI taxonomy): Eukaryota > Metazoa > Arthropoda > Insecta > Diptera > Drosophilidae > Drosophila > Drosophila guanche. Next base: position 21,444 of record NW_022995752.1, on the reverse strand, counting down.
GTAACTCCACGAAAACCAAGGAAATGTTTATTGTGCGTGCTCTAGAGAAAATCCTTGCCGACAAGGACATACGGCGCTCCCACCACTCGCAGCTGAAAAAGTCCTGCGACTCGGCACTGGAGCAGATCAAGGCGGAGCTGATCAGCGCCGGCCAGATTGCCGAGGGCAATGAGCTGCCCTGCGCGGCCCTGCCGCTGCCAAAGAACGATGCGGCCAGCATCATCAATGCCGAGACCTACTTCCTGCCCTTCGAGCTGGCCTGCAAGAGTCGCTCGCCGCGAATTGTGGTCACAGCCCTGGACTGCCTGCAAAAGCTGATTGCCTACGGACATCTGACGGGCTCCATCCAGGACTCGGCCAATCCCGGCCATCTGCTAATCGATCGCATTGTCATCACCATATACGGCTGCTTTAGCGGTCCCCAGACGGACGAGGGCGTACAGCTGCAGATCATTAAGGCTTTGCTCACTGTGGTCACCTCGCAACATGTCGAGATCCACGAGTTTACGCTCCTCCAGGCTGTGCGCACCTGCTACGACATTTACCTGTCCAGCAAGAACCTAGTCAATCAGACGACAGCGCGGGCGACGCTCACCCAAATGCTGAACGTCATATTTGCCCGCATGGAGAATCAGGTGTACGAGGTGCCTCCACCCCCGCCCACAAACGGCAGCATACACTCGGCAGTGTCCGAAGACTGCAATGGAGAGGACTCACTGGCGGATAGTGACGAAGTCATTGCCTCGGAGCTGCTGGCTGAGATCATAACAGGTAAGGAGGAAGGCTGCCAAGATATCTTTGGACCACATTCTGCTGATGCCTGGTCATGGTGAAATTACTTACACAGGGCGCTCTCTATCGGAGACCACTACTCAATCTCTATCCCTTTCTAGCGCTTGTCTTTTTGAACACGGTGAATAAGTTACAACTTCACCTTTCTTGTAATTTCACCATGTGCCTGCTGATCTATTGTTGAGTTATTGAATAGCAATTAATATTAATTTATTTTGCAGCTGCCTTCAATGAGGCCTTCAAAGATCAGGAAACCACCGAAGTGGAGGCTGTGCTTGTGAACGGCAACGATTCTTCGTCCCATTCGGATCCCGACAGCGTTGAGCTGCACAACGAGAACGATGCCGTTGTTACGGCCAAGTTTACACACATTCTGCAGAAGGATGCATTTCTGGTGTTTCGATCGCTGTGCAAGCTCTCGATGAAACCCCTGCCGGAGGGACATCCTGATCCCAAGTCGCACGAGCTGCGCTCCAAGGTGCTGTCGCTGCATTTGTTGCTGCTGATACTGCAGAATGCGGGGCCAGTCTTCCGCTCCAATGAGATGTTCATCATGGCCATCAAGCAGTATCTGTGCGTGGCCCTGTCCAACAATGGCGTCAGTCTGGTGCCGGAGGTCTTTGAGCTGTCGCTCTCGATCTTCGTGGCGCTGCTGTCCAACTTTAAAGTACACTTGAAGCGTCAGATCGAGGTCTTCTTCAAGGAGATTTTCCTCAACATTCTGGAGGCGAACTCGAGCAGCTTCGAGCACAAGTGGATGGTCATTCAAGCGCTGACGCGCATCTGTGCCGACGCTCAGTCTGTGGTGGATATTTACGTAAACTACGACTGTGATTTCTCGGCGGCCAATCTGTTTGAGCGGCTGGTCAACGACCTGTCCAAGATAGCGCAGGGCCGGCAGGCACTCGAGCTGGGCGCCAATCCCATGCAGGAGAAGTCCATGCGCATCCGTGGCCTGGAGTGTCTCGTCTCCATCCTCAAGTGCATGGTGGAATGGAGCAAGGATTTGTATGTGAACCCAAATATGCCCGTGCCAGCGCTGCAGGTGCAGTCCCCCACGACAACAGAGGATCATTCGGCGGACACCACCATACAGACGACGTACAGTGGCTCCAGCCACAGCCTCAACTCCAACCAGGAGCAGCTGCAGGATCTGCCCGAAGCGCTGGAGGAGCGCAAGATGCGCAAGGAGGTGATGGAAACGGGCATTGAGCTCTTCAATCGGAAGCCCCAGAAGGGAGTGCAGTTCCTGCAGGAGAAGCAGCTGCTTGGAGCCACCTGCACGGACATTGCCCGCTGGCTGCACGACGACGAGCGCCTGGACAAGACCGTCATTGGAAATTATCTGGGCGAAAACGATGATCATTCGAAGGAGGTGATGTGCGCCTACATCGATGCCTTCAACTTTCGCCAGATGGAGGTGGTGGCCGCTCTTAGGATACTCCTCGAAGAGTTTCGGCTGCCGGGAGAGGCGCAAAAGATTGATCGCCTGATGGAGAAGTTTGCCAGCAGATATTGCGAGTGCAATCCGCAGAATCAGCTATTCCAGAGTGCAGACACGGTGTACGTGTTGGCCTTCAGCATTATCATGCTAACGACGGACCTGCACTCGCCGCAGGTCAAGCACAAGATGACCAAGGAGCAGTACATCAAAATGAATCGTGGCATCAGCGACAGCAAGGCGGACCTGCCCGAGGAGTATTTGTCGTCCATCTACGATGAGATTGCCGAGCACGAGATCAAGATGAAGAACAACACGGGCATGCTACAGCCCAAGCCCAGCGGCAAGCAGCCCTTCATCACCGAAAAGCGGCGCAAGCTGCTCTGGAACATGGAAATGGAGGTGATCTCGCTGACGGCCACCAACCTCATGCAGTCCGTCTCGCACGTTAAGTCACCCTTCACATCGGCCAAGCACCTGGAGCACGTGCGTCCCATGTTCAAGATGGCCTGGACCCCATTCCTGGCCGCCTTCTCCGTGGGTTTGCAGGACTGCGACGATCCGGAGATAGCCACACTCTGCCTGGATGGCATCAGGTGCGCCATCCGCATAGCCTGCATCTTTCACATGTCGCTGGAGCGTGATGCCTACGTGCAGGCTTTGGCAAGGTTCACGCTGCTGAACGCCAACTCACCCATCAACGAGATGAAGGCCAAGAACATAGACACCATCAAGACGCTCATTATGGTGGCCCACACGGATGGCAACTATCTCGGCAGCAGCTGGCTGGACATTGTCAAGTGCATCAGCCAGCTGGAGCTGGCCCAGCTCATTGGCACGGGTGTGCGACCGCAGTTCCTCTCCGGCGCCCAGACCACGCTCAAGGACTCGCTGAACCCCAGCGTAAAGGAGCACATCGGGGAGACGAGCAGCCAGAGCGTTGTGGTGGCTGTCGATCGCATTTTCACGGGCTCCATGCGGCTGGATGGCGATGCCATTGTCGACTTTGTGAAGGCCCTGTGCCAGGTGTCGTTGGATGAGCTGCAGCAGCAGCAGCCACGCATGTTCTCCCTTCAGAAGATCGTGGAGATTAGCTACTACAACATGGAGCGCATCCGTCTGCAGTGGTCGCGCATCTGGCAGGTGCTCGGCGAGCATTTCAATGCCGTTGGCTGCAACAGCAACGAGGAGATTGCCTTCTTTGCTCTCGACTCGCTACGCCAACTGTCGATGAAGTTCATGGAGAAGGGAGAGTTTAGCAACTTTCGCTTCCAGAAGGATTTCCTGCGCCCCTTCGAGCACATCATGAAGAAGAACGCCTCGCCCGCCATCCGTGACATGGTGGTGCGTTGCATAGCCCAAATGGTCAACTCACAGGCCCACAACATTCGCTCCGGCTGGAAGAACATCTTCAGCATCTTCCACCTGGCTGCGGGGGACCATGAGGAGCCCATTGTGGAGCTCGCCTTCCAGACCACGGGCAAGATCATCGGCGATCTGTACCACCGGCAGTTTGCCGTCATGGTGGACTCGTTCCAGGATGCCGTCAAGTGTCTGTCGGAGTTTGCAACCGCCCGTTTCCCGGACACCAGCATGGAGGCCATTCGGCTGGTGCGCACCTGCGCCCAGTGCGTGCACGAGGCGCCCCAACTGTTTGCTGAGCACGCGGGCATGGAGAACGACGCTTCGGTGGCGGAGGAGGATCGCGTGTGGGTGCGCGGCTGGTTCCCCATGCTCTTCTCGCTCTCCTGCGTGGTGAATCGATGCAAGTTGGATGTGCGCACGCGCGCCCTCACGGTGCTCTTTGAGATCGTAAAGACCTACGGAGACAGCTTCAAGCCGAACTGGTGGAAGGATCTGTTCAATGTGATCTTCCGCATCTTCGATAACATGAAGTTGCCGGAGCACTTGACCGAGAAGTCCGAATGGATGACAACCACCTGCAATCACGCCTTGTACGCCATCATTGACGTCTTCACGCAATACTTTGATGTGCTCGGCCACCTGCTGCTGGAGGAGCTGTTCGCCCAGCTGCACTGGTGCGTCCAGCAGAGCAACGAGCAGCTGGCCCGCTCCGGCACCAACTGTCTGGAGAATCTGGTCATCTCGAATGGGTTCAAGTTCAACGAGGTTACCTGGGATAAGACTTGTCAGTGCATTCTGGACATCTTCAATGCGACGCTGCCACAGGATCTGCTCAGCTGGCGACCCAAGGGACATGCCAGCCACCCCACCTCGCTGCAGGAACACAATCACTTCGAGGCTCTGCACATACGATGCGTGGTGCAGCTGGAGCTGATCCAGACCATGGATAATATTGTCTTTTTTCCGGCCACATCGCGGAAGGAGGATGCCGAAACGCTGGCGCAGGCAGCAGCAGACTTAACAGGCGGACGTAGCGGCTCCCAATCGCAGCTGCTTGACTGCCAGCGTGAGGAGCAGGGCATGTATGGTTATCTCAGAACACGCCAGCTGCTCACCCTGGCCGATTGTCTGACGCAATCGCATCGCTTTGCCAAGCGCTTCAATGCCGACCAGGAGCAGCGCAGTCTGCTGTGGCGTGCCGGCTTTAAGGGTTCCGTGAAGCCCAATCTGCTCAAGCAGGAGACCTCCTCGCTGGCCTGTGTGCTGCGCATTTTCTTCAAGATGTATGGCGACGAGAACCGGCGCAGTGACTGGCCGGGCATAGAGCAGGAGCTGGTGCAGGTATGCAAGGAAGCGCTGGCCTACTACCTGAGCCTGCAAAGCGAAGCGCATCGCGATGCGTGGACATCGTTGCTGCTGCTTATCCTCACACGCCTCCTCAAGATGTCCGATGCAAGGGTGAGTAGTACTTTAACCCTTTCTACTCCTACAATATCCTTAATGTTTGTTTATCTCCCTCTTGCAGTTTGCCACGCACGTGTCCAACTATTACAGCCTGCTGTGCGAGATGATGTGCTTCGACCTAAAGCCCGAACTGAGAAGTGTCCTTAGGCGCGTGTTCATGCGCATTGGTCCAGTATTTAATATAGTGAATGTTAAATAGTCAAGGAAAAGCCTCAGTTGACTAGACTGGACTTGGCCATGTTAATAGATTGCTCCCACTAATTCCCAATAATAGTTTATCCAGCACTCCTTTCGGTTCCCTTTTGGTTTTGTTGTTACATACACCACTACACATACGAGTATATATATATATTTTTATTATATTTATAAACAAATACATAGGCAAGATGTATTGTTCAGTAGGCTTAAAGAGAAATGTTGTTGTTTTTACATATATACATACATATATACCATACACATACATACATTTATATATGCTATGTAAGCCTTTAATGTCTTTTCCGAGTTCCGAATTTGTACTACTTTGTTTCCACTCCTCCAATATTCCCCCCCTTCTTACCTATTACCAATTAAAGTGTAGCGTAAATAACAATTAAAGCGAGTAAATTGTGTAGCCTGTACATTGCTAGTGTTAACTTAAATCAAATTCTATATATAAAAATACATATATAAAGATATATTTCAAATATACAAATATTACCATTATTACCAAATTATTTTAATCGATTACTTAATTTCCTTTATGTAGGTTTAGAAGCTGCGAGGGCGACTATGACACACTTCTAGCCGCCCATAAATATATTATTCGCTTAGTATTTTCTATCAGCTCATTGCTGAGCAAGTTTCAGCAGGTTTGCCAACTCTTGTAAGACAAAATCGGCCGATTGGAGGTTGAAATTGCAAGATATTCTTAAAGCTATACCCAACCTCATCGCTAAGCGGTTTTAGATTTGAATAATCAGTTGGGTATGAAACAGCTTTCCGAAATGTGGCTGCCGCATTTGCTCACAGTGTGCCAAGAACGAACCCGTGTGATAATTCCGAAGGAGTGTTTGGTGTGGTTCAACCCCACAAATAAAAACAGTCACAACAAGGGACTTCGCAGGATAATTCTGAGCCAAAGTGGGATTTCAGCAAATAAAGCCATGCAGCCAGTTTTCTTGGCTATCTTTCAATCTTCAAAATCGTAAGACAATCAATGGTAAATATTATGCAACGACCACATTTGGAAATTGAGTCCAACGTTGAAGTCATCTCCACAATTGAGTGTTGTGAGCGCCTGTACAAACTAAATTTTTTGTAAGGAAAAAAAAAATGGAAGAGATGCCATAGAAAATATGTAAAGCTAAAAAGATATTATTTTGACACATCGTGCATATAAAGATCTGGTTACTTGTTATTCGGGCATGCTAAATTGTCTTTTAAGATCTAAGATCTGATCTGATTATTTTAGCCATCATGAGATCATTTATAGCACCACCCAAACCAAATAACACAGCAAATTTCTTTATATTTCTGTCATGTTCTCCAAATTTACAAAAAACTCAAATAAAATGCTTTGCATTTTTGTACATTTTTTGCCCGTTCTTTGGGAACCATATTGATGGCATTTTTATTATGCCCCAGTCGTGTGCTACGAATTTATTTGAATTGAGGGAGGAGAGCATCAGAACACGGACAGGACGGACACGACAGGGTCTGGTCTGCGAAATGGTTTTCATCCCACACGAAAGAGCATCTACATCTTCATCTATCTTTGAGTATATTTTGATTTTGATTGAACCACAAACACGTAAAGACCAATTCACAGATTTTACCATTGAATTTCATTTATTTATTTTGCACACTCCCTATTGGAAGAGTTCCATTCAAATGCAGAATATCTGCCACCCAAGCGATGTTAGACTTTTGGTCGAGAGAAATTAAAACTAAATTGAACTAAAAGAGATACTATTACAACTATTTAAGGAAATGGTCTGTTAGTTTAGTAGTTTGGAAGGGGACTGCAATTAGTAGCATATTTAAGGTGCGTGGATTTTTCAGACCATGAATTACTCATGAAAGGAATATTTTGATCTAAAAAGCGAAAGGAAAAACTTTGTAGGTTCTGAAAGCGATCATTAACCCTGATCTGATGATTTATAAATAAGTACTTTACCAAGAAAAATTAACTAGATTAAAATGAAGGAATGAACTTTAAATAAGTAGTTTGAATCAAAGCTCGTCCTTTTATAATATGAAATGGGGATGTGTGTAGGTTTCCGATAGCCGAGTTTATTATTCGTTAAATTTCATTATACAGCCGCAGGCAGTTTGACCTGCTCCACAAAAATATTTGTATCTTTTTTAAACGGCACTAGGTATAAATAAGTAGCTAATTGTTTTGCTGCTAGGATTGGATCCACTCTACCTTCATTTAGTATCTACATAAGACTGTCCATTGGCATATTTCGCAAGCCAGTCCAGTCAGTTCCGAGTATCTATTGTTTGTTTGGCCAATTTCGTGCCACAGTCCAGTCCACATGACATGGGATGACTGTTTTCGTGTTGTTTTCGTTTGTTTGATGGTTAAACAGTTCGATTAACACGCACCGCACTGACGTTAACTGGTCTGAACAGAGATTATCAAGTCGAATCAACGGATTGTATGTGTCCCGGAGAAGAGGTTCCGTGTGTGGGTTTCTATAGTGTGAGCTGGAAATTCTAAGCCATGCGCTAATGAATCTAGTTAATATGTCAATTCCATAGGAAACTTAATCACGCTCTCCATCGGTCGACTTCTGATTCGATTTGCGAAAGATCTCAGCGAGAGGTGTTAATTGAGGGCGACTCGTTGTTTTTTAGAGAGGGGTGCACAGAGTGCACAAAATATACTACAGAGCACAAACCAAATCCACATAAGCCACCACCAAATACAGTTCAAGATCTTTGACTAGCTTTATGGGTGTACCTCTTATAAAAAGAGATATAAGAGCTGCTTCCAACATCTGCTGCCAGAAAACAGAATAAAAATTAATCCCTAGCCACGCGCATCTCAAAAAATAATTGTAAAAGATTCTCTACTCATATAAAAATATTATAAAAGTAAATATTAGGATGCTGGATAGCCTGACCATTTTAAAAAGTTCTTTTTGTCGGGGGCAGTGCAAATAATTAGCTAACAAAAGCTCGAAAATATTGTTTGCAGGCTTCGGTTGTGCTGTACTGGGTTGTGGCTGTGTGTCACTGAGAAAGTTCAACACTTGTCGCATTCGCCTTGATAAGTTGCTTGAACTGTCTGAAAGTTCTCTCCGTGAATCACGATGAAAAACAGTAATCATCTTAGATTAGACTTATCTAAAGCAAATACAGCCAAAATCTCTCAACTTTTAGGCAAATATTTGTTATCCGAAACTACTGCTACTTTTTTGTGGCTTTACTTCTTAATTATTATTTAATATTTTTCCCATATTATATACGAAAACTGAATTAATATCCTTGAAAATAATCCTTTTAACGATCCTGGCAATCATCAGATTAAAGTTTCATGGAACATTGGAAAAGCTGCCGTAATATCACATATCCTTAGTCAGGTTCTGAGCCGTTGTGTATTCATAATTTACCTTAACTATTGATTTGGGTTTTTGTACAAAGTATACCCTGTCAGGCAATTCATTATGAATCCATGCGAAGTAGCAACAAAAAGTGTTCTAGTTCTGTTTCCACCTTTCGTTCCGTTCCGTTCCCCTAGCAGCCAATCTGCACTGCACGATCGCAGTGGTTCCGTGCCGTTCCGTTCCCTCCCTGTAACCTCTCCAGTCACATGGGCTCCGACCAGCTAATTCCCATTAACAATAATTACTCGACCTTGAAGTCAACTGTCAGAGCGGGAGCTTAAATCAAATTCCATCCAGATACATTCCCATTTTCATTTCCATTTCCATTTGGCAAAAGGCGGAAGCAAATTTGCAAACTGCAAACAAAAATGCACGTGAGAAGGGTCGGACCGAAATGGTGTGGGGTGCGGATAGGGGTGAGGTAGGGTAGCCGACAAAGCGTTCAACGGTGCCAATAAGTGCAAGGTTAATTCGATTTTAAGCTAAAATTCCACTGGCAGGAGTGGGATAACATTTAATCCAGACGCAAACACACCAAAAACTTCATGCGCGCGCGGCTCACATTAATTGTACACACGCAGGGGAAAACATATAATCAATTTTCAATCCGATAATCGTGTTAGCAGGGGGATGTATATTATATTGAGCAACGGAAACAAACGGAAGAAAAGTGAAATTAGTGACAAATTTTGTGCTTAACTCGCTGAAGTGGCTTCGTGCTATGCGGAGACTGAGCCTAATGGAATAACATGAACATAGCGTTGATGGGATGAGAATTATGGATCCCTGTTGCTCTCCACCCTCTACCGGGCTGTCAATTGAGAGCTCAGCCTGAACAGTTTCCCCTCAAAACTACTGCGATTAGAGTGTGTCGCCATAGCCATTCCCCTTTGGGATATATAGGGTACACATACATGTACATATGTATGTGTGTATGTATGTGTGTACGTTGTCGAAAGTGCGATCGCGATCACGCTTTAAGTCCCCAGTGCAGGAACAAAAACAATGCGAAAAAGTACAGCAACAAAGTCACAAAAAAAAAATGATGGCGAGCAATTTACAAAAAAATATTCAGCACAGTGGAATATAACCGACAGAAAGTGTATGAAAATCGATTGAACAACCGCAATCAATGCAAGCAGCTTCCGTTTCTTTCAGTTTCAAGCTAACATATTCACCTTTGTCGGAAGTAGTTTAAGCGTAAACGGATTACCTATGCACACCACAGTGCCGGACTCAAGTACGAGCACGAAAGCAAACTATTGAACCCAGCAGCCACTGTCAACAGTTCTAATGACACCTCATGCCTCCCCCAGTGCTTCCCGTTCTCTGTTCCATTCAACCAAAGAGCTTGGGGTTAAACAGTAGTTTAGTTCTCTGTCGCGCTCGCTCTCTCTCTCTCGGTGTCGCTCGCCGCTCGTCGCTCTCTTTGCTTGTGGGGGCCTCTCGTGAGGTGCGTGCTGTGGTGTGTGCTGTCAAGTTTCAAGTCAGCGGCGCTGCCCCGAGTCGGGCACAGTCTACAATCAGCGGACTACCCAAACAGTCGCCGTCGTCTCCCGTTTCGCATTTCGCGTGGCTCTGTTCCCGATTCCCACTTACGCGGTGCTCTATAAAATATTCAGCCAGATCCTTAACAAGAGTCAGACGCGTGCCGAAGTTCGCGAGTGAAGCAACCCATCAAGTGTCCCCCTCCAAAAAAAGAAGAAGTCCAATTCAAGATGAGCCACCACTGGGGTTACACCGAAGAGAATGGTAAGCCGCCGCGAGCGAACGCCGCTTTTTATTTGTTTGTTTATTTTGACCCGATCGGGTACGGTACCGAAGCAGCTTTGGGTTTGTTTACCGATTACCGAAAACAACTTCCCTGCTCGCTCTTTTCGCTCCTCTCCGCACCGGCCTTCGTTCGGTCAGACAAGTCTGCTTTGCCTTTATCGCGTCTTACCGCCGAGATTTGTGGAGATTTTTGAGTCATACGCACGCTGCGTCTGCGTGCAACAATATAATACAGATCAGAGCAGTCTTTGAAGCTGTCGACAGGTTGTGGCCAGTTCTCCACTCCCCTGGGATTGCAAGCGTCAGTTTGGAATTTTTCCGGATTGCTTGTCTGGCGTATCTGACAAATACGTCATGCCCGAATCAGACAGAATTCTGTAAATTTAATTCCCAACGATAAGATATCGGCTAGATATAACAGCCAGCGCTCAAAGGGGCATGAGGGGGATGGACCTAACCCAATAAAAACCACATACATACATAATAATCGTACTCATAAGTACTGGCAGATTCAGCGACACACATGAGTGACGACTACACCCTCAATAAATAGGCAATTAGTCAGATAATTAAACGGTTAAAAGTGCTTCAGAGAAATGGTCATAGTCATTGATTTGGGGCTTATCGTAAGGGTTTCAGATTACAAATTAAGTGAAAGAAAAACCAATTGTTCTCTGGCGTAATACTAGAAAACTTCCGAAGAGAGAGAGAGAGAGAGTGAAAGAGTGAGTGATCCCACAGTGATTACACAAGACACAAGACACGATATTCTGTATGAAATTCATCGCCTTGCACTTCAATTACATGGCTCATAAGCTCAACAAACCCAATGAACAAGCGCCGATCTAACGCGGGCAAACAAACTTACGAACCGAGCCGAACCGACTTGGACACGTTCTATTCGCTGGCACTCATGAATAATGGGCGAAACGCAGTAATTATATTGTGCTGGCAAACGGGGCTGGTGGCGTTCGGGGGGGGTTTTCGCACGGGCCGTGTCTCGTGATCGCCGACGCTCTCTGGGTGCTTCCCATTTAACCAGTCTCAGTCCCGGTCTTCAGCAAACGAGTTCGACTTATACCGACACACACTCACGCACGACAACTTCATGCTCGAATTCTCATTCGCTTGCCCGTCCCTGTCTCTTGGTGTTCGGCTCTCTGCGCGCCGCTTCGAAGGCAGTTCATTTACTTGTCAAGTGCACGTTCTTGGTCTGTTAAGGACACATTGCAGACCGGTTCCACAGTCAGCACTTGACCAATGTCTTTGCAAAGGCCTAGCCATACATATGAAATTCCCATTTTTCGACAATTTCAATTGATTTGCTTAAATGGCGCTGATTGCTCTGATTGATTTGATTCGATGCTGCTGCTGGTAACTTTCCAATGCAAGAAGCTCCTTCATCACGCAGCTTCCTCTTTGCGACCAGACCAGTACGACTTTTGTATTAGTATTCCTTCAAGATTGCCCGATTAGTGCCACAATTCTAATCAAATCGCTCAGGTTTTCTAGCCTCTGACCCTCCAACAGCTGTACATACACATTTGCACATGTATTCATACGATTACGAAGTCCCGCATACTTCGGAGAGATTAAAACTCTCGTGTTTGCACGAAGATCAATAAAACGTTCCGACAGCACTGATTTCCCTTCAGCTGATCAGGCGTGCAATTTCATATCTTTCATTGAAACACTTCCGAAACAACGTGATGGTAGTGGTTATATTTTATCTAAGATTCTAGTGTTTATTTTTGTAAGAAAGAAACCTTTGAGCAGGGTGCTATATCATCTTAATGTCATAGTCAGAATGATCGATTGGTTTATAATTACTTCAATGATATATAATTTATTGTCTTATCACGTTCCTATGTAGATCTCCATTATCTAGAATATGTACAAATATAGTTATTGGCTTGCACTGAGAAAACACGCAAGATATTTGGAATCGAACTTCAAAGTACATCAATGGAAGTCGTACGCTTGTTTACCCTATAATCATCATCAGATGAGGATTCCCATTAGATTCAATATTTATTGTGGACAGACTGGAGGAGAAATATTTCTCACGCAAGGAACGTGCAAGAAATTGCCAGTTTGATATTATTTTTGGCTAGATCTAACGCTTGAATTGCCCATCGAGATATTTTATTAAGGTGTGCTAATAAAATGTTGCTGAAAATTGAATTGATATATATTTGAGTATAGATGGAGGGTGCTAAAAAGACATATCAATTTATGAGTTTGGAAAATTTTGAGAAAATAAAAAAAACCGAAAACATTTCAATTAGCCCCCACACCTTATAAGTATCAGCAGACATGGAAGAAAACGATATGGGGTATGAGGAGTGTTTCCATTAGGCCCGAAATGCACTTGTGCTCAGGCTTTCGATGTATTTAATGACAATTCAATTATTCCATTTGCGGTTTATTGTCCCCAATTCAGCATTTCATTTTCTGAATTTCACATGCAAAAAAATAATTACGGCAAACAGAATGTTGCAGGTGCTGGGATGGCTTGTAAGAGACAAAGTTAGACCAAGGCTGAGCACTGCTGGGTCTTCTTTAAACGAATGGGGATGGTAATAATAGTCGAACAAAGCACAAAGCAGTTGTCTGAAGGGTTGTTGCTTTTTAGCCCGGTCAATTGAGTGTGCCTATAAAAAGAAATAAAACACGGAGTGCGACATTATATCATCAGAATTGCTCTGACTCATAATTTTGGATTGCTACTGGGTTCTGGAAAGTGAATTGAGTTACTTGACCCAAACCAGTTTTTGTCAAAAGTTTCCTTACGATCGTCCCTCCAGGCCAGGCCTGGCCTGACACACGCAACAAACTCGTGATTGCATCCATTTCATTTCCGATGATTCCCCCAGATATTATCATGCAAGGCTCGCTTAGAATCGCTTAACTCGTAAAATCGTAAAGACGTAAATACGTAAATGCTAATTGCAAGTGTTTTATTTTCTTTTGTTTTTTCGCTCTCTCTCTCTCTGTTTTTTATTTGAATTCTCTTTTATATCTTACTTTTATGCCAAGACACTTTTTGTGTAATTTTGAATGGATGTTTTTGGTAGACAGCAACAAGCTTTGTTTGGAATTGTTCTCTCGCTCTCGGTTGGAATGGGGAAAGCAAAACGAGACTGCAGCTTTAAGGGAAAAGTTCGTTTCGCTGAGATTCCAACGAAAGATCATTATAGATTCCATTTGGCGGGGCGTGTGTGTTGTTGCTTCCGGAACAAGTTTCTCGAAGACAACTTTCAGCTGGTGCCCAGCCCGGGGCCTTTGTGGGGATAGGATATAGATATCGATACTCAGTTCAATTGAAAATCATTAATTACCACAATTCTGAGAATCGAATCTAAATTGAAACAAAATAAAGTGCAAGTCGAGGGAATGTTTGGAAATTATTCGAGTTTCCCAAAGATCGTAAATTAATGGATCAATCTACAACCATTTGTTTGCTTTTCGGTTATGGCTAGAGTTACTTTTCGCCAAATTCAGGCGTGTTCTACTCTTCCCTACCCTTACCTTCCCTTACTTTTTATTTTCCTTTCATTTATTTTTATAATGTTTACGCAAGTGCTCCTCTAGTGTGTGTTTTTTTACCCACTCCACTCCACAATCCATTGTTATCAGAGCAGAAACACAGGCTATAGTGTAAATACTACAGGAGAAACGTCGCCAGAAGATCTTACTCGAAGCATTTACATCAGACGGCAGCAGCACCCAACTTGGTAAACAATCAAATAAAAAGAAAAGCTGAGATGATCTGAGAGATAGAGTTAAATAAAAACTGATTACGTATTATAAAAGAAAAGGTGTTATATATGGCCGGATATTTGCACATGGCTGCTAAGTTACGAAAGGATCGCTCCCTCAAATTCCTCTGTATGCCAAACACGGCGTATACGTGATGTGCCTACGTGATGCAGGCCCATTGTTTGATTTTCTGACTGTCCAAGGGGAAGTTTCCTTTGATAAATGCATTTCACCTGACTTTTTTCCATTATCAATTAAATATAGGACTTTGACGAAATTAATGCCAAAAAGCTACAGGGCCTTTGACGCTTTGAGCTCAGTCATTTATCATGCGGCAAATGAGGCTTTTCCCTGAGTCTTGTGGTTAGATAAGACCCGCTGGAAGCCCCTGGCCTTCGGGTCTGCACTTGGGCATACAAACATATTCATACATTGTTGTTTTCGGGTTAGTCAACCAGCCCTAGAGTATACCCTTCCATCCACAAACCCAACCTACAAGACATACCACACTCTAGCGGTTTATCTGGAGCGTGCGTCTGCAGCGATCCTATCACATGACTACCCGCTTGGCGGGTTTCCAGAGTGATTTTACTGGCACGTGACGTTGTTCTACGAGTCAATATTTGCTCTCACTTTGCGCACGCCCGACAGTAATTAAAAAATTCGTATGGCATGGTATGAGTACATATACTTTTATAAATTATAAACTGCAGCAAACAGGAGAACGAACAGAACGGGCAAATACATTTGTTGCCACAGCCGCTTGTTCAGATAAAATTTCTAGACAAATATTATGAGTATCAGATGAGCGGACTGCCGAGCCATTTGCATTCATAATATGCTAACTAAATGTTTAAGCTGAAAATTATTAGGAGGAAGTATCTGCCTGGTCATAATGTGCAATGCCACATTCTGAGCAAACAGTATTTTATTTAATTATATAACTATGCATGCACAGGAATATTCTCTTGATACAAAATGTTATTGAACTTCAAACCCCAACGACAGTTTGCTGATATGGCAATGCATGAACATAGCATCCCAATATTGATCCATTCCTTGAATAATTTATATGATTAGTAGCTAATTTTGTTAAGAATATATGCTACTAACGAGTTCATGTTTTAAAATATGATCATACCATACAAAAGAATTTTTGTTAATTGTAAAAATTCAAGAATCTATAGAGTTGGTAGAAAGCTTAATATCTAGCCATAACTTTAGGTATATCCATTCTATCACCAATAATTGCAAGTCCTGTGAAAGATTGTAGAATTTTCTATTGTATTCTTCTACTTGTATGAGGAAGTGATCTACTCATTGAGGCCTACAGCCTAATTTTTGTCTCAGACAAAGTACAAAAAGACTGTCGCACAGTTTTATCAAAACTGGAAAATGTGCATAAATAAAGTCATTGTTTTCGGTTCAACCAAAGCTGCCCAAAGAATTCTCTCATCCTAAGTGGACTTTTAATCAGTCACATTAAAAAAGTGATTGTAATGATTTGTCACACTTCAACTTTAATTTTGTGTAGTGGGAAAAAACATTGTGGGAAATTGAAATTTGATTACAACCATAATGACCCATAATTATTGTTCAGGGAAATTATTCGCTGGCACAAATGGGAATTAAATGAATTGATTTGATTTATTGTTTCATATCTATAAACACTTCGCTGAGGGGACAACAATTAGTGAACAAATATCTAATGATAGTTCAAATTTGTTCTGTGTATTTTCCCAGGACCCGCACACTGGGCCAAGGATTATCCACATGCGTCCGGCCATCGCCAGTCACCCGTGGACATTACGCCCTCCAGCGCCAAGAAGGGAAGTGAGCTGAAAGCTTCCCCACTCAAGTGGAAGTATGTTCCAGAGAACACCAAGAGCCTGGTCAATCCCGGTAAGTGGATGCTGAAGAACGTCATGAAGAAGCGTTAGCTAATTAATTCAAATTCTTTAAAGGTTACTGCTGGCGCGTGGATGTGAATGGCACCGGCTCGCAGCTGACTGGAGGTCCCCTGGGCGATCAGATCTTTAAGCTGGAGCAGTTCCATTGCCACTGGGGATGCACAGACTCCAAGGGCTCTGAGCACACCGTCGATGGAGTGTCCTATGCTGGGGAGCTGCACTTGGTCCACTGGAACACCACCAAGTACAGGTCCTTCAATGAGGCTGCCGCTGCTCCCGATGGCTTAGCTGTGCTGGGCGTATTCCTGCAGGCCGGCAATCATCATGCCGAGCTGGACAAGGTCAGCAGCCTGCTGCAGTTTGTGCTGCACAAGGGCGATCGTGTAACCCTGCCCAATGGCTGCGATCCCGGCCAGCTGCTGCCCGATGTTCACACCTACTGGACCTACGAGGGCTCCCTGACCACACCACCCTGCTCGGAGTGTGTCATCTGGATTGTGTTTAAGACCCCCATCGAGGTGTCCGACGATCAGCTGAATGCCATGCGCAACCTCAACGCCTACGATGTCAAGGAGGAGTGCCCCTGCAATGAGTTCAACGGCAAAGTCATCAACAACTTCCGCCCCCCATTGCCGCTGGGCAAGCGCGAGCTGCGCGAGATTGGCGGCCATTGAAGTGGATTTGTCGGTGGGAAAATGGTCAACTCAGAGCAGTCTTTGAAAAGTCAATGGATTCAAGTCGTATGATTAGTTGTTCGCACCACGCAGCGAGATAAAATGGTGCTATGCCAGCACCAGCACATCCTACTGTTCAGTTCTCGTCTTTAGTTCGTACTACTCCCAGCAAAGCACGCATATGTACCTCATATTACTACTTTATGTGTGTGTCGTCTATCTTTATCTGGTTACGCGTCTGCGCATGCGTAGCTGTATCTGTATCTTTATCTGTAATGTATGTTCGTTTTTTGATTATTATTATTTGTTTGTTAATCGTTTGCAAAATGACAATTAGTATAATATTATATATTACATATTATGGTATTACAAATTAAATATAACACGATTGAATGTTGCATTATGAAATCTAGTCATATATTTTGTAAAACTCAATTGTTTGGGCATTATTCCCAGAGTTTTGGAATACGCGTACATTTTTAATGATAAATGGAGCGTGCTTGGTGTCCAGGGAGCGCTTATCGACTTCTTTCTCTTCAATTTTCATCTATGTACTTTCGCTTCTGCAGGCCGTGAACCGTGGCCGTGGTCAAGATGCGCTCGGTGTGAGACTTTCATATGCACTTCACATGGGCATTCCAGTTTTTCAAGATTCGCGGCGACAGTCAGGTGACAGTCAGAACTCAACATACATACATACATAGCTAATAGCTACACCTTTTTGTGTACGAATGTGCGCTAACTCGAGATGTGTTTTAGTTGCATTTGGATATGCCAGCAGCCATCAGCTATAAGCCTTTCTATATAAAAATTACATGTTAGAAGTCTGTAAAAAGCTCAATAAATTTGCCAAGTTACAGTGCTCCTTACCCGGATTGAGGTTTCCCCATAGAGAGACAGACCAATGCTTTGCTCATTCACTTTTTGAAGTAAAATCGAGCAACCCTTTGGGCTTGCAGGTCCACTGCTGAAAGTATTCCTCTTTCAATTGGCGCCATGCTTGTTGATAATCCTCACACAAATCCTTGCAGAAAGCATAAGTCATATGCTCCAGATCGGAGTCATCTCTTTGAAATTTCGCACGCAATTCTGCATGCGACTGTAGCAGATTTAGGAACGTTTGAAACAGCTTGAACTTGCTGACCGCTAAAGCAGCTTGGGCGGATTCTAGTTTCTTTTTTGTCACTCCTTGCCGCTTGCCATTCACGGAGATCTCATAAGGCCTGTAGGCAAATAGAGGTGAGATAACTTTCAAAAGCATAAAAATAAGAACGTACCTGAGATCATCTGGCAGCTGTGACCAAACCAAACCATTGGGCGAGGGCTGCCTGTCACCTCGCTGAGAGTACTTAAAGGTAAGGCTGGCATCAATGCGTATTTGTGGCTGTTGGGGTTGGAATCGCGTGTGCTTAGATGACCGTCCTTGCCATCGCTTATAGATTGCACGCTCCACGGACACTTGATGCGCCTCGGGGCAGCTAAAGTTGAGCGAGCTGAAGTATATGGGCTTGGAGACTAAAGAGTCAATCAACGCGCCCTGTACACCAAGCACGCACCAGCGGGCTAGCTTATCACTGCACGACATGGACAAAGTTCGCACACCACGACCGGGCTTGGTGCGTAATGCTCCCGGCGTCTGCTCCATGTCATCGGTTATGGCTCCAGGCAGCTGGCCGGCTATCAGCTTGCCGCCAGTGTAGACCATCTCAGAGTTCACGTCCAGTCGGGGCCGCTTTGCACTCTTCTCGAGTCCCATTGCCACGGACTCATCCACAATACAAGCGTCCCCACATGGCGTCTGAGTGCTAAAGAAATGATACTCCACGTGTTCACTGAGCTCAAAGTAACGGTGCTTAGCGTCCCAATGGAAGATACGGTCGTGGTCTAGTTCGTGGTACAGATACCGTAAAAAGGCTCGGCGTGCCAATACTTCGGCATGGGAGTCGTTCAACATAAATCCTTTCGGGCAGTGTCTGGTGTAACCAATGCACTTTGTCCCACATCCGAGAGCCACCACCCGGCTGTCTCTCGTTTGACGGTTGTGCTCCACAACGCATGACAAAACAGTCCACTGGTTGGCCGAGGGCTTGCCGGTTTTTGGCAATAAATCAAATTTGTCATAGCAAATCTTGGATATATCCTCAAAAGATAAATTTGTATCACAATTACACATTACACATGCGATGAATTGATAAGTTTCGATAAGTTTTTACACAATAATGTAGCTATCGTCACTAACCCTACTGTATACTAGATTCTTCATACAGTACAAGCGAAACGTCAGCGCTCAGTGTGCGTGGTGAAGTCCCGGACCTCTGCAGACGCTCCAGCTACAAGTGTATTAGTGCGTGTGGAACAGCCAGTGGACCCAGCTACAAGTGGATTAGCTCGTGTAGAACACGCAGCCATGCACATGTATTGCTTGTTATTTTTTGCGCTCCAATGGTTAGTGTCGATATTGAGTCGACGGTATATGTACGGTATATCGGGATACATAGGTATATTTCGACAATTGATAACACATTTTCGAGAAGGTTTCAAACAAAATTATAGACAGGACTCGGGCTCTACTCTCTCAATTGATACTTGCTTCAAGGCTTTCAATATGAATCGCATGACAACACGCTGCCACTCAAAAGCACAAGGAAACATTGCTTACAACCTTTTGCGGACGATCAAAAATACGTTTAAAACAATTGTTTTTCTTTACGCTTTTTCGCTATGTTAATATAATTGTCTTTCGTTTATAGATTGATTCGTTTGTAGAGGAGAAAGCTTAGCTGCGAAATTCAGAAGAGCCGAAGAATGTAATAGCACCAGAATCAGAGCAGGTAGTGCCTTTACGTGAAAAGGGCTTATATTGCCCGAGACTTAAAAAAAATCAAATTTAGATATAGATTTACGAAATATAATGTATCTAATCCATTATATATAAGACAAAATTTAGGATACGTATATGGTTGTGAACATATCGAATCCGAAAAATATGTACTTTCTTACAATACGTTAGTATTTAATAAATTATTTTTCATCAGTATATTTTATAAATGAAAAAGTATAATTTGGTATATATTCGAGGACCTGACGGTTATCGATAATTTCGCGGTCACGCTGCCTGCAATACATATTAATAAACGCCGAAGTTCGTATTTGCCGCGAAAGAAAAAAATTATCTTATTTCACGAAATTTCGCCTAAATCCTTTAATAAAAAGCAATAATTCGATCATTAGTGGTTGCCCCACAAACAAATAAAGACGGCGGGTGAAAACATTTAGTGGATCCGTAGTTTTTCGGAAAACCTTGCCTCGGCGCAATTTCGGCCCAGATAAGCCAGTCACACGGAATCTGGAGCAGCGAAATCTGGAACTATGGCAGGCCTAGGAAAGACCAGGATGGCCACGGAGAAGGCGACAGGATCAAGGATCCTAGTGGAGACTCGAAAAAGCAGGGAAAAAGACACCAGACCTGCATTTGAGGCAGGCGTAAAAAAGGCGGGAAAAACAACAGCGACGACGACGAAAACCATCATGAAGGAGAAAGAAACGATAAATAAACCTAAAAAACGACTACGAGTGAAAAACAGAAGTCTCATGTAGAGGTTTGTCAGACGTCAGTGAGTACGACAAATGAATTGAAAGCAAATACTAATGAAAACAAAGACTACGAGGGTCACAATGGCCCTTTTGAAGTGTAAATAGACAAATTAAGCGATAATAATTCCGGGATTGCAATTAACCAGTTCGAGCTATCCGAACTTTTGATAAAACTGGGACTTGGCGGTATAGAGGAGGTCGCGAGGATAGGCTATGGCACGTGCAAGGTTGTATGCAGGTCGGCCGACGGTGCAAACAAGCTTGTGGAAAACAGTGCCTTCGCCGCCCACGGGTACTCTCCCCGAATTTTGCGGCACTTTGTACAAAAGGCGGGTCTAATCTTTGGGATCCCTGGCCACCACTCGGAGGAGCAGCTCTCGGAGCTGATCATCTCGGACGTCCCGCTAGAGGGAATACAACGAATTACCAGAACTGACAGAACCTCGGGGGATAGGGTACCCACCGGCAGTGTCAAACTCTAGTTTAGAGGAAATCAAGTTCCTGTACACCAAGGTAGCAGTGAAACCGTTCGTCCAGTTTAGCCAATGCTTCAGGTGCTTTAGGTTCGGTCATATGGCGCAGCACTGCAAGAGCCTACCTAGATGTTTCAAATGTGGTCGGGACCACAGCATTAACACTCTATGCTCGGGGCTAAGCTGTGCTAACTGCAAGGGAAACCACGCGGCTACGCACCCGCAATGCGAGGCCAGAAGGAAAGCGTATGCTATTCAAAAAAGCATGACGCTTGAAAAATTATCACGATCTGAGGTCAAGGCTAGGTACCCGGTACTCTTTGGTAGATCTCCACCCAACCCAGGGGACCCAGGGGAGTTTCCCCCACCCACATGGCAAAACGGCATCCTCCCCGAACGCCAAAACAGCAACACTGAGGCAGCTAGGGAAATTCACTCGGTTGCTTCGTTCGCCGAGGTGACCAAAGCCAAAAGAGCGGCAGCACGCAATTCGGAGTCGGCTAAGGCAGCTGCCAACATGGCAGAATGGAGGAACGCTATCAACGCAGATAGCCCACAGTTAAGTGAAAAATTCGTGAGAACAACGTCCGGGGTCTCATC